>NC_021160.2:51975040-51977712 GCF_000331145.2 Cicer arietinum
AAAAAATACTAACCCATGTTGGTTACAAGATCTTTCATTAGCCCATTTTTGAAGGTCCTCATGAAGTTTTGTGATATATGTCGAACGCAAAAGACATGATGCCAATTGCTGTTTACACGCCTAACAACACTTTTAATCGACTCATGTCTATCTGAAATCAAACAGAGGTTGGGCTGAGGTGTGACAAACATTCGTAGACGACTGAGAAAGAAAAACCAACCATTTGATGTTTCACCCTCAACAATGGCGTATGCTATAGAAATGGTATGACCATTACCATCCTGGGCGATTGCTATTAGTAAGGTCCCACGATACTTCCCATATAACCATGTTCCATCAACTGAAACAACTGGTTTACAATGATCAAACCCTTTGATACATGGTTGGAAACTCCAAAAGAGACGATGAAAGATAGCTTTGCTAGGAACTCGTTGGCCATCCTCAATAAAGGGTCCCACTTCAATATCGATAACAGTACCTGGAAGATAATGTTTAAAAGCAAGAATCCACCTTGGAAGCTCTTTATATGATTCCTCCCAATTGCCATATATTCTCTCAATGGCCTTTTGTTTTGCAATCCATAGTTGACAAATTTATTTAAGGTCAATATCATGGGTGGATGTTGATGGGTGTTGTGACGATGAGGCTATGGACTGATGGTGGATTTGTGTTTCAATAAAAGGGTATAAACATGGAATGGAGTTGGGATATGAAGAAGGTAAACTTACTTGTGTGTCGTCTCTAGGATCATCTACTAACTGTGCATAAACTTCAATTGTTGAAATACCAAGGCATTTACTTGCAATGAACATGTCAAACATCATATGCACGTCATCATCTCCTAAGAGATTTAACGATTCATATCGAACATGTCCTGGCGCAAGAGTTATAGGGTATCGGTAAATAACATCTACCACCCTTTGTGAGTTGTCTGGTTGGATCTTTGTTTGGATACATTTGATAAGTCCATCAAGTTTGATATTTTTTTTCACTTTTACCAATGATGTATTTGCGCATGCAAAGACAACACCTTCTATGTTTGTCCTCTCAACATGTCCATTGTAATATACTAGGACAAAAAACTCTGATGGAGCCATTGTAGGTAAAAGAAGTGTATGAGTAAGTGTTTAGAATGATATTTGTTTGTGTACTCAATAAGTGAACAACATTACATATTTATACTATGATTGATAACATCCCAATGATGTCAGTGTAATCCTCAAATCATCCACTGATTGGCTGGTTCGGATTTTTGGATAGGATAATGCTTACGTGTAAGATGACGTCAGCGTAATCTGGTACGATGACATCAGCGTAATCCTCAAATCATCCACTGATTGACTGGTTCGGATTTTTGGATAGGATAATGCTTACGTGTACGATGGCGTCAGCGTAATTCTCAAATCATCCACTGATTGGCTGGTTCGAGTTTTTGGATAAGATAATGCTTACGTGTACGATGACGTCAGCGTAATCCTCATATCATCCACTGATTGGCTGGTTCGGATTTTTGGATAAGATAATGCTTACGTGTACGATGACGTCAGTGTAATCTGATACGATGACGTCATCGTAATCCCCCAATCCTCCACTAATTGGCTTGTTCGGATTTTTGGATAGGATTGCAATTGTTTTATAAATAGTCATTAGGTTCATATTATTATTCACACACACTTTAAAGCTCTCACATTCACAGCATACAAGCTCTCACATTCACAACATATAAGTTCCATGGCTCTTTTAAGAAATCAGTATCTTCACAGGTCTAGAGATATCGCTGAGATGGTAAGTGGTTGTAATCATCTTATGTATACATATTTTTAATCATCATTTTCATAACTCTAATATTAAATTTATTTTAAATGTAGAACTTGATTGAATGTCACCACCACTTTAGAATGGAGGAACCACATGAAATGATAATGCCCTACTTGGAGGAAGCTGGGTTTTTGACTGTTGCAAAATTGGGATCTTGTAACGTGGACCCATCATTGGTGACCGCAATGGTAGAACGTTGGAGAACAGAAACACACACATTTCATCTTCCAATATGAGAGTGTACAATAACCCTTGAAGATGTTGCATTACAACTTGGTCTACCTATCAACGGAAGACCAGTAACTGGAGGTGGCGCTTTAGATTGGGATGAAGAATGCCAACAACTTTTGGGTGTCATTCCTCCAAAAAATCAAATGGTGGGCCAATTCGTCAAACTGAAAATGGTTAAAAGACACATTTGCTCATGTTCTGAATAATGCAGCAGCTGAGCAAGTACAACAACATTGTAGAGCGTACCTATTACGCTTGATTGGGGGTTTGGTAATCCCTAACAAATCTTGCAATAGAGTTCATTTTATGTATCTTCCCCTGTTGAAACATATTCAACGTGTTCGACTATATAGTTGAGGTTCAGCGTGTTTGGCAAACTTATACAGACAAATGTGTCATGCAACCGCACCGTCTTATGCATGTATAGGTGGATGTACATTGCTCCTTCAATCTTGGGTATGGTATCGCATGCCGTTCATTGCCCCTCATTGCACTAGAGAGATATCATTTCCACTAGCAAAACGGTAAAACATTTTTCATATTAATCCAATAAATTACATATAATATACTTGTCAAACTTGCTAAATAATAGTTTTATATTCTTTTACTAGATGGATTGGCAG
>NC_021160.2:51978345-51981571 GCF_000331145.2 Cicer arietinum
ATTCATTTTCTTTCACCCCAACACAACAACAATTTGAACCACCAAGACAATCAGTTCAATTCATGTCAACTCAACAAGATGATCACCGACAATCTCTACATTCAAGTGATCAAGATTTTGTGAATAACTTATTTGGTGCAGACCTATGTACGCCTGAATCGGCTACTCATTATATTAATAACATGTACTCATTTGGTATTTGTATGTTTAATTATAATATTAAATTAAATATTATTATTTTATGGAGTCCATTTAATTAATTTTTTTTAATAATTATAAAATATAAAATTAACATTGTATTTATTTATTGAATTAAAATATTAATTACTTAATTAAATAATAAATAAAACTTAAATTAATTATTTAATTAAAATAATAATTAATTAAATTAATAATAAATGAAACTTAAATTAATTATTTAATTAAAATAATAATTATTGATTAATAAAATATATATTTATTATTAAGAAATATGTTAACGAAAAATAATGTGTTGTATTATTTCGTAGTGGGTGAACGTGGCTTTATTAATTGATCAAATCCCCCTATATATATGCCTATTAAATAGTATTACTAATAAAAATAATTTTATAAATGATAAAATAAATTTAATAATTAAAAATAACAAAATAAAAAAAAAAATTCATGTTGAGAAATCGGTATTCAAGAAACCGATTTCCCTTCTTTCTTTAAAAAAAAAAAAAAAACTTAGTTGAAAAAGTGTAGGAGCAAGAACCAACTTCTAAAGAGAAAAAAATGCAACCTTTAAAATCAGCGGTAGTTTGGTATATAATTTAAAAAGAATAGTATTATGGTATTTAATTATTATTTTAATGGTATAATAATAAAAAAGCCCACTGCCCTACCATAAACTCTGTCCAGCCAGATTCATTTATTGTTATGTAAAGTGTTGGGACCTTTTACTTTCTCCCCTTTTCGGCGGAAAAGCTTAGAAAAACCTACCTTATTTAAACCTACCTTAAATTTAAATTAGAAAACGGGCTGGGCCTAATGCTTGCCGCATGCACATAAAACAGTTTTACTACTATTAATATTCAAGTTAAGTATTAACAACAAGAGTAGTGTTTGAAGTATTAACAAGAGACCGTAGTAATTTGTTTGATCATACCCAACCAGACTTGTGATTATGGAGCGCAGAATAAGAGGTTGGAAAGCTTATTCAAATATTAATTTTAACAAAAACTGTTTTTATCATCATCTTTATTTCTTGAATTCAATGTCATTTTTTTAGAATTTGATATGTTAATATTTTTCTTGTTGATTTGGCTTTTGGGTATTAGTTAATCATGTTTCTGTTTTGTATGAAAGGTTGGTGCTTTTGTTTTTGTTAAAGATTCCATTTTTCTTAGCTAGCTCCTTCATAGAGTTTTCTTTTCTTATATAAATAAATTCTACTAATTTAAGGACAATTGGTTGTGTTTGGATTAAATTTAAAAGAATATAGTTTTTATGCATTGAATTATAAGAAATTATTAGTCGTACAGAGTATGAATTTATCTGTTAGAGAGAGAGGCATATATTTCGAATTCCATGCATATAATTTTGTTTATGCTAAAATGTTTCCTGCAGAGAGAGAGGCCAAGAAGCAGAAGTCAGAAAGAGGCAACCGTCAGGTTCTTGGAGATATTGGCAATCTTGAAGGGAATCAAACTTCACGACCCAACACAACGTTCTGAAGTTTTCTTGTCATTTTCAAGTTTCGTGTAGTTTTCTTGCAGGAAAAGTCATGATTAACCAATTTCATTTGTTGCTTGCAGGAACTTCCATTCAAAACAATTGGCAAATGCACAAACTGCAGCAGTGAGAGTTCTTTGCTGTCTTTATTTGTCAATGCACTTAAATTTAACATCTATGTATATAACAGGTTTGAAGTGAATGTCCTTCTTGATTTACAGAACCTGATACCAGGGTTACAAGTGCCAACTAATCACCAAGGAGTTGCACAAGGAGATCAAGTAAATTTACCTTAAAGAAGACATTTTCTTATCTCACCTAGTGATGTGGGCGGGTTCTACACTTGACCATTACTTGAATAGTTATCCGAAACTTTAACAATGTTCCACGATACCTCTAGGAAGTAGAAGCTTATGATATTAACCATCCATACGACTGAGAATGACTTGATCGATGTTGGTTCGACAAAATAAGGAAAAATGAACATGACTTGAGTTTTAAGTCATGCATATTCGTTTTCTCTAGTTTTTATCAAACCAGTCAAGTCAGTTTCAACCGGTTTTAAAGTATTGGTCTATGCCACTTATCAAAGTGGTCAAGCATAGAACTCGCCAATGTTACATGCTAATTGAATAATTCTTGTGATCGACTCAATCTACTGCCTAATGTTTGTTTTCAGAATGTTGGTGAAGATCGGACCGATGAGCCAAAACCTGAGCCTATGGACGTGTCTTCTGAATCAGGAGAAAAACAAGATTTTGCTCCTAAAAAAAAGCGAAGATCTTCTGTGAAGGCTGCGACTCTGAATTCAGCACCTATAACAGAAAGCAAGGTGGTTCAATTATTCAAACATACATAGTGATATTTTTGATATGAAAGACTCGTTGGTTTTCTAAATTGCAATGGATTTCTACAGAGTGCTAGCAGAATCTTGATTGAGCCCGAGGTTCAGCCTTCTGACTTGGCTACCAGAATCTCAATCGAACCTGAGGATCAGCCTTCTGACTCGGCTAGCAGCATCTCGATTGAACTCAAGGATCAGCCTCTTGACTTGGATGGAGATGATGCAACTAATAATTTGGCAGCATTTGAATATACTGATGAACTATACAATTTCTACAAGCTAACAGAAGTACCAAATAACTTTCTCTGTTATTTTATGCAGTGTTTGGTTGAGAAAAATGAAAAGGAAAAAACTGATCATTTTAAATATTTGTTGTTTGATTGTTGGAGAGAATAGAAGCAAAAGCACTAACCACTGGATCTAGAGCAAGTAGTTGGTGTGTGTTGTAAATCCCATGACACCGAATTCTATTCTTACTAAAAAAAAGCAGCAAAATCAGTGACTAAATTTTCCCTCCTCTCAACCCAACAATATCTGATTTCAAACAAATCCTAATACTAGAATTTATTATGCAGGAAGAAAGCCAAATTTATGATTACATGGAATCACAGCCAGAAATCAATATGAAAATGAGGACTATTCTTGTGGACTGGCTTTTTTTGATTTATTTTCATTTTTAATTTAAGA
>NC_021160.2:51981589-51994900 GCF_000331145.2 Cicer arietinum
TAATTGATAGATACCTCTCATTGAGTGATGTACCAAAAGAAGTGCTACAGTTAGTGGGAATATGTTCAATGCTCATAGCTATCAAATTTGAAGAGATATCACATCCTGAGGTACCTAGCAGAAAACAATACTTTGTTGGGTAATTCACAAATTCTCAACATTCTTATCTATATTATTTCCAAATTTCCTTATGATTGTTGGAACTTGAAATCACAGGTCAATGCCTTCTTGGATATATCAGCTAATGCTTATAACAGAAATCAGTTTATTTCAATGGAGAAAGATATTATTCAAAAGCTACGATGGAATTTTACAGTTCCTACACCCTATGTATTTTTAGTTCGACTTATCGGAGCCTCTATTGTGCAAGATAAAGAGGTAAACAATTCTACGCCATCGGTCCTTAGAAATAGAAGTTCACAATCTGTTTTATTGTGACATCTGAGACAACTAAGTGATTCATGTTAATTTGTCTAAAACAAGAGGATATGTATGGCTCATAGCAATACCAAAGTTCACAGACAACTTACCTTATATTTATAATATATGTAAATGTAAATGAAGGATTTGGCATACCTATGTAAATAATTGATTCTGATACAATTCCTTTGATATTTGTAGATGGAGCACTTGGCATTTTACATAGCAGAACTTGGTCTTCTTCACTATCAAGTATTTTTATATTCCTCTTCAAATATTGCTGCCGCAGCTGTTTATTCTGCTCGTTGTATACTCAATAGGATTCCACATTGGACTCAAAATCTACATATCCTATCCGGTTACTGCAAACATCAGATAAAGTATTTCACCTTCATTAAATCATACTATTCGTATATTCAATTATAAATAGATCTAAGTTTGATAACTTAACTAATTATCATTATTTTTTGAACAGAGATTGCGCTAAGCTATTAGTGAGGATACATGCAAATGTAGCAGATAAGAAAAACCAAACAGTATATTTCAAATTCTTAAATAGTAACAAAGGTCATATTGCTCTATTACCACAGCCACATAACATCGAAGAAAGATTGTAGAAACTTCCAAGAAGAATATTTTTTTTGTTTATGCTGAATCTCGATCAAAGCTATTGAAGAATCCAATGTACAGGTTCAGTTGTTTTGATAAATTATCTTAAACATTAATTTGTGAAGAATTCAAACATAAAATATGAAATTTATTGGATTTTGGGGTATATATATATATATACTACCTGTGTTTGCTTTAAAGGTGTAGCAAGAGTTGAGACCATATAATTATTGGAATATAAAATTCCAAAATACAGTACATGTTATGTACCAAAAACAATTAACTACTAAGAATAACATTTATTCCTATCTAAACTAGGACCTGCAAATCCAATTCAATGTATATAGTTTTGTATTTTTGTATTTTTGTATTTATTCAAGTATTTATATAATAAATATATCTTTAGAACTAATCTTGATAAAATTTTATATAAATTAAATAAAATATTTTATTTTTATTATAAATTATTTAATACTTATCTCAGTACGGTTAATTAAGACAGTAAAGATGAGATAAATATTAATTATAAATTGAATAATCATGAGATAAAAGGTGAGTACATCGTTAATATGAGAAATACTAGTTATAACCGTTGAAATGTCTTATTTCATTATTTGAAAAATATAGAGAAAATAGATTTAAAAATGTCATTAATTTTGTTAAAAAAAATTTATATAATTATTAAATAAAATATTAATAATTTATTTATTAAATTTTGAAAAAGCCTTATTTAATAATTTCGCTTTAGGCCTTATAACGTGTTGGGCCGGTCCTAGTCTGTGCAAAGATAGTTTCTGGATTTTGTCCTTTTTGGTTGTTGCATATTCCCCATAAATGCCTTACCAATCTTTGGTGTATATATTATCTTAATTGTATATATCTTATGTTTTTATGAATTTTTTAACTACATAATACATCATTCTCAGCGATTCAATTAGGAATCTATCGAAGATCAATTGTGTTAATTTCTTGTCTTTTATGTTGTCTTCAAACACCTACTGTATCTTTTCTCTCATAGCTTGATTTTGGATAATGTGGAGGGTGTAATCCAGTGAATTCAATAAACCAAATCAACCCGTAAAAAAATAGTTTATTAATTCGGAGAAAACTCAATCCAAATCGACACAAATCAATTATTATTAGTTCAGATGATGGGTTGAGATTTTTAAATTCTATATACATTTTGGATTGAGATTTCAAATAGTAAATATAATTTTTTTTTTCTCTAAAAATATACTAATTTTTTATTTTTTTATGTCATCAACAAATGTGATACTTATAGTGTGTCAGAATAACAAAGGCAATAGAAAATACAAAGTATAAAAGGAAATAAATAACATACTAACAAACAAGTAAACATAATAATTAATTACGTTAACAATGACTAATATAATAACTACTAAGTCTTGTTTATAAAAAAAAATTCGTTTTGGTGCGGTGTTTTCCAAATTAAAAAAAATTGTTTTTGTTATTAGTATTATCTCTGCTCATTAAAATATTAATAAATTGATGGTTAATTTGGGTTAATCAAAGACCACGTATATATAATTTGGGTTAATCAAAGACCACGTATATATCATTTGCGTTCGAAATTGAAAATGATATCTATTAGGATATATATCCTAGATTCTCAATTTAAAGTTATTGACTTGTACACAAAACTTTTTATGGTTGGGTTATATGATTTAGATCTTTTTATTTTATCCGGATACGAATAGAAATAATAGTTAAAAAGTTAATGTATCTAATAAAAGTTTAATTCAAATATATTAACTTTTTAACTGTAATTTTTGTTTATATTTCATAATTAAGCGAATATCTTTGTAATAATGTCTTACTTTCTTTATTAATGAAATATTAGTACTTCCTCTAGTCCCAATTATACGAAGAAAAAAAAAAGAGCAATGATATTTGAACACAATTTTAAACACAAATACAAACACAAATACATGTGGTTCCCACATAGTCTCTCTTCATTTAATTTCCCTCTTTTATATTTTCTACACAATCTCTCTCTCTTTATTTAATTTCTCCCTATTTTTATTTTCCCCTTTCTTATCTCTTTTTTTTTTTTACTTTTTTTTTCTTCCTCTATAAAAATAAACTTCACAGATTCATCTTTCTTTTCTTTCATAATTCCTCTTTTTTCCTTTTATTTACTTATTTTAATCAAATTTTTTATGAAGTAACTTTGACATTCTAATCAAACAAAATATAAACTTGGTTAATGATTTAAAATAATATGGTTAATTCCTTATACAACTTGGTTAATGAATTTGAATAGAAAGTTTGGTCATTCTAATCGAACAATATAAATTTGGTTAATGGTTTTAAGAAACATGGACTAAACTTAATATGGACTAACAATTCACAACCCTAACTTTTAGACGAAAATAATGCATTAACCACTTATTATACTTTATTAACCAATAATGTTTACACTATTAACCAGAAAATGAAACAAACAAAAAAACCAAAAAATTGTGTATGAGTCAAAAACAACAAAAGTAAACAGTTAAGAAAATATCAGAAGAACTAAAATAAAATAAAAATCTATTTTAAATAATAAAATAAAAATATAAGAAGTGTAGATTTGGAGAGCAATGTATAAAAAAATACAAGTGAAAAACAAAATCTAGGTCAACACAAAAATATATTAATGAAGAGAGAGAATATAAATATGTATAAATGTGTATAGCGTATACGTATACGGTAGTTGTGTTTGTATTTGTGTTTAAAATTGTGTTTAAATAACATTTCTAAAAAAAAAACATTAATACAAATGAACTTATTTATTACAAACATTTTTTTTTTAATATATTTACAAATATAAGTATACCTTTTTTAGAAAAGTTTGAGACATTAAATTCTCTTATTAATATATAAAAAATAAACATTAAATAATAATAAAAATTATTTAAATAATAAATGAATCTTAAAGTTACAAGGTTTAAGTATGTTTATGGTCCTTGCAAATATGCGTTATTTTGATTTTAGTGTCTGTAATTTTTTTTGTTTGATTTATATCGTTGTAAATTTTAACAAATTTTAAAAAAGTTTTTCATAAATTTTTTTTAGTAAAAAAATGGTGACGTGATTAATTTTGAATAAAGTGACACATGGTAACTTTGTAATTGTATTTTATTAGATAATATTTAATATTTAAAATTAAATTTTTTTATTAACTCATTTAATTATTTAATTAAAAACTTAAAAATAATTAATTAATTAATAAACTAATTAAATAATAAAAAACTAAATAATATTCATATTCAACTCTAATTTTTTTAATAAAAACTCAATAATCTTTCTATTCAACCAAATTTCTTCTTCTTCACATCATTTTGTTCTTTGTAAATTCATATTTACCTGTAAAAGTATCAACATTATTATTATTATTATTATTATTATTATTATTATTATTATCAATAAACACAAAATAAAATACATCATACCACGAAATATGGATAACAGCTGAAAAATTGTTATTATTCTCCATCAATTTTTTTAAAACATAAATGTCAAACATATAGAATAAAATATAAACACAATCATTACTTATAACTTTTATCTTGGTATAAAATAAAATAAATACCAAAGCAACCAAAAACATCGTAAAACTTAATCAATAATCATTAAATCAACTACAGAAAAAAGAAAAAAGACAAAAAATATAAAAACGGACCCAATATATGCACAGAAAAATTTGGGAGAAATAATAAATTGAATTTTATTAACCTTATTTAAACCTACCTTAATTTAAAATGTGTGCTGTTAAGTATTAACAAGAGACGTAGTACTTTGCTTGATCATACAATTTGTTTTTCTCACATTTTTATAATTACAAAATATTATCAATAAACTAAAATAAAAATAATAAAATAAAATATATTAATAATAATAATAAAATTAAAATTAATTATATTAATAAAAAAATTAATTAAATTGAACAAATAAAATATATTAGATAAAAAAAAAAAGAAATTTGTTGAGTAGACGTGCAAAAAATAAGTAATGTGTCCCTAATATTTTGCTGTTAAATCAGTGGCCATGTAGTATATATATAAAAAATTCATTGGATGTAGATGCTAGCATGTGGTAAATTGTCACACTAATTTATCTCCAAAATATTAGGCACACGATATTTGTTTTTGGCATACTCAACCGTCATGTATTTTTTATTTATTTAATATATTTTATTTTATTAATAGTATTTTGATTTTTTTAAATAAATTAAAAATAATTAAAAAATTTAAAAAATCAAAATACATTAATTTAAAAAAAAAACAGTTAAATAGATATACCAAAACAAATGACATGTTATAATATAACAATTTCTTCTTATTTTTTTGTTGAATCTAATAAATAAAAGTTAATAAAAATAATAATAAAATTTGAACTTGATGTATTTTTTGTTTGATATGTGGTATTTTTTTCTTTAATTTAATGTAATTTATTTGTTCAATTTAATTAATTTATTATATTATTAATTTTATTATTATTAATTTTATTTTATTATTTTTATTTTAGTTTATTAATAATATTTTATTTTTATAATATTATAATTATTTTTGTTTTATTAAATAAATAATTTTGTAATTACAAAAAATATGAAAAAAAAATTTGTACAACCTAATACCTAGTCTATCTTGGGGATGCCACCTTCTATTATATTGAGGAAAAAAAAAAAGTCTTCAAAAAGTTACTGAGAACATGCAATGATCTAGGGTGCAAAAAAATAGAACAATTTATTATTATTTTTTTAATTTGTGGCAAATTGATATATTTAAAAAAAAATCCTAAATTTTACTATCATTTCAATTACATTTTTCAAGAATATAGAAAGTAAATTATCAATCTTTTTCTTTTATTTTAATATCAAATCTTAGTATAGATTTCTATTAAAATTAAAAATTATATAAGACAAAGGGGTTCCCTTTTGTTGTTTCTGTTTTTACGCTCACTTCTATCGTCTCTCAGTAATCCATCTATCCTTTCATCCGAAACTCCAAAATCATTCTGACTTTGCAAGATCACCGACCTTCCGGCAACCCTGCACCGTCCTTTCTTCTTTCTCAATCGTTTAGTTCTGGTTCGTTTCTATTCATCCTTACCAAGTTTTTTTCTCTTATTTTTCTTCTTTTATTTAGTTTCAATGGTTGTTTTAATTTTAATTATGAACATTTTAGTTTAGTTTTGATTGTTTTTTTGGTTTGTTGTTTTATTGAATTGTCGTTCTTCTACTATGTTGATTTTTTTTCAAACATCGTGCCTATTTTGTGAAGGAGGAAAAGGGATCCTTTTCAAAAATTGTGACTTATTTTTTTCTCTTATTTGAGATTGCTTTTCATGTGGTTTTTGTACTGTAGCGTTGAAATCGTGACGTGTAAACGATTTTACAAGAAAAAATATAATGATCACTTTATTTTTATAGTTCGGTCTAGGGCACCAAATTCTTAGAACCTGTACTCCATGATATAGATGAGAGAAACCTGATTTTAATTTTTGCTCTTAATTTTTGGATTAGGATTTTAAGAACTAGAATATACTTCACTTTATAGTTTAATTTCAATTTTCACTGAGAATTGCTCTATTGCTGTTTGTGTAGATTTCAATATCCAAGTTTCAGTTACATCGCTGCCATGGAGGTTAGTTTCATATTCATTCTTTTCCACCATGCTGTAAATAGTTTGGAATCTTGGTTTCATTGCTGATTTTACTGTTTCTTTAATAGAAAAATGGAGCTGGTGCTGAAATAGTTGACGTAAACAAGACCACAGTGACGCTGGAACCGGAAAAGTCTATCAGTGGTGGACTCTATGTTCCTGGGAAGGATCGAGTGGTTTATGTGCAACCAGAGAGAAAATCTCGTTTTGGTATTACTTTGTTTTATAATTCATTTAAATTAAATGACAAGTTAATGTTTTGCTTATATTGATTGTTCATATCATACATACATGATTCTGTGTCTTATGTTTTTACATTCTTAAGCAATGATGCTGATGTTTTTCATTTTTTGTTTTAACGAATGATTTAACAGGACTTGATACCCTTGCTATTGCAAAGCGGGCAGGGTCTCAAAGTGATGGTGCATTCAAGGTGCCTAAAGAAATAATCACTTCAATTGCAGCTGCTGCAGAGGATGAAGATAAGTCTGAGTCCTCTGTTGTTGAGGAAAGCGGGAATGCAGGTACACGCAAGCATGCTCATAGGAGATATCGTGAGACGACCAGTGAAACATCACGTGCAGGTATTCTTTTAGTTCTATAATTAATCTCCTTTCGCATATATGTTACAAACAATTTTTACGTATAACTATTTTAATTAATAAAATATCAAGTGGTTGTACTTGTAGTACATTTCAACTTTGTTGGAAGTGCATTATGTGAGCTTGAGTTTAATAAAGTGAGATTAGACTACTATTATAAGGGTAACTGTAATAAGGATGTTTCTTTAAATTGAGGTGCTTAATCTTTAACGTGCATGTGTATTGCTTTATTGTAGGTATATGTGTTGAATTTTCGTAATTCCTTTTGCTTCTGTTGAAAATAAAATAATAACTTCTAAAGGTTCTATCACTTTGTCTGTACAGAAAGTTCTCTGACTGAAGATCACCATGCTGATACATATGGGACTCGTTCAACTGAACATACAAGTTCTGATGTAAGATTATATTCACCTTCTCTTTAATTTCATAGTTTCATTTATGGGCTTTCTGATCCTAGAGCAACCATTTACGAACAATAGTTCATATAGAGGGGAGGCCAAATTTACCTTAGCATTTGTAGTTGTTTCTTGTATGCTTGTTTGCAATTGCAACTCTATAGCATAATAATGTCAGCATGAAGTAAATTGTGGTGAATCTTGTGTTGTATAACTGAGTGACATAAAAAATCCCACATCTCCTGAACATTTCTGTTTAACATTGTGTTTTCTTATTGAAACAAATGTGTTGGATAGTAGTTTGAACTCATCATCAGAAAAAAATGACTTGGGAGATAAAAAAGTAAATCAAAAGAACTTTTTCCGTAGATTAGTACGTTGCTTTGAAGTGGCTGTTTTTTGGTTTTTCTGAAATGCTTTGAAGAACATGAAGAATATATCTGAGTTTTGTTTTTAATCGAAAGTACAAAAATATTTATTTTCCTAATCTGTGTAATAAAGAAATGTTTTTTTGTTGCTTATCATTGACATTTCACTTAACACTTGGCAATTTTAACTTAATAAAATTCTTTCGTTTATGGATGTGGGCTCCATATTTCTAATTTTGATATTTCAATTTTGAAGGTTTCTGCTTCACCTTCTGGATATGACAGGGATGATCATAGGAGCGAGAGGAGGCACTCTAGGGATGATTCAAGAAGTAATAGCCGGCGGGTCCGACATAGAAGTGATTATGAAAATAAGGAGTCTTATTCAGAAAGAGATTCACGTAGTAGGTATTATGACTATGAATATGATAGAAAGAGAAGCAAATATGAAGGTTCAAGGAGAACGCCTGGTATATTATTGTTCTGTTTTTGTAATTTTTTGAATTAATCCAAGTATTGAATCCAGGAAATGTTTTGGATTTATTTGAATGCAGAATACTATAAGTTATTGCTGTGTTACAATTATATTGAAAAATTACCAATGTTGTATCTACAGGCAGATCTGACTGGGACCATGGCCAATGGGAATGGGAAGATACTCCACGTAGGGACAGTGTCTCTGGTTCTAGACGTCACCAACCTTCACCATCCCCAATGTTTGTTGGTGCCTCACCCGATGCACGATTAGTATCTCCGTGGTTGGGGGGCCATACTCCTCATTCTTCTTGTATGTTATTCCAATTTTCAAATATCATATTTGATTTATCAATGTCAATTTTGATGGATTTAATTCCTATAGTTGACTCAGATGATGATAATATTTGAGAAATAACTTTATTTAATTGCTAACTTGAATGTAGTTACTTCATCTTCTCCTTGGGACCATGTTTCTCCGTCTCCTGTTCCAATACGCGCTTCTGGATCTTCAGTCAAATCTTCTGTTTCTGGATATAATCGAAGGTCCCATAAGCTCACTTTTTCTTCAGAAAACTCAAATAAATACGAGGTAATTTTGCACCTAATGTCGGATAGTTCCTATGTGTATTTGATAGTTTATCATAGATACAGGATTACAATTATGTTTAGCATATCACCAAAAAGCATGGTTCTGAATATGTTGCATGGTTTTCTTCTTCCATACTATAATCATTGTGGATTACCGATTACTCGTGGTATGCATATCATCTCAGTTTCACCAAGACATCAACTTATATAATTAATAATTCATTCCTCAGGAGGAAATATTAGATAAATCTGACCTGGGTGAAGAGAACAAGTATGAGATTACTGAAAGCATGCGTCAAGAGATGGAATATGATGCAGACCGAGCATGGTATGTAATCTAGTTTTGAAAAGTATTTTTGTAGTATATATTTTTGAATAACTTTTTCTGTATTTGATATGGGTGGTATTATATTTTGTGATTTGCTAACTCTGTTTTTTCATTGATTATAGTTTAATCTAATTAAAATTATTGTTATGAAGGTATGATAGAGAGGAAGGCAGCACATTGTTTGATTCTGATAACTCATCGCTTTTTCTTGGAGACGAAGCTTCATTTCAGAAAAAAGAGGCCGAGTTGGCCAAAAGACTGGTAACTTCTAGAATTTCAATTATGTTTTAACGAACTTATCCTGCACTTGTATGTTCTTGACTGTTATGCATTTGGATCTTCCTGCTATCGTTAAGTTGTTAAGTAGGTATTATGTCCAAAAAAAACTTGTCAAGTAGGTATTATGTCAAAAAAAACTTTTCAAGTAGGTATTATGTCAAAAAAAACTTGTCAAGTAGGTAAATTAAAGATAGTTATTGTCCTTAAGGAGAGCCAATATATTTTACTATCGAATTTTGAACAAGTTCTGTAGTGGTCATGATAGCATGGAAATTTTGTGATCATAATTTTTTTTAATTTGTACATGCATAGGTCTTGTTTAGACAAAAGAGTGAAGTTTATAGAAGTTACCATTACATTTCTTCAATAGAATTTTGAAGCAGTCACTTATATTTTGTCCATGTCCTTGGTTGTGTGATGGTAAGCTAGATAGATATGTTTTAGCATCCATGTAGCCTATCAACTTGGGTGACTTTTGGGTGATTGACATTTGAATCTGGTTTATGCTTTGAATAAATGGACCAGACAATTAATTTGTTGAAGATGCTGATTTTCTGCATCCAATTCCAATGGCTTGTGTTCTTTTGATGGAGTTGGTCTGTGACTTATTATTTACCATTATATGTATATATGTCTATGATTGTTATTTTGATCTTGTGCTGCCACATATTTGAAGGATTATTTATGATAACTATCCAATAAATAAAAAACATGTATTTTTGGACTATGTCAAAAGGCCCAAGTTTGGTACTTTTTCTGTAATCCTCTCGAATGAAACTGATTGTAAATGTGATTGGTTTATTGAGGTGTGAAATCTGATTGTGCTTTAATTTAAAATTTGAGGTTGACTGACTAAAAATAACTATTCATACTGTTGAGAGTCCCAGGTTGGATGTGATATTGTTTAAAAAAGTGTTATAAGTGGGTGACATCCCTCACCTTATAAGCCGACCTTTGTAGGGTTAAGTTAGATCTCATCCAAATAATAAGGTATTCTATAATACTTTACTGTGCCATATCAGTATTTGCAACATGCTGTGTACTATCCACATAGTTTCTTATTGTTATTGTTGTTGTACTATCCACAATGTGTTCAATGTATTGGTGCACATTATTTTAAGCAAGTTGGTGTGAGTTTATTAGATTTTAGTTTATTTAATAATAGTTTCCTCTACCCCACAGGTCCGAAGAGATGGGACTAAGATGTCTCTTGCTCAAAGCAAGAAATTGTCTCAGCTTACAGCTGATAACGCCCAATGGGAGGATCGGCAACTGCTGAGATCAGGTGCTGTTAGAGGAACAGAGGTTCAGACTGAATTTGATGATGAGGATGAACGCAAGGTCATTCTTCTTGTGCATGGTAAATATGGATCCTACCAACTTTGACAATTTAATGTAGTTTGCATGGTATCAATCTACTCTTTTGACTGACAATCGTTTTCCCTGTCGGTCACAGATACAAAGCCTCCGTTTCTCGATGGCAGAGTTGTTTTCACTAAGCAGGCAGAGCCGATTATGCCAATTAAAGATCCAACATCTGACATGGCTATAATTTCTCGTAAAGGATCTGCTCTGGTCAGAGAAATCCATGAGAAGCAGAGTATGAATAAGTCTCGCCAACGCTTTTGGGAACTTGCAGGCTCAAAACTTGGTGATATCTTAGGCGTTGAAAAATCAGCAGAACAGGTATTCTTGTGGAATAATTTTGAGCTTTGCTTACACTCTTTATGGGTTGAAGATTTAGTCTTTTTTAATTTTTTTTTTCAAATGCTAGATTGATGCAGACACTGCTGTAGTGGGTGAAGATGGTGAAATTGATTTTAAGGAGGAAGCTAAGTTTTCACAACATATGAAGAAGGGAGAAGCTGTAAGTGACTTTGCTAAGTCAAAAAGTCTTTCTGAGCAAAGGCAATATCTGCCTATTTTTTCAGTGCGAGAAGAGTTATTACAGGTTTGTTTATCTCTGTTATATCTGTGGTGATTATTTATAGGTTTTTTTTTTTCAATTAAGAAATCTCTCACAAAATATCACAATCAATCAGTCTGAACTGAATGTTGAAAATTAGGACATCCAATACATTTGTTATCAAGTCCTGCATTTGGGATTTCCGTGCAGTATTATTCTTTTTGGTCCTAGTCATCAACACTGCATTGTTTGATCGCTACATTTGTCATTTTTTGATTATGATATATACAAGACCAAGTCCCTTTTCTTTCTTCCATTCTGTTGGTTATGCATCTGAATAATGTAAATTCACATTTTTATCTGCTTGTGTGGATTTCTCTTTTCTTTTCACAATATGTAAATATTTGGTTTTCTCATACATTCATTAATATTGTTTTGTTTCGACTTTGATTTTCTGATTAAAACACACTTGCTCATTGAGTTATTGCAACAGTATTTTTTATTTATGATGTGTAGGTGATTCGTGAAAATCAGGTGGTGGTAGTAGTTGGAGAAACTGGTTCAGGAAAGACAACCCAATTGACACAGGTTTTGTTGTCGTTTTCTTTGTGTTTTATATTATTAAATTATGTTGTCCAATGAAGAAAGGAGAAAAAACAGACTAAAAGCACATGTTATTAATTATGTGTTAAGAGATAAGACAAGTAACAATGTTCATCAAAATGGAATTTGACATTTGTGTTTTTGAACAGTATCTACACGAGGATGGCTATACTATAGGTGGAATAGTAGGTTGCACCCAACCAAGGCGTGTGGCAGCTATGAGTGTTGCCAAGAGAGTTAGCGAGGAGATGGACACAGAGTTGGGCGATAAAGTTGGTTATGCTATACGTTTTGAGGATGTGACGGGACCAAAGACCATAATAAAGGTGAACAGCTTTATTTAGATTATTCATGTGGTGGACAAGCATTGTAATAATGTGGCTACATTAATCATAAACTTTTTGGTGCTTTGCTCTAAACTTAGTGGTTAAATTTTTCAGTACATGACAGATGGGGTACTTCTACGGGAAACACTTAAAGACTCTGATTTAGACAAGTATAGGTATGGTCTTGACAAATCCCCTCTATATGTCTCATTGTTTGTTTGAAATAAAGACAATGTGATTATGTTACTAATCATTGGGTTTGAAACTATTTCAGGATTATTGTGATGGACGAAGCCCATGAAAGATCATTAAGCACAGATGTCCTTTTTGGAATATTGAAGAAAGTTGTAGCCCAACGTCGTGATTTCAAGCTGATTGTCACATCAGCAACTTTGAATGCACAGAAATTTTCAAATTTCTTTGGAAGGTAATATTAATTCCTCATATAGCATTCTTTCTTGTTCGTGTTAATAACTTAAGTTTAGTTCAATCTAATTGGGGCATCTTTGCAGTGTTCCAATTTTTCATATTCCTGGGAGAACATTTCCTGTCAACATATTATGGAGTAAAACTCCATGTGAAGATTACGTTGAAGGTGCAGTGAAGCAGGCTATGACAATTCACATAACCAGCCCTCCTGGTGACATCCTTATCTTTATGACCGGCCAAGATGAGATCGAAGCAGCTTGCTATTCCCTTGCTGAAAGAATGGAGCAGATGGTATCATCTTCAAAGAAAAAAGTC
>NC_021160.2:51995440-52031278 GCF_000331145.2 Cicer arietinum
GCAAGCAAAGATATTCCAGAAAGCTGAAGACGGTGCACGCAAATGCATTGTGGCGACTAATATTGCTGAGACATCATTGACTGTGGATGGTATCTTCTATGTCATAGACACAGGCTATGGGAAAATGAAGGTGTACAACCCTAGGATGGGCATGGATGCTCTCCAAGTCTTCCCTGTTAGCCGTGCTGCTGCTGATCAGCGTGCTGGTCGAGCTGGTAGAACTGGCCCTGGTACATGCTATCGATTGTATACAGAGAGTGCATACCTAAATGAAATGTTGGCCAGTCCTGTTCCAGAGATTCAGAGGACTAACCTTGGCAATGTGGTCTTGTTACTGAAATCTCTTAAAGTTGAAAATTTACTTGATTTTGATTTCATGGATCCACCTCCACAGGATAATATTCTCAATTCTATGTACCAATTGTGGGTGTTGGGTGCCCTTAACAATGTCGGGGGATTGACTGATCTTGGCTGGAAAATGGTTGAGTTTCCGTTGGATCCTCCGCTTGCTAAGATGCTTTTGATGGGTGAACAGTTGGGGTGTCTCGAGGAGGTTCTGACAATTGTTTCCATGCTTTCAGTACCATCTGTTTTCTTTAGGCCAAAAGACCGAGCAGAGGAGAGTGATGCTGCACGCGAAAGATTTTTTGTGCCCGAATCCGATCATTTAACCCTTTACAATGTTTATCAGCAATGGAAACAACACGATTACAGAGGTGATTGGTGTAATGACCATTATCTGCACGTTAAAGGTCTAAGAAAGGCTAGAGAAGTGAGATCCCAGCTGCTTGATATTCTCAAGACTCTAAAAATTCCCTTAACTACATGTTTTCCGGATACAGATGTCGTCAGAAAAGCAATTTGTTCTGCGTACTTCCACAATTCAGCAAGATTAAAGGGCGTCGGGGAGTATGTTAACTCCCGGAATGGGATGCCATGTCATCTACACCCCAGTAGTGCTCTCTACGGCATGGGTTGTACTCCTGATTATGTGGTTTATCACGAGTTGATCCTTACCACGAAGGAGTACATGCAGTGCGCCACAGCGGTGGAGCCCCATTGGCTCGCTGAGCTGGGACCCATGTTTTTCTCTGTGAAGGAGTCTGATACATCACTACTGGAGCATAAAAAGAAACAGAAACAAGAGAAAACGGCCATGGAGGAGGAGATGGAGAATTTAAAGAAGACGCAAGCAGAGTTTGAGAGAGAAAATAAACAGAGGGAGAAGGAAAAGATGGCTAAGAATCAGCAGCAGATTTCCATGCCAGGTTTAAAAAAGGGTTCTACCACATTCTTGAGACCAAAAAGATTTGGTTTGTAAATGTTGTATAATGAGTAATCGAAAAAAAACCTACATTCCGATTTTAATGAGTAATCGAAAAAGTATGAATTATTTGGTTGTTGTTTGAAGTTGATTTTTGTTTTTTCAAGGCTACTTCTTGCTCTTGAGGTTACTCATAGGAATTTTGTTATAACACATTCATACTTGATTTCACTTATGTATTTATTTCATTCACTGTTGTAATGAAGAAATGCATCGATCACCCCAACTTGTAATACATTGTTTCAGTTGTCATCTATTATGCTTTCACTGTGCAAAGCTTGTTTTTTTCTTTTTCTTTTCATGTCAATAATAGATCATAATTATTAAATATTTGACTTAATTCGTAATTACTTCAAAATTCAAACAAGTAAATGTTTGTGATACTCAAAATTCATAGAATATCGCCACTTTGTACGATGAATTTGTCACACTCATGTCCACTTCTAACAATGATTAAATATGATAACGAAGATCAATGACAACAAAACAATAAAGAACATCCAAGATACGAAGAGGTCCTAAGACGAGACAAGTGCAAAAACACAATTTGAAGATAACATTTAGGGTTATAAAGGAACGATAAAAAAAGAGATAGTTCAAACGATGAACCACCATGAGGGGTGACTTTGTCAAGTATCTCGAATCTGAGATGGGAGGGGGAGAGAATTAATTTAGACTTCAATGATCAATATCCTTCATAAAGTGCATTTTGAAGAATTCCATTATCCTTTCGATTGACCAAACTATTTTTGAAAAATACTTTGTAGCTTTTCCACACCCAAAGCAATCTTGGAGAAGTTGAAATACTAGGATGCTCGAACAAGATCTAACACAATATATTAAATACCAGTATTTTTTAAATCAATGAAATTGACAAATTTTAATTTTGAATCTAATACAAATTTTATGGGTTTCTAGTTGGTACATTCGGCGAAATTTTATTGTCTCACTACAATATTGAAAAAACACAATTTATGAATTTCTATAAAACCAAAATGAATATACTTTTTTTCTGAGTGAGTATATAATCAAATTATACTCATAGAAGGTGGAGATCTGTTGACTCCATAATTATTCCATAAATAATTCCAAAAATAACTATGTAATATATATATATATAGAGAGGACATATACGAAAAGCAGAATAAAAGACCACAAAGACCGATAATTTATTAAAATTTAGAAGCATTGAAGCAACCCTATCCCAAATAAATTAACCTAAAAATATTCAAATGTGTAGTTCAACCAACCCAACAAATAACGCATTTACATGAAACCCCAAAACATATATTGATATGGTAATGGGGTAATAATTAATTAAACAAAATTCATACTACAATTCAGTCGGTTCTTCAAGCACAGCAAATTTAAGACTTCTCATCAATGTTAACATTATTATACCTTTCCGCCTCAAACTGCATAAACGTTAATATCAATCTTTGAACCTTCACCCATTTGAACATTGAGTGCTGGAATTTCTTTAGTTCCTGGAAAAAGGGTGAAACAAGCAAGATAAAAATTGATTATTGCGAAAAATCAAGTTGAATATTAAGTGATTTATATTTAGGTACATTCATAGAAAAATGAGTTGAACTATAAATTTGAGGCTCAAAATCAATTGCAGAGGCAAAAATTTCAAGTTAGAACTAATTCTAAAGACAAAATCAGTTATACTTAATATTCAAACATGTAAAAATCAATTTTCCAGATACAGACTCAATTTTTGCAGTAAAACATAGTCTTCCAAACATATAACAATTTGAGAGAAGAATAGCACTTACAGCTTCTGCTGAGTCACTAGTTCCAATAATCATCTATGCTCCGAAGTATTGGATCATTTCATCATCACCCAAGAAATCATCTAAATGGAATGGTGGACTGTTAAGTCCTCCAAAATCAAATGACAAGTTACTGATTGGCGAGCCAAAGAAGGGATCTATAGGCCGATCGAGCTCATTTTGGAACGCGTCTTTGCCGAAATAATTCAAGTCTCCTCCATTAATTTCATCACCTTTCATTTGTGCTGCACCTGCAGGCATAGATATTGCAGAGTTCTCCGGCCTAATTGGTTCACTGTTTCCGGGCTGCAAATGCTGCCCATCGTGGCTAGGACCATATCCAGCCACTGGATTGTAAATATTATAAGCAGCTTCGTGTGGCATGTTGGGTATGTTGGGGTTTTGCAACTGAGGATAGTGCAATGGCCTTCCACCCATATACACATTTTCTGAGGATATCATATTGTTTGCATGCAGATAAGAGATATGATCAAACTCGGGTGCTGGTAGCTGAGCTGGCACCTCGTGTCCTTTATTCGGCAATCTCAAAACAGAATCTGTCCCGTTGCCCTGTTCATTTTCATGAGGAATCTGGAGTCCGACAACCTGTGCTTCTGTTTCGTTCATATTTGGCATTTTGCTTCTAGGTTCAACATGCAAAATTTCATTGTCAGATTGCGCTGGTAATTTTTCGGTTGCACTTGACTTCGAACGGGGTCTTTTCTTTCTAGGTTGCTTCTTAGCTTGATCTGTATATTGAACAGGATTCCTGCGCGAGTTATCTGATGGTTCGGTATCCATAAACTGATTGCTTCTGTCTTCTTTAGAAGAAACAGAACCAACGCCATCATCAGTGATACCGTCAACATCGTAGTTACTAGCACTGCTAGCAGCAGCTTGCTTATTCTCGACAGGAACACCAGGTGGCATTTCGGTTATTCCAGACGTACCGTTATCACTACTTGGCTGCCTAATGAGAGCTTCTTCTCGACTTAATACACCCAACCAAATCGAACTTTCCTTTGCTGTCATCTTGTCTTGCAAGCATTTTGATTGGCGGACGTGCCTCCTTATTTTTGCAATATCGGGCGACATGTGCTTTATAACAGCAGTTAACACTCCCACTTTCCACATCTTCTTCAAATCATGTGGCTTCTTATACGGAGGACTCTGACCATGAGGTAAATTCAAATGCGACCACCAATCTTCATTCCCAGTTGGCCACCAAGGCGGGGGAATACCCTTTTCCAACGGATATTTCCTCTGAGGAGGATCACAATGTTGCATCAAAGAAGATAAGAGTGACCCAAGTGTTGCATCTTGCAGGTCTTGAAGCATGCTCTGGGAGTTCCCATTTCGGTTATTATCAGCCTCGCTCATAGCAAGACACTCTGCTTCGTACTTGGCTATGGCTGCAGGGCCGTTCTTATCGAATTTCACCCTTTCTTTCCACCAAGCTCTTATGTTATCTGAAGAACCACTAACAGGCTTTCCCTTCTCAGGAATGATTCCATACACAAATCCACGCGCTTTGCAGACTTCCATAAGCTTCAGCATATACTTAAGAATCCCATCTTGAGCCCTCGACATTTTCTTTCTGCGAGCTTGATCAGTTGACTGCCTTGGCTTTTGCTTCTCTGCAGCTTGCTGTGCCGCAAGCTTTTGTTTTTCCTTGAGCCTTTTGAGTTTGATACGATCCTTCCACATCCGCCTCTCCAAATCTTCTGGTTCAATCTCTTCATCGCTGACATCTTTCTCAGCTATATTGTGATATCTAATATCGTCAACATCTATATCTGAGCTGTGGTTCAGCACAACACCATTAATCAGAACATGCTCCAATCAATATATAACAAGTTCTCTAAACTTGATTGCTAAGAAAAATCTATCAAACAAAATAAAATGACACATACTTTGAACTTAAAGAATAGGTCGAATTGGCCTCCAAAGATACAAAAGATAAACTTGCATATTCTAAATGATTATTGAAACATTAAACATATTAAAATGCAAACTATTTAACAGTTAAACTTAAAATTATTATATTTCAACCCTAAGGACCAGACGAGAGCTATAAAACACGGATACTCACACGAACACAACACCAGTAATAATTTGAGAAAATGAATTAATTGAATGTAATCAAGGTGTCAATACCATGTCAGTGAAGTTGGACACTGACACAAGTTGGACACCGAGAATTACGCCTTTGATCAAAAAGTGTTGGTGCTACATAGGACAAGAGACAAACATCTTTACCAATTTAACAACATTAAAGTTCCCAAAGATTTCACACAGAAGATATAATAGATTGACTAGATTCATCAGTAACATTATTGCACAGTAGTTCAAATTATCAATCAAATTGAAAACTTACAAACTGTTGAAAATTTATATAGGATTAATCTCAACAACACATAGACACAATCCAACTAAGTCAATTCTTGATAAAATCAGATAAAATTCATGGAGCAAAGCTACAATTATCCAAAAATAAAATAAATCATTGAAAAAGAAAAAAGAAAAAACTAAAAAAAAAATCTAAGAGAATCAAGAAACATGTCACATAAATAAAAAATAAAAAATAAAAAACTAAATTGAAGAACTTTTGACACATACCAAACATCAGCTCCAATTTCTTCAATATCACCCATCTATGAAAATTGGTGCGAAAGATTACACGAAGGATGAATTTGCGAATTGCAATCACAAAAAAATGAACGATTCGTTGTGGGTACGCTGCGTTTTTATTTTATTTTATTTTATTGTTGATGGAGATGACGACGATGACGAATTCACCAATAAATCATAAGAACCCAAAAAGGGTTTTGATTTTGCGACCCAAATTGTCCCCAATTTTTTTAATTCAATTCATTTCGGTGATGCTTTAGATAAATAGTTAAGAGAGAGAGAGAGAGAGGAGAGAGAAAAACAGAGAGAAGAGAGAGAAAATGTGAAGATTCCATACATTACTCCAAATTCATGTATACTGTGTACCTTAGCCCTCAATCAGTCAACTTTATTCCTTTTGGGTCTATAATATCATTCCATAATTCTTTTTATTTTTATTTTTTTGAAAAGACATAGTATCATTTAAATATAAATACATACCATACTATTTTTTGGTACCATGGAAAAGAAAAAGGAAATCTATATAATAATATAATATAACTTTAAAATAATTATAATTTATTGTCTATTTTACTACAATATTTTTATCTATAAATCTCGTTAACATAATATTTATTTTTAAATTAAAATTTATACTATAGAAAAATAACATTTCAAAGGCAATTACCAATTTTTATAAGATTTTTTTTAGCACAATCTTATCTTTTACAATTTAGTTATTTTATCTTAAAAATACGGTTTTTCCTCAAATTAAATTATTATTTAAAAATATAAAAAATATATTAAAATTTAAATTTGGAGTATCATTCTCCTATCTTAAATTTATTTAATAAAAAAATTAGAATATAAATAAATTTATATGACATAAATATCAAGCAAACATTTCATAAAAAAAATCAACAAGTTAAATTAAAATGAACATTATACAATAAAACACAATAGAAAATATATACAATTAAACACAATATAGAAAGATACACTTTTATAAATATAACTCAATTACTACATGCAATGCAACGACATTAATATAAGATTTTAAGATTTTTTACTTTTCAGACGTTTAGTATATGTGAGGTTAGTCACTAAACACATAAATACATTAATATTTGTTTCTTTTGCCGATAATTAATAATAATGGTAGTCATCAAAATCAAAAATAGTCGCTAAGTATTTTTTTTCTTTTTATAATTTAAAATTGCATTAATAAAAAGAGGAGAACAAAAGCATGAGGGGTATATATTTAACAAAAAAAATTAAATGTTAGTTGAACTTTAGACACTTAAGGAAATAATTTTTTTTTGTAAAAGAGATGATAAATACTATTAAAATTCATACACAATTGTAAATTTTTTAGTTTTATCTCAAAACATAACATTTAATTTAATAGTATTAATATTTATTAGTTAAATTAAAACTTAAAAAACTGAAACGTGGTTTTTATAATAAAGAAACAACATTTTTGATAAAATAACAAACCATTACTATGTTGACATTCATTTAGTTATTCCCTTATTTATTATTCTGTATTTAAATTAATCTAATTTAATTTAATACTATATATTATTTAATTTTTATGCATTATCATGTAACTAAATACAATACTATTTTAATATTATATTTAGTGAATTTAAAACTACATATTATTAAATAAATGACTAAAATATATAAATTAAATTATATTAGATAAACATATCACGACATTAGAAAAAGTTATAACAAAAAGCAAAATATAATGGAAAATTACAGTATATTCAGATTAACACAATAACATATTTTAAAATAAAGGTATATAAAAACAATGTATTTAGACTGCTTAAAAAACGATGTATTTTAAACATATTAATGTTATTATACTTATTTTTTTTTTTTACATTTTTTTTTCTGAACTAAATTTATTATATAAACTAAATTTAATCTTCAGTCAGACAAAAATTAAAATTTTTAGACCAGTTAAATTTCATTTAAAAAAAGGCTTAAAGTTGCCTTAAAAAAGGTTTAAAATTACTTGATTGATAATGACCAGGCTACCACCTCAAATAGTGTTAAATATTTGGTTGATCTCTTTATTCTCGTTGAAATTATTGTAGATATTCCTACAAGTTGCAGGGTCTCTTATTCTAAACTTTAACTTTTTAAGGTTTTTTTTTTTAATTGTTATTGTCAAATAAAGTTTTTCAATTGTTAAATAGACACTCTAGATTTGTGATGTATCAATGAATCGTGAGTGTTTTTTTATTAAATTCGTTCGTATTTAACTTTTATGAAATTTTAAAGAATTACACTGACATCATATTCATTAATACACTATTTTTAAAATATTTTTTTTTCATAATTTTATTATTCTAAAATGAATTATTTATTTTAAAGAATAAAATAAATAATATTTATTATTGATTATTAAATAATTTTTTTCTTCATATAATATATATGATTGAATTATATTAATATCAACTATTAATCTAATCACTTCACTTCACTAATTTTTCAATTTAAATGAGTCAAATCTATTTTTAAATTAGTTGAAATTTTTAAATCTCACTAAATTTATGTAAGATCTACGTAATATAGTATAGTTAGTTTGAATTTCAATCAATTAGAGAATGTATATTAAAAATAAGGTTAAAATATAATTTGTGTCCCCTCATTTTATTAAATCAACAGTTTTAGTATAGACTTTGGTTCCCATTTTTTAAATTATTCACATTTGACCATCTTCTTAATTTGAATTTCAATTTAGTTATGTAATAATAATTTAAATAATATGTACATGATGAACTGAAAAACTAAAGCAATGTGAAATATAAATTTAATTCTAAATTACTTAATAGCACCCTAGTAATATTTGAAAATAAAAATAAAAATAAAAATAATTTATATTTATTTTCCTTGCTTTAAAAGTTTCACAAAAAAAAAAAAAATCAATCTAATATATATTTAAAAGTAAAATACATTTAATATTATATAACTACTTTTATTCCATCAATTGACACCTAATTAAAGATATGAATATTTTAGTCTAAAATACTTTTTTACCCAACTTACTAGCTACTAACCAATATATATTTTATTTGCTCTCTATTATCAAATGTATTATTTGTTTCAACGTATTATTTATTAACTAATATAATTTATTTATTCTATATTATTTAATGTATTTTTTTTGTTTCTCTACCTATTAACTAATGTATATGCTTTTTCGTCCTTTCACATTTAGATTTATATTCCAATTTCACAATTCATTTCAAATCTAAATTAGTTCCTTCTTACATATTATTTATTGCATTTTATTCTTTATTTCTCTCATTATTGATAATCGCAAGAACTTATATTTGATTAGAGATTTTTAAATGATAAATATAAAAAAATATTGAATAAACATTTATCATTGATAATAAATATAAAATAAATAATACTTATTTATCACTAATATGAAGAAAGAAACATAGAAAAAATATTTTTCATTAATAAAAAAAAAATATAAAACACATATTTGACATTGATGAATTCTAAAAAAAATACGAGATTAATATTTATCACTGAAAATATAAAAAATTTAATATATACATATGAGGAGCATATCAAATAAAAAAAGTTTTACACGGAATAAAATCTTATTTATATTTATTTATTCTTTTAAAATTTATTAAAGTGAAACTAAATAATTTAAAATTAAATTTAAATTATACATTATCATGATTTTTTACTTTTTCATCTCAACATCGCTTAAATTATTGCCACATCATCAAAACTATTATTATTTATCGGACATGCACTTGAAAAACTAGTGCATAATTTTCTATATTTTTAGTCATTCTTTGGGTTGAAAGAAGCATATTTTCCCTTCACTTATTTATTCGAGTCCTTATGCCGGAATTAATTCAGCCATGTTTGAGCCTATCACGTGAGAGCACCATAATTGAGTTATCCACACACTAATTTTAAATTAACCCACCTAAATTTAGATAAAGCATAGCACTAGATTTTTGTCTCAAACTACATTAGATTCTTCTATTTATTTTATAATAATTAGATTCTTCTTATTGATTAAGAGATATTTATAATTCCATAATAACTCACATTATTATGTGGTGACAAATGCTACAACATCAAATCATTAAAAAGCTTGACGTAACATTTGTTTAGCATAAAAAACAAACTAGTTGAATGATGTAATAAATATACACCACTACTTAATTTTACTTCAACTCCTAAATATTGAATGTCTTATTTTAAATTCAATCAAAAAATTTCATAATTGTGACTGATTTATGATGATATTTATCTTTTATTTGAATTCTAAATCTCATAGTTGGAACAAATTTACATTAATATTTATGATTCATTCGTTATGCGGAAGAAAAAAAATACACGATAATCATATATATATAGTATAAAAAGTGAAATAATAATATATTTATCTATCTTGATCTAATGATTTCTCCTTTCATGGCAAGAGACAATGCAGCAAGATTAGCTTGATTCTCCAGTTGAACACCAGGCATAACCACAGCTCTACTCCCAACAAAACCATCTTCACCAATTTTGATTTCACCAAACTTCACCATCCCTCCTTCATCACCTTCATATATATGTCCAAACAACAATGCCTCTCTTCCAACACAACCTCCTCTCTCAATCTTCACCATTTCAGGATTCAACATTGCTCCCATGCTATCAACATAACCATCCATGTCAATGTCTGATCCCATCAACTTCATCCAAATAACAAACAAAAATGACCCTTTTGTCATATCCATGAAATAATCACCAACCAATGTTCTAATAGCTTGCCATGTACTATCCATCACAATTTTCATACTCCATATTGGTATTGTTTCACCAACTTTCCTTTTTCCAATGAGAACCCTTTTGGCTATAACACATGCTAATGCAGCCAAAGTACCTGAGAGAATCCAAAAAAGTGGAAGCAACCAATGCAGTTGATGTTTCTTAACATCCTTAAAATAAAAAACCAAGTTTAGAGGAACAAAAACTGATAAACCAATCACCATGTAAGGTAAAAATGTTTGTAGCAATGGTTGAATGAAGAGTGCTGATAGTGTTTGATACCATGTTCTTGTCAATGTCAATGTTGATGCTTTCTTCAGCAATGGTTCTTTTTCAGGTAATGATGGTGATGATGATGCTATTGGACAACAGGACAAGTCAACCTTAACATTGGATTGTTGTACGAGGTTTCTCCAAGCTTCTGGGAGTGGCTGTCTATTGCGCACATGCTGACAAATCTCATAGATTAATGAACGGCCATGATCAATTGAAGCACTTTGTGTGTTGGAAGTAGCTGAAATCACATCTAATTCATTGCTTCTGAGATAAGGATTGAACTCAAGTTTCTGTGAATCTTCCATTGAAAGATTCTCGTTGATGTTAATCTCTCCAACATCAATAAAAGGGAATTGGTTTTCATCCCATGGTTTAGTACAATCCAACGCAACCTCGCGGCCGTGTTCTTCATCTGGCACGGGTCTTAGTTGCATTTGGAAAACATAAGAAACTCCATTGGTGGAACTAACACGGTTTTGAAAATCATTAGCAAGGAAAAGCAAAGGACGCAAATCGTTTTCATCTCTAGGAATTGTACCTGTCTCTGGTGGAAGAATCCCTGTTGGATTAACTTTACCTTTGTCTTCATTGATGCTTGTGTCATAAGGCCTTAACTTGAATTTCACATACATTTGTTTTCCATCTTGGAACCTCATGAGCCTGCAATAGTTTGAGTAGTAATGCAGTTCAGCATATGAATCAGCCTGTCTGAGAGAACTCCACACTGCATCGCCAACATGTGGAGCGGCCTTCACGAGTTCTTCCCTTGCAGCTTGTCCACACACAAGCCAGCTTGCAAAATCGGCGAGATTTCGAGCATAGAATGCATTTCCTGTTTTTAGTGTTAAATCAATAAGAGTAGAAGGATGAGAATAAGAAGAATCTTTCGTAGGTTCGTCAGAAAGTATCCTCAAAGCAGCACCACGCGCATCGCTTCTTGCATCATCATCAGCACTCAGACTATTACTATGTCTTACTATGATAGGGTAGCTTTTTCCAGGGTGAAAAATCTTGTGCATTGGAATACTTTCATCAAGTTTGTTGTATATTTTCAACTGCCCTTTGCCACTAACACCGATGCGATGAAAATATCTTGCTTTAGCATTCATAGTTGTTGCAGCTAAATTTGCTGCCAAATTTGCAACTATTTTCTTGTAGTCCATGTCCATCACCTCTATTCTTTCATCAAAATTAGCATTTCCTAAGTTCCTCATTGTAACTCGGGTTTGAGATCCGATGTAAACACTGCCTTCATGGAGTATAGAATTCATTGGAGCAAAAGAAAGTGCACCTAGAATGACATTCTTTTCAACAAGAGAACCAGGGAGAATTAAGCTTTGACTACCAACAACTGAGTTATCTTGAACCTCTACTTTTCCACAAGCATATCCATTGGAATAATTGAAACCAGTGATTATGCGGCTAAAGTCACCAAGATGAACACCATCACCAATGGACATTAACTCAGGGTTTGAAACTGGATTGATGGCTCTAATGGAACAATGTTTGCCAATTTTGGCACCGAGAAGACGTAAATATACACAGAAAGCTTCTGTTCCTGAGAGCAGCTTTGCAAATCTAAGGTGGCAGGAAAGGATTAGTTGTTGTTGTAGCCATGTTTTGAAGTGTGTTTGCTTTTGACTTTTGAGTAAAAAAGTCAAAGAACAAGTGAGAGAGGTGAGAATGAGACCATGAAGCAAGTATGCACATGTAAATGAAATGGCAAAATCAAAGGGATTTGATGGAACATCAGAAAACATGGTAGCATATGCAGTAAGAGTAAATGGAATCCAATGGAAGGCTCCACATATGCAAACAAATGAAAAGCTTTGGAATGAAGAAGGTTTTTGGAAGAACCATGTATACATGAAGTAGGTTATAGCTGCAGCAAGGGAACTAAGAAAGCCAACAAGATAAATCCCAAGAAAATGATATATAGCATTAGACTCAGTTTTGCTGGTGGTAACAAGCAACACTGCATTCTGAAACAAAACAAAACAAAAAAAAGGAAAAGTTCAATTTCTTTCTGTCATAAATTCAATATATCATGATTCATGGAAAATTATTATATAGAATGAAGTTTTGAGCAACAAAGCATGACCATGTTTACATCTCATTAACTACTCAAATTTTTTTTTGAAACATTTGCATGGTCTTATTAGAATATGAAATGTATTGGTACTCAGAACTAACCTCTTTAACATTATTAAGCTTTGAAGGATTGAGCACGTGCTGTCCTCCTTCAACTTTCTGTAGTGGTTGTACCTCAGCTCCTTCTTTGATGACACTTCCTTTTTGAATAACAGCATAAGGTCCAATGGAAGAATTTCGGCCGATTCTAATAGGATGGAGACTTAGAACTCCATTCTTTACCTCATGGCTTTGAACCAAAACCCCTTCAGAAATGACAGCTTCATCTCCAATTGAAACCAGAGATGGGTCGGTTATGTCAACTGTATCGATCAAAACTGAGGATCCAATTCTTGCACCAAGTGTCTCAAACCAGTACTTCAGAAAAACTGTTCCTTTGAGGTGTATAGCCAGAACTTTGGAAGAAATTTCCTGGCTTTTATAAAGTGCCCACCACTTAACAAAGTCCATTGAATAGATGGATATTTCAGGAGAAAGAGCATAATTTGGCCTCAAGAAAGAATTTCCGAAAAATGAAATGCAAATGCATGTAGAAGCAATGCAAAGGATCCAAGAAAGTGGTGCTAAAATAAGTGAAATTAGATAGTTTGACCAAGGAATTATGTATAATGATTTATCGACTCTTTCTATGAGACTTTGAAAAGTTGTGATAGATAAATAAGCAGGAGAAACTAGCAGGACAGAAATGTAAAAAAGTGCTAAGAGTTGAAGGAAACATATACTCCATCGGTGAGACTTGGACACATCAACAAACAGTTCAGTAGATTCTGTTTCAGCTTCTGGAGAAAAGGATTGGTTGTTTAGAAGGTGAGGCTGAGACTTCAACAGAAGATTTCCGAGGAAGTTGGCCAATTCTTCAATGCAGGATGCACTGAAAACATCGATAGCCGCAACCGGAACTCCGAGGAAATCTGAGAGTTTTTGAGTTGCTTTAACCACACTAATTGAATCCATTCCGTAGGTTGACATGTTGTCTGTGACAGAGATGCTGCTTACCGAGATTCCAGCCTGCTCAGAAACAAGCCTTTTCAAGAATTCAAGAATTTCCTTGTTACTGATTCTTGGACTAGTTATAGGTGTACTATTCGCTAACCGCGCCCGTGGTGTTCTTCCTTCTTTACACGTTCCTGTAGTGAATGATCTTAGTAGTGTTTTCTTTGTCAAAACAGGTTGTGGTACCAAACTCAGTGTTCCATCCGCAAACTGTTTGAGACATTCAAATCTTTTAATCTTTCCTGATGTTGTTTTGCTGATGGTTTTAGGCTTGATCAACTTGACAGAAGCAACATTGACTCCATGTTCTTCAGCCACACGAGTTTGAATATTGTCAACCACATCTTTGCTAACTGGTTTACCATCCCTCAGTTCTGCAATCACAACCAAGCCAACCTGATCAGAACCATCTGGCAAGGAAATCCCCTTTGCTGATAAAGTTTCTTCAGGGACCCCAATGACAGCACAGCATCCGGGACGAAGAAATTCAGACGAACTCTCAACCGTCTTTTCAACATCTGAGGAATATATATTTCTTCCAGCCACAATGATAAGATCCTTGATTCTTCCAGTGATGAATAGCTTTCCATCAATTATCCTTCCCAAGTCTCCGGTTCTTGTGTAGGCACGTCCAGGATGGTTTGGAAGCTGGTTTCTAAAGGTTTGCTTACTCAATTCTTCCTTCCCCCAGTATCCTATTCCTGCACTTGGACTACTGATCCAGATTTCTCCTTCCTTTCCATCTTCCTGAAGCTCTTCGCCGCTATCTGGATCAGCTATTCTGATGTCAATATCTGCATTCCCCGGATGAATATATCCGCAGCAAACTCGTCCCTGCCAGTCAACAAGAATAGGATTGCCTTCTCCAAATGCACAACTGACAAACACACAATTTTCTGCTAAGCCGTATCCAGGAGCCATCGCCTTTTGAGACAAGCCATAAGGACCGGTTAGCTCAAGAAATCTTTTCAGAGTCTTCTGTCTCACTGGTTCTGCGGCAACCATAAGAAAAATCATGGATGAAAGGTCTAGATTCTGAAATTTATCCTTGTCAGACTCTAACCTTCGAACGACTAACTCAAAAGCAAAGTTCGGTCCGGCACTGTGAGTTGCTTGATACTTGCTCATGGTTTCTATCCATAAGAGTGGTTTCTTGATGAATGTCATCGGTGAAAACAGAAGGGCCGTTCCACCGCTAACAAGAGCTGTAAAAAGTCCTCCAATCAGCCCCATGTCATGATACTGAGGAAGCCAGCTCACTAGCACTGTCATTGAGGTGCTCTTGTATCTGCTTCTCATCAGCTTCACATTGTGAATTAGCCCTCCATGAGTGATCATGACTCCTTTAGCATCACCAGTTGAGCCTGAAGTAAACTGCAAGAAACATATATCACCACTCTTAGATTCACACTGATCATATAAATCCTCAATAGCAGAACTTCTCGAGTTATTGACCCAAGTATCGGTGTGCAGCCACGGAAGATTTGGCCACCGAGCTGAGGATTTCCCGTTTTTCAACGTGATAAAACTTTTCACTAAACCTGCACGGACTGCTGAGTGATAAGCTACCGTTGATAAAATTGCAACCATGCCACATGACTTGGCAATGTTCTCAATTTTCAAAAGTGCTTGCCCACCACTTTGCATGGGATCCGGAGGAAGAACTGGGACAGGTATAACTTTAGCTCTCAGACATCCAAAGAAAGCATCGACGAAATCTAGACCGGGAAGATAGACTAGAAGAACCTTGTCACCAGGCTTGATAACTGGCTTGTGGCTTTTTAAGAGTTTACTTGCAATGCAAGAAGCATTTAAATGTTGCTCTCTATATGTCCTCTTAACTATCACTTTCCCTTCTTCATTTATCCAACTATAAAGGGTTCTGTCTTGAGTGACTGGATGAGTTCCCCAGTGCTTTAAATAGCTATTCAAAGTTGGCAAATCGGGAAATTGCACACCGGGCAATTCAGCTAGTTCTTTAGGTTCCTTTCTCTGAAACTCAGTTTGCAAGGGAAACAAACTCTGCATAAGACATGTTTTTAGTTAGCTCATGCATATATATATATGGAAAATATGTCTTCCTAAAAGTACTTAAAAATCCAGATTATTCAAATCAATACCAGTTATTGATATATAAATGGAAAATCACCTTAGTGTAAGGAAACACCGGCAGATCACTGCTCTTTGCAAAGTTCTTGCACATAAGAGCCATGGCATAAGATGAATTTCTCTCTGTGAGCTCAAATGCCATAAGTCCACCGACATAATAAGTATTCCTTGAACCTTGGAGTTCTGATTCCAACTTTTCATAGAAACCGTTTTTCATATCTGCATTCAAACTTGAAAATTTAGAATTCTTACTTCAAAGGGGGAACTTGGAATTTAAAAACCTACTGAAATACCTTGGCTGCTAACATGAGGAAAATACTTAAAGCGACGCTGAAGAATAAAGCTCTCAACTTCTCCCCCCATGGATTCAATATTCTTGATTGCAAGCTCAGTGATAGTTGGTCCCTTAATATCAAAGGAGTTGCCATAAGACCAGAGCAAGAATATATCGGTGTCAGCATAAAACTTCTGCATGGCAACCGGATTTCCAATTGTACTTGGATCTTCCATATATTCATTAAAATAATAAAATCCAACTGGCATATGATCCAGCCCTTTGATCTTGAAAACAGTGGTGTAGTAGTCATTTACTTCTACTTTGCTGAATAACTCCTTTTCAATATCACTAGAATCCATCACTTCTGCTTCACAATCTGCCACAAAACTTAACCTCATCAGGTATCTATATATATGGCTGAAGCAATCAACAAACATAATATGTAAATATGGAGCAGTTAAAAGTTTGCATACCTATGCAAGTTGAAGGAGATAATCTATAAGTTCTTCCATATTTTAATGGAAAGTTACCAGAGACTATGATCTTATCAAATTCCATAGTTTCAATTTCATTTGAGCTCTTGACGTTAACAGCGACAATCTCAGAATTCCGCCTTATTGCCAAGACTTCGGTGTTACAGTGGAGTTTTATAGGAAGTGATTCAGCAATCTTCTGCCAAAGACTCGTATATCCACCTTTAAATCGTCGAATTTTTCCAGCCATGGACGTTCTGGTAAATTCATGAACATAGGCATAAGGCATGTCTTGCATGAATCCATATCCTGAAGCAGTGTAACCATAAGCAACAGATTTAGGAACTGATTTGAGTCCATGATGCTCAAGATATTCCGGAGTTAAGTCTGCAGCAATTTCGCTGACAGCAAGGACCCCAAATCGACCAGAATTCTTCACCTTTTCCTGTCAATACCACCAAGAAGAATTAAGATAATTCAAATTTGTATTTTTTAAGCTCATATGAACTAAATGATTTTCTTTGTGTCTGTGTACAAGAAATTAACAGAAGACTAACTTGGATTTTCAATGTTAGTGACATAACAGATACATAATCATCAGCAACTTTAATATCTTGGTATTTTCCTGAGGAACTGTCAATAACAGCAAGCTTGTGGGAGTCCAATTCTTCTAGTGCTGACCCTGTCTCTTTTGCCAAATGAAAGATGACAGGAGCACTGCTTGCAGCCAGAACTTGTCCACCCAGATCATAAACTTTTCCTGCATAAACATATTAAGTTAAATTTGTAGTCAACTGAAACCAATGTTTTAAAAACCGGACTGGAGATTGAATCCGTGTGACCTCCATATCATGGTTCAGTTGGTTCAATCGGTAAAAATTAAAAAAGTATTAAAATTGTGGAAAATAAAAATAAAATAAATAAATAGTTAAATGAAAACCATCAATTTTAGTTTAATCCGGTTCGACTAGACTATGATTTTACTGGGGTCAAACCAACCAGCGAACTAGCAGGTTCCCGGTTCAACCGATTGAACCGGAAGATTCGGTCCAATTTTTGAAATTTTGATTGAAACAGCTAGAGAGTAGAGTGTTGTTATGATATAGCTAGTGTACCTTCAATTTCTACTGATTCACACATGCCACCAACTGCATGGTGTTTCTCCAAGACAGTGATATTATTATAACCAAGCCTTGCCAATGCATAAGCAGCTGATATTCCACTTGGACCAGCACCAACTATTCCAATTCTTGTATTTAGTGGCAAGGAAGGATGTAGCTTGGACAATTGTTCCTCAATTGATCTTTCAGGATCCATCTCTTAATTCAAAACCTGTAGTATTTGAAAGCTGTTTAAATCAGTTGAGGGAATCAATACTTATGAAGCATGGATACTGACATGGCACTAGCCATGACACTGATACTAATATGTTTGACTCATGTAATAATTTAAGAAAATGAATAAATTGAATGTAATCAAAGTGTCTGTGTCTGACATCGACAGGTGTCAGACATCAGGACACAACTTCGGTCAGAAGTATCGGGACTACAAATATCAGTACTATTACAATGACTGCATCCAACTTTGAGGAAAATTAACAAGAGTTGAAATAAGGAAGAAAGAAAAAACTATTTTCTATATAATTCTTTTTTCTTTCCTTAAGGGTAGTTGCTAAATTTCATCAATGTTAGAGAGAAGTGGAGAGACAGATAAATGTACCTTTGAGATGAGAAGTGTGCAGTGTATTATCAATCTTGACGAGGACTTAATCAGCTAGGAGCATTACATGCAAAACTTGCTGTGATTGCAATATCATTGTCAGCATAAACTCTTGAATATCTTGAAGTGAATAATGCATGACATAGAGTTACACACACATATTTATGTTGTTGGAAAACATCAAATAGACTCACTGACAAAAGATGAAACATGTTGGTATAGAAATGATTATGCATGGTAGTAAGCAAGAAAAGAAAAGGTAATAAATTGAAGAAAAGTAATAATCAAGTTGTATTATAGTTACCTCAGTGATGATGATGATGATGAAACACATCAATTTGGTTATTCCTAATGGATGCCAAATGGCATGTGAGGAGGAAATATGAATGAAACCGCTGAGCTCATTAGTACAATATATATATAATATCAATGAAGGGTCCCAATTAAGATTGAAAAAGTTTTAAAAACCATATAGTGAACAAGATGAAAATATTGTTCACCTGGTCTTCGATAAGTACTAGAGTTTTACTGTGTGTCCAGCATATGCCAACATAGGACTATATATGGAATATTACCTTAGAAGAATCCGTCTGATGGTGACAATTTTAGCTCAGTTAGTCTTTGTGATCATTAATGTTATTACTTCATAATCTTCTTTTTTTCCTTATAACCATATTATATTATAGATATAGAGTATCCACCAACGTTTATAATAATATGTGTTGTTTTAAGAATTTGTTCGGCATACAAAGTAGGTTCTTCCTTCCCAACTAAATTGTTTTACATTTGTGTTATTTGAACAACAAAATCCATTAAAGTTATATAATTTTGTTAATAATTTTAGAGATCGGTTAGTTGGTTAGACTTAATTAATTGGTTAAGTTTGAAATTTACTCTATACACAGTTTTTTATTACAAGATAAATAGAACTTTTTTTTTTGTTGATAATTTAAGGAATTTTTCTTATCATCAATCTTTCCTAAGTTTATTTTTAACATGAGACTTTCGGTTATTTTTCATCTTTTATAACTTATATACATTTTAAAAATACACAAAAACTGAAGGACATTGTATTTTACTTGATGTCTAAGAATCATTTATTACATGAAAATGATTTAGCGAGGTTATATGCTTTTCAAGATTCGTAATCTTCACGATGTGCTTATTAATTATTTCTGATTGAAACTTAACAGCGGAATTCTCAAAGCTCGTGATGATGAAATGTCCATTATTTTAATTTTTGTTATCCTATAGTTTAGGTATCAGATTCTACATATTATTTAATACACATGTGTCATATTGTACAAAATAATTTATTCTAATTTTAATTTTAATGTGATGAGCAACTAGTTAATAATTACTTAATTGTAGTTTTAATCTATATATTTTTACTAATTAACGAAATCGATTTTCTAAATCAAATAGTTTTGATTCTCATTTTAATTTTTTAGCTAACAAATAATGATACGAGATACTTTAAATAACGTGATATATAATACGATTATATAGAGTGATTAATCACATATGAAATCGCAATAAAACCCTTTAAAAACTAAACTTTCAACTTCAGAAAAATTTCATTTTTGTAATTTAATTAATGACATATAAATAATTAATGCATCTAGATGATTTTATATCATAAAATCGTGTGACATATCATTCTAAAATATGTCAAATCATGATTTCTAAGTTAAAAAAAATTAGAAAATGACCAAAATTGTCAAACATTTAAAATAAAGGAACCAATTCTACGAACTGATAAAAATAAAGTGATCGAAACTGTAATTAAACCTAATTTTAAAGTTGAATTTTCTTATCCAAAATATTTTATTTTATAGTTCTTATAGAATTTTTAGATTTTTTTTGGAATGAATTTTTTAGTTGTTGAATAATAATAACCGAAGATATAAAAGATTTTATTATGATTTTGGTCAATGTACTAGTGCATGTTATGTTCCACATGTTATGTCTCATTTTTTATTATTTTGAGATTTGTTTTCTTTAATGAGAGCATTGATGATTAAATAAATTATTGATATTATGTATGCATGATACATTATGAATGATTATAATATTAATATGAGGTTGTTAGGAGAAGATTTAACTTGTAGGGTCAAGGTGGTTAGTTCTTCAAAAGTCTGGGGTTGTCAGACTGTTTGGGAAGACTGACTTGGAGGGTCACGTGCTTTGTAGTTCAAGATATTTGAATTAGTAAATTAAAACATTCTGAATAAGGGGACTGAATTATTCAAGTTAATGGTCAATCAGGATAAATATGTGTGTCAAATTATTTATGCTTTCATTGTTTGCTGCTTCTGAATCCGATTGTTTCTTATCTAAGTAATTCATAAAAACCAGTCGACCTTCATCAAATTAGCAAAAAGTTATCAATTTTGTCAAACACAATTCAACCCCCCTTTCTTGTGACACCCTAAACCTTACACTTCTTGTGTTTGCACCTTCAATTAGTATCAGAGCTCGGTCTCAAGGCTGGACACTTTATAGTGTTTGAGGAAAGATCCAACGGTTCAAGATGTCTCGATTTAGTGAATCAATCGATGAAGAAATTGAGATATTTTCTAAATTTACTTGATCTGATTTAATTACTGATATAAATAATTTTTTAAATATTTAGGAAATAAAATACAAATTTAATTGAAAAATTTAATGGTTTAAAGAATCAAAGTATTGAGTTTAAAACAGATAATACAACTCTGAAATATAATTAATGACATATAAATAATTAATGCACCAAGGTGATTCTATATCATAAAATTGTATGTCATATGATCCTAAAATATGTCAAATTGTCATTTTTAAGTTAAAAAAAAATTAGGAATTGACCAAAACTGTCAAACATTTAAAATTAAGGAACCTATTCTACGAACTAGTGAAAATAAAGGGATCAAAACTGCAACTAAACCTAACTTCAAAGTTGAATTTTCTTATCCAAAATATTTATTTTAGTTCTTATGGAATTTTTAGATTATTTTTTTGAATAAATTTTTTAGTTGTTGAATAGTAATAATTGAACATATAAAGGATTCTATTATGATTTTTGTCAATCTATTATTGCATGTTATGATCCACATGTTATGTCTCATTTTTTTTATTGTTTTGAGATTTGTTTTCTTTAATGAGAACAATCATTAATGATTAAATTAATTATTTGTATTAAGTATGCATGATGCAATGAATGATTATAATATCAATCTGGGGTTGTCAGGTTGTTAAGAGAAAACTTAGGGTCAAGATGGTTAGTTGCTAAAAAATTTGGGATTGTCAGATTGTTTGGGAAGACTGACTTGAAGGGTCACATGCTTTGTAATTCAAGGTATTTGAATTAGTGGATTAAAGCCTTCTAAATGATTGAACTAGATGTAGCCCAGTTAGCGGTCAACCAGGATAAATATGTGTCAAATTATTTATGCTTTCATTGTTTGCTGCTTTTGAATCTGATTGCTTCTTATCTAAGTAATTCATAAAAACCAGCTAACTTTCATCAAATTAGCAAAATATTATCAACTTTGTCAAACACAATTCAACCCCCATTTCTTGTGACACCCTAAACCTTACGCTTCTTGTGTATGCACCTTCAATTGGTATTAGAGCCCGGTCTCAAGGCTGAACACTTTACAGTGTTTGAGGAAATATTCAATGGTTCAAAATGTCTCGATTTAGTGAATCAACAGATGAAGAAATTGAGATATTTTCTAAATTTACTCGATCTGATTTAATTACTGCTATTAGGGATGACAATATAACTCGCACCCGCAGGTACCCACCCAAACCCGCTTGGTTTGGACGGGGAAACATGTTAAGACAAAATCTCAATTTAGTGTTTTGACGAAAACAAACAAAAAGTTAATTAAGAATGTTAATTATGATTCTAAGTGTTTTGGTATTTAACATGTGTGTTTAAGTGTATTAATCAAATATAGGATCCAAGTAAAGCAAGAATAAATCAGCATGAAAAGCAAAATCTGAACAAACAAGAAAGGAGAAAATCCTTAGTGAAATCTGGAAAACGGAGAATGTTCTCCAGTTTCAGAATGATCATCACAGCTCCAAAACCAATCAATCTCCACTAGTTAAAAGAATTTTCAGCCTCTAGATTTTACATCTATATCATCAACACTTGGCAAGGAACAAACTGAGATGATTATATTCAAAGAAACTACTCGAATCAGAAAGAGAGAAGATCACAAATTAGCAAGATCTGACAGATCTGAACATTCTTGACAGCATTCTGATCAATCTGAACAACACTGCAACACCAACCTCCAAACTGATAAAACATTCTCCAACTTGTTATACTTGATCTTCTGCAGCAAACATCTTTCTCCAGAATGACCAGACCCGTCTCCAGATTGATTATCAATCTCTGTTTCTGCAGAATTTCAGCATTGATCTCCTTACTTCTGTAGAAGTTTATAATCATTCACCAAACTGTTTTGGACAGAATCAAGGCTCCAGATCAAAGCTGTAACATCAATAATTACATATGAAGATTCAAGGATCATTAAACACACGATAAATCTGATCAAGAACAAAGAAACCAACTCAATCAACAAAGTTCAAATTATGTTTAAAGGCTGAAATATTTTTATTCAAATATATTGGTTTTGGTCAAATCTGACATAGCACTACCAACATCTCTTTCGACCAATATTAAATGCTCTAAAAAGCCTATGAAAGGAAGGTCAAACTCAAGGAAAAATCAGAGCTTCAAGTACTAAGAAAATTCATTACTCATTTCAATCATACTTGAATTTCTCTCACACACATGAATTGAATCAATTCTGATTTTTCCCATTCGATTCATAGAATCATTCTCGTATATTTTTCTGTCAAAGAATCAGAACTCAAACAAGTGTTGAGTCTTCTTAGATTCTAACAAAACAATCTCATCATTATTGTAAAACTCAAACTATAAAAGTTTAATATAGTTTGGGTAGATTGTAAGAAATTCTATCAAGGTTGATAGATGACTTGATTGAACTCCTTTCTGGTTGGAAAGGTTTTAACTTTGTAGCAGATCAAGGTTGATATGAACTAGGTGCTGTAAAACCAAGAAGGTTCTTTGTTTTAAACACTTAGTGGAAAATCTCACAGTTGTGAGGACTGGACGTAACTCGGGTTGGGTGAACCAGGATATATCGGTGTGTGGTATCTCTTCCCTTATCTATTTACTTCCAGTTTGATTGATTGTCAAGTTAAATGCATAAACTGAATTACTGATTTTAACTAACCAAGAACGTTCTCCATTTTCTGGTTAAAACCAAGAACGTTCTCCGTTTTCTGTTTTCACAACCAAGATCAATCTTGAGTTGTTTTCTTAAGTTTTTATTAAGAATTTTTAAAAGGTGCATTTACAATTCAAACTCCCCTTCCTTGTAAATCGACATTGTTACTTCAAAACCTGCTTTGATTGGGTACGGGTGCGGATTTTCCCTAAAAATAAAATTCGGGGGCATGGACGGGTGTGGGGTAGTGATATACACATCGCACCCGCTCCACAAGTAATATTAATGTAATTTTAAAATTTTATATACATATACTTATTGAATATAGTTAATATTTTTTTAAATATTAAAAATTATAATTTTATCTCTATAGAAAATATTTTTTATTTTATAATTGTCTAATAACAATTATTTTATTTTATTAATTATAATAGATATGATTTTTAAATTTATAATTATATATATATATATGAACGGGTGCGGGTGTGGGCGGGGAAACCCGAACTCCGTTGCGGGCAGGGGTGGGTCTAAATTCTACACCCGCTATAAAACAGGAGCGGTGCGGGTTTTCCCCGATTAATTGGGTGCAGAGGTGGAGGAGGCAAAATCCATCTCGTTGCCATGTCTAACGGCTATAAATGATTTTTTAAATAAGAATTACAAATTGTCTTCAAAACTGAAAACACTTAGGAAATAAAATACAAATCTAACTGAAAAAAGTTAATGCTTTAAAGAACCAAAGTGTTGAATTTAAAACAGACAATACAACTCTGAAATATAATTAATGACATAAATAATTATTACATCTAGATGATTCTATATCATAAAATTGTATGTCATATCATTCTAAAATATGTCAAATCGTCATTTTTAAGTTAAAAAAATTAGGAAATGACCCAAACTATCAAACATTGAAAATAAGAGAACCAATTCTACGAACAGATGAAAATAAAGGATCAAAACTACAATTAAACCTAACTTCAAAGTTGAATTTTCTTATCCAGAATATTTTATTTTAAAGTTCTTATAGAATTTTTAGATTTTTTTTTTCGAATGAATTTTTTAGTTGTTGAATGATAATAATTGAACATATAAATATTCTATTATGATTTTGGTCAATGTAAGTGCATGTATGTTCCACGTGTCATGTCTCATTTTTTATTGTTTTGAGATTTGTTTTCTTTAATGAGAGCACTCATTGATGATTAAATAAATTATTGATATTATGTATGCATGATATATTATGAATAATTATAATATTTAATATGGGGTTGTCAGGTTGTTAGGAGAAGATTTGACTTGTAAGATCAATGTGGTTAGTTGCTTAAATGTATGGGGTTGTCAAGTTGTTTGGGAAGACTCGCTTAGAGGGTCAAGTGTTTTTTAATTCAAGGTATTTGAATTAGTGGATTAAAGTCTCCTGAATAAGTAGACTGGATGTAGCCAATTTAGTGGTCAAACAAGATAAATATGTGTCAAATTATTTATGCTTTCATTGTTTGTTGTTTCTGAATCTGATTGCTTCTTATTTAAGTAATTCATAAAAATCAGCTTACCTTCTTCAAATTAGAAAAAAGTTATCAACTTTGTCAAACACAATTCAACCCCCTTCTTGTGTTTGCAACTTCAATTAGTACGAGAGTTCAATCTCAAGGCCGAACACTTTACAGTGTTGGAGGAAAGATCCAAGGGTTTAACATGTCTCGATTTAGTGAATCAACGGATGAAGAAATTGAGGAATTTTATGAATTTACTCAATCTGATTTAATTACTGCTATAATAGTTTTTTAAATAAAAATCACAAATTGTCTTCAAAATTGAAAACACTTAGGAAAAAAAATACAAATCTAAGTGAAAAAGTTAATACTTTAAAGAATCAAATAGTTGAATTTAAAACAAACAATGCAACTCTGAAATATAATTAATAACATATAAATAATTAATGCAACTAGATGAATCTATATCATTAAATCGCATGTCATATCATTATAAAATATGTCATAAATCGTCATTTTTAAGTTAAAAAAAAATTAGAAAATGACCAAAATTGTCGAACATTTTTTTAAAGGGAACCAATTCTATGAAATGGTGAAAGTAGAGGGATCAAAACTACAGTTAAACCTAACTTTAAATTTGAATTTTCTGATCTAGAATGTTTTATTTTATAGTTCTTATGGAATTTTTAGATTTTTTTTTAAATGAATTTGTTAGTTGTTGAATAATAATAACTGAAAATATAAAGGATTCTATTATGATTTTGGTCAATGTACTAGTGCATGTTATGTCTCATTTTTTATTGTTTTGAGATTTGTTTTCTTCAACGAGAGCAATTTATTTTTAAGAATAAAATGAGTTATATTACTTATTGATATTATATATGCATGATACATTATTAATGATTATAATATTAATACTTAATTTATTTACTTTATTAATTTCTCAATCTAAAATTGTCAAATCCGTTAGTTTGAGAGTCTCTTTTGGTGAACGAGACTGTTGTCATAATAATTTTGTATTTTATACTTTGGCATACCTTGTGTTTAAAATATCTTTTTTAATATAAATATGTTGGTCTTTAAAAAAAATCGACATATACATTTATAAAATTAAAGTAAACTCTTAACGAAAATGATTTTCTGAGAACAGTGACATAAGCTTATAACAAGTCAAATGAATGATGATTATGAAACTATGCATCTCTCTTAATGTTTATATGTTGATTATTGGGTTAAAATAATATACTTCTACATTAGTCTCCCACCGTCTCACATATATTTGCAGGCCGTTAAGGTTTCGTTTTCGGTGTGACTCAAACAAGAATATATCAGAAATTAATAAAGAACTAACTCACTAAATTGCCCCATAAAATTTTAAGGGTTGAACATTTACTCTTGAATTTTAAAAGTAAGAGAATAATGCTTTGAAATTAGAAGACTTCTGTCAATATAGTCAATTTGTTCTAATTTATCCGATTTTAAAAACAAAATTAAAACTTATTTTTTTTTTAAATTGAAATTTTATCGCCATTGCAACAATAAGATTTTCATCTATATAATTTACCAAAGTTGCATGAAGTTCACGCTTTTTATGTGTTTGGTCTAAATTCTGTTTAAATGGAAGTGGGAATATTTTCTCCCACTCTAATTTGGTTGAGACTGTTGAAAAGATGCTGTCAAAATGCCAATGAAAGGAAACAAACAGCAATGATTGACAGCACTAGCAGTAGCCAGTGAAGAGGGAGAAAAAGAAAAAAGGGAGAAAAGATATATTGAAATAGGAACCAGAGAATCAAGGAGTTACTTGTGCTGAATACATATCACTTTCAGTTAGGGAACATAATACACTTAATCGAGCTTAGACTTTACAAAAATAAACTCGACCTGTTCAAAAAAAATGTCTGTCATAACCTTTTTTTTTAAGCCTAAACTAGCCTTTTTGAAAGCCTATTACAGTCTATTAGTTTACTTAATGACCTATTTCATTAGTTTGTATGATGTAAATCTTTTTTGAGACCTACTATGGCCTTTCAGATAATCTAACTTTACATTAAGATGCTAGCTTATTTAAATTCTATTTTACAATAAATATATGCTCTCCAATTTTATTCGTATATTTGATGCTGTAGTAAGGTGGTGGTCACATTTAATAAAATATAAAAGAAAGAGAAATACTGAATAGTAGGAATATGAAAGAGTAGAAATTTCTGTGATTGGCTGCTATAGCATTGGTTTATCAATTCAGTTTACCTTGTACATTTTCATTGCCTCCTGATTCAGAGCACCTAACTTGTCCCTGTATCAACAGATGCATGGGACATTATAATAATTCAACTTACATTGCATTATTTCAAATACTTAGCCTCGATTTATTAGAAGTTCAGATGCATCAGCATGAGCATACCAGTAACAATTTCAATAGACGTATACAAATCCTAAGACTTCATCCAATCACAATGATCTCCTTGCCTTGATCCACAGGCTTGTTCACCTACACTTGATAAATATCTGTCGATATTGAATTAAGAGGCCAACGCAAAGAGTTCTACAATTACCTCAAAACTTTTTCACATGAACTAGCTCGCCCTTCCTCGATCCAGATTCAAGCATTGCCTCTAAGATAGCAACATCTCTTGCACCCTCAACATAAGAGAGGCGGTGCTCAGCCACAAACTGACTATCCTTCTGCAAAATTGATGTAAATTATATGTAAATGTATTATGTGTATATGACATGGTTGGATATCAACTGTTTGTGGTATGTTTGTACATATAATTGAGGATAATGCGAGGGATTTGTTATGGAATTAAAAAATGAGAAGGTGGAAGTGTGGAAGCATTTTGCAATAATCTAATTACCTTGAGGGTGTTTTCAGAAACATCATTAAAAAAAGCTTTTAATTCTTCAGTTACTCCACTGAATGGGTAAAAGGAGCTTTTGCTTTCTCCATTAGCATCATATAATGAAACCTATATAGAGCATCATAAAGTCAGAAAATAATGAAGATAACTGAAAGTGCTTTGATTAAAACAATCGGATCCTACAATACAATATTATTTATGAAAAACATGTAACTATAACAAAAGTAAATACCAGGTAACCATGTTGTCCTTGGAATCCACGCTCAATTTGAAGGGTTCCATTCATGCCAACAACTCGCCACAAGATCTATAATGTGTTTAATGTCATGAGTAAAGACTTGCAAGAACAAGTGCATGAATAATGAACATATCTACTGTCTGAGATGTGCAGCACGTGTGTGTATTTGTAAGATGACACAACCATTACAAATAATAAACATGCCTTTGGTGATCTAGAGGAGACAACCATTACAAATACTCCTGAGCATCCATTCTCCAAATGACTAAGGAAAAAACATTCCAACAATATTTTTAGACTTCCAATCGAGTGTTTGTAAAAGTTATTTCTCGAAAATAGAGGCTTACAAGACAGATGATAAATTATCTGGTGGTGGTAAGGTCAAATCCACATGAGATGTCATAGCTGAAACTGAAACCACCTCACACCCAACAAGCTGTCAAGAATAAAAGGAAACGGACATCATTATATAGAAGTAAAGCCTAATGGCCTCTTTTTACTAGATTTCTAATAGAGAAGTAAATTTGCATCAGAGCTGTCAATTAGTTCTTTTCATTTTTTGACTTCCTAAGTAGACAGAAAATTTCACCAACTTCTAGAATCATAACAACTTTACCGATTGAGGTTTATTTTGGTGCTAAAATGAAAGCAGTTTGCTTCCACATTTATGCATTCAATATAAATAGTGAAACTAAAAGTATAAACATTTTAAATTACATTCTTTAACAAAAAGTTTAAATCAGACAAGCGATTGGTTTTCCATACTCAAGTTTACTTTGGCAGAAAACATTAAACATTAATAAGAAAGTTTTGGTAAAGAGTGGTTCATTCACAATTTAAGATTCAGATGCCAAAGAGTCCTAATTGATTACAGAAATACAGAAGAACGTGAGCTAATGAATAAAATAGTTTGTGAATTATACAGTAAAATCTTTAATATTACCATTCTTAACCCTGCAATGAAATGCACACCCATGTCAAGAATGAAGCCTCCCTGCCAAAAAGAAATAATGATACCTTAACATAAGGAGCCAAAAAAATGTTGAGGAAAAACAGGATTAAACTGCTATGCTAATAAAACGAGAAGTTAATAAAAAAAATCAGAATTTAAATAGTCATGCTAGTATAGTCTGATATAAGGAAATACACAACCATCACGAACGTTTATGAATATTGTTAGAATTTCTCAGAACTCCGTTGATCATGTCATATAAACTAAAAACGAATTCATATCTGAGAAAGAAATCTCAACCTTATTATTTACTTTCATAAAGTTTGTAGTTATAGGATACATATTCTTCAATTGTTAGGTAACAAAGTAGATTATTCCCCATTCATTTTTATTGATTAAGTGACTCAAAGCTAAGTCAAATGCCCTCTTGAACTAACAAACGCAAAATGTGTAACTTAATTACAAAGCACATACAGTAAAATTGCGCCTCCAGGAACTTGAAAAGTAAGGGTTTGAACTGTTCATTGATCCTTCTATAATAACTTGGACACTCATCATTTTCCCAATGCCAGCAATTAGTTTCTTGCCCTGCCAAAAAAATTATGTGACTGGACAGCCAGATTCGTAGGTTAAAAGGTCAAACAGAAACAAATACCTCTACTAAGGCCGGCTCAAAACGATAATTTTCAGCCACAGACCAAATTACTTGGCCAGGAGCATCAGCAGAAATCAATTTGTAGTTAGACAATGCAGTTTCCAGCTCACTTGTACCTGCAGTATCAGATTAATATATATAATTACGCTTAGGATAAGGTAAAGTGTTTAATTTGTGAGGGAGAGAATATATGTGAATCACCTAATATGGAAGTTATCAATGTGATAGAGGGTAAAGTGTTTTTCTATCATTGGATTTTCATAACATAAGTGAGATGGGATGGTCAATGACAACCTTGTGAAATTCTGTAATCCAGCAAGTGAGTAACTTGATATTTGACTCATGATTGCTACAAATAGGTCTGGCTTTCAAATCAAGTAAGCAGCTATACTCTTGTTCTTTTCAAAAAAAAAAAAAATTCTTATCTGACTCTATTATTTTACGAAACCCCAACCAAACAGCTGCAAGACTTCAATGTAACTTACACTCTTGGCCAATAGTACCTCATCAGTAAAAGAGTGGATTCTTTCTTGACTTACATTTTGAATTAAATCAAGCAAATTACAATAGATAAGTGGCATAATTAGCACTAAAAACTAGAAAGTGTGCAGGTCCTCAAGAGTACCTAAATGTGACAGTTTCAGTTTGACCTCAGCAGTATTAATTGCACTGAAGAATTTTACATTCAACATATATTTCCTCCAAAATCTTCATTACTAGGTTAATACAATCTTAGAAGATAAGGAGGAGAAGCATCATAAATTAAGGCAGTGATATAATCAAGTAATCGCATGCAGATGAAGAAAGCACACAGTCTATAGTTTTCATGAATCATGCAAAAACAAGACAATGGCTCCATAAAAGGAAATTATTTCAACTTAAACTGTTACGAAAAGGGAATCTAACAAGGGCCAACTAAAATTTGTGTCTACATAATATCATATAAAAGTGATAGCTACCACTTACAAGATGCTGCAGGTTTCTCTTCATATCCACCAAATCAGCCACCCAAGACATACAATAAAGAGGAAATTTAGTGAATGGCATAAAAAGATTAATAATAAAATAATGATTATTTTCCCAGTCAAGTGTCTCAACCCTCAGTAACTCAATTGAAGTGTCCCTCATGAAAAAAGATAACACCACATTTGCAACAATCATTACCTTGTAGAACATGTTTACCAGCCTTTAACAACTTGAGTGAAATATCAACCTGCAATAATTGATAATTAGTTTTTGAAATTGCACTAGATTTATAGAGTGAATCACAAAGCAGAAGATGAATGAATTATACCTGATTTTGTCCAGCCAAAACGATAGCAACAGCAGAAATGGATGGATCTTGGATGATGTCATGAAGACCGTTATCTCCCCATTTAGAGTGAACTCCACTAAAATGTTTGTTAGCTATTTCAACAGCAGCAGTTGCAGATTCCTCAGTGCGACTCCAAATGGCTTTTAGGTGGAACAGATTTGAGATCTCTGAGAGTCTCGGAAGGTACTGACTCTTCACAAATGTACCTGCTCCTAGAATCGCGATCTGTGGTGTTCCTTGCTTCGTCGCCATTATTACTACACTGCAATTTTATTATCAATTCCTTCTTTTTCTCTTTCTCAATACAAAATACCTCCTTCATGTTTTATATGCAATTAAATTCATTTATCTATACATTATAATAAAACAAAGATTGAAGTCGTGTTTTTCTCTTATGAGATTTAAATTATTATTTCGTTTCATTCAATTTTATTACACGAGTTTTTAATACGTGGTTTATTTATCATACTAAATCATTTTTGAAGAAAAATTATATATATGATCTACACACAAAAACAGTGGTTTTTTTCCCTTGTTTTATTTTAGGATTTTGTTAATGCGTGACACATGTGGATGATCCTAATAAAAAGAAGAAATAGACTAGAGTCAGAGAGTTTGGAAGGTGTAAACGAAAATGTTAAATAAGGAGTAATATGATACATATAAATTAAACTACCATGATATAGATGGTGAACTAATAACGAAGTTACAAAATCAAACTAAGCAAAAAAAAAAACGAATATTAATGGGTAACAAAATGATGAAAATATGAAATACTTAGAGCACTAAATCTAAAAAATGGAAGGTGCCTCGATTTTCTTCATTATTTGTTGGTGACTTGTATTTATTTTAGACAGAAGTTTCATTTGGTGCCTTATTTGATTTGAATGGTTACTAGATTCTATTACATGCTAAAGTTGTTTGATAAAAATGCACCTTCAATATATTTGATAAAATATTAATATAGGTTGATTTTACTTGCAGGTTTGATAGAAACTAGTGTTAGAGCAATTGGTGGTGTTGGAGTTTGGCAAAAGAACAATACTGAAAAGGATCTTGAGGCTTTTAAAAGAGGTGCATAGTGAATCCGGAAAAGCTCTCTAAATTGAGTTTTTTTTGGTACAACTAAATTGATGTTGTTATTCATGTTATTGTTGTTGATATAAGTTGGAAAGTGGTTATTGCAATAGTGCTCACTAGTGAAAGGAAGGAAAATTGATCGGTAGCACTTTGATCATGATTAATTAATTCAAGAGATGGATAGTTATGGTGTTGATATTTGAGACGTTGAATCATGTTATGCTTACATATTTGTATCATTAATAATTGTGTATTGTAAACCCATAGGAACTCATATATGTCCTGTCTTTGTTGCACTAACTAAGCATGTCTTGTGCATGGATTATGTCTTGTTAATAAAATTGTTTTGCTTCCTTCCTAATAAAAGAAACCTGTTATGTACCAAATTACTTGTGACTTAAATAATTTTAAAACCAAGAGTTGTAAGCAAGTTTTTTGTCTTATTATTTGTTCAACAAAAATTATATAAAAAGAACCCGTTTGAAATTAAACTAATGTGAGCACTGACATCTGCTCATTTTGTTACAACATGCAAATAATTGGACTAAACAAGATTAAAAACATAAAATGATTTGGCAAAAATGTATATTATGACATCAATGAGCACTCGCAATTCCAGCACAGCTTGTGTGAATCAGCAATTCCTAATTTGCTATCAACCTCACGTATGATATATATTTAACAGGATATTAATGTCTAGACCTACTTCTCAGGTAAGCATACACTTTCAGAATGTAAGCGTAAACACTTTCAGAATCCACTCCAATATATTATAAATCTTATTGGCATTTCCTACAAATAAAAAGAATCGATACAATAAATGTCCTGTGTAATGTGATATCTAATTTAAATAATCAATTTCAATTTAATTTATTTTCATTATCAAATCAAATTTTCTAAATCTACTGAAAGACTCTGAAAACAAAAAATGGAGCATGTAAGTCAATCATCTTATTTTCAGCTTCCAATGATTGTATGAATATTGTTTCCCTGGGTTCCTCGCTAACTCCACTCTGTGTGGCGTATTCCAATGCCATTTCATAATCCACCTGCATATACACATTATATGTTCAAAATTTCAGCAACATATTCAAATTCAAGCAACCCTCTAGCACATCCTTTTTTCTTCAGTTCATAGTAAGGGCAAAAGACCATCCAGAAGGTAATATTTGGATTGGTGGTATAACGTAGAATATATTGGATTGACTTGAATGAAATAACATTCATTTTTTAAAATCTAATTAGTCTATTTCACTCCATACCACCTTATATCACTAATCCAAATATACCGAAGATCCATTTGGTGATTTAGTTAAAGCTATTGTAACTACCCACTATTGCTCTGAAAGATGGACTCAAATAAAAGCTACGGGCATTCAGCAAATAATCCAGCTTCTAAAGAAAATAAAACAGCAAGACGTGAATACCTGTTCAACATGTTTAGCAAGCTTTTCACACAATGTTTCTTTAGTAATCAAATTCTCTGAGACTTTTCTTAGTAGTTCTACATCATCATCCCCATAACGATTCTTCTTAGGTGGATGTAACTGTGTCATTTGTTTCAAAACATTGTATACTGCACCACTAGCATCAGGAATATACCTGCCAATTGGTAAGAACCATATTTTATACCATGTCAAACAAAAAGCAGAAGCAAGCACAGCATCGCTCTATTGATTCCTAAAATTATGAGGGACAAATCAAACTTATGCCTACCTGCTTAGATTTCGTTTCCTCTCCTGCTGCTCACGGGCCTGCATCCTTTTCACAATCTTGGATTTTAATTGGACACAACACTGTTGAATAGCAGACTGGATATAGTAGCAAAAAGTTAATGTTAGCTCACTTAACATTACTAAAATTGAAAATTTGTAAACTAAAGACTCCAAACCTTGACAGCAGAAGCAATCTCGTTTATGTCATTTCCAATGTATTCTTTTCCAGTTCCTTTAAATGGGATTTTGGTGCTCACAATGCTTACAAAGACACCAATCTTATCTTGTACTTGGTTAATTTTGTAACTACTCCAGCTGAAAAAGGGTTCAGTACGGTTTCACTCGTAAGTTGTAACCATTGTGTTGTGATTGCTAGAGAACTTTGTAAAGGAATTATCGATCCTTATTCTGTTACTTCATAACAATAATTAGAAAGTCAAGAGCAAAACATATGCTTCTGCACACACTTACTTGATTCTTTTAAGTGCAGTCCGGGTGACAACATCGGCACCTTGCTCAAAAAGTAGAGGAATTCTATTGGCAAAACGAAATATATTCAAACCCTGAAAACAAGTATTGTATATTTGGTGAGAAGAAACCACTTTATAACACAATGACACGTCACTTTATAACTAGCTCTTCTATAGAAAGGAGCAAGCATTGAAAGAGAACTTAAGAAGAATAGAATCAGAGAATTAGTGAAAATGATTCTCTAACAACTTTATGAACAATGCGAGTTTATATAGAAACAGACCTAAGATAAACTACCTAGCTGACTAAGCATAGCATAATCATAACTATGGTAACTGAAAGGATAAAATGTGCTGACTAAGTCCAATCCATTTGCAAATCTAACATAGGGTTTTTCTATTTTATTGTATAGTTTTCTCTATGCTTATTAATGCATCCATAGTAATTGACAGTCTCCAACTATTTCTTTCAGAAAAAAAAAATGATATTTTTAGCATATATCAATATCAAAAATAAACTGCTGTCTAACATAAAAATTGCTGGAAGCGAAACTTAACTTGCTTGACATCTTTTCCACCTACACTGACTCCAGCTTCTACAATGAATGGGTGGCCTTCAAAAACTTGAGCACTGTGCAGTATCACAGGAAAATAGCTTTTAAGCATACTGAATTATCTATTAGCAAGAAAAGCCAACCCAAGCACATAAACAACACTAAGGAATATCTAATGGGCCTCTAGCATAGTGGCATCCTTAAACCCCTTCAGAACTTTAAAAATCAGAGACAGAAAGATCAGATAGAATTATAGAAAGTAAGCTAAATGCCCATGATGGTCCACAACAAGAAAGATTAAAAAGAATGGTTAGTTAAGAAATATAGAAGTTACAAAAAGATATAATTTGAGGAAAGAACAAGATCTAACAAAACTTTGATATTGAATCACTACCTGCCTGAATATGTTGCAACCATGTCAGGGTGAAGCTCTTTTATAATTCCTAGGCGAAGATTGTATTCGCCAGCAGGGCTAAGACACTGATCATAGGTAGTAAGACATACGCAATGACATGAGTAAGGAGCAACAAATGAAAACGTTAATTATGGAACAATGTGTGATAAATGTATAGAAAAGGGGATCATAATAGACTCCATCACTTACATGACCACTAGGATCATCAAATTTGGCTTGGCGAAACAACTGATGAATGCGTACTATTTGCTGAGAAGTTAAAGACTTCACAGCCATTTTTGAGCTAAAGTCTGGACCCATTTCTCCTGGGGGGAAAAAATGA
>NC_021160.2:52031394-52041287 GCF_000331145.2 Cicer arietinum
TAGATATCTAGAATATGCACATTGAAACATGTGTATATAAACTTCCTCTAACTTCAGGACAAATGAACTGTTACTAATTTACTATGAAGATATCAGCACTCAGCAGTAACCCAAAGTATCTCTTTATGAGTCTCAGAGACAAAAGCATCTACATTACAGAACTGCAGCAGGCAACCTTGCCCATCACTCATTTATTAAAACAAAAGTGAATATGAAATAGACAAGAGGGATCTTAATCATTCCCATGTTTCAATCTCAACAAAGAATGTGAGACATGTCTTCTCTCTCCACTTAAACATCTCACAATAACACTGCTTTAACATCAACGAAAATTGACTAATATCAGGTGGAGAAACTTAATTTATTATTATTCTTTTAGCCTAAAAAAATAGCAGTTATAGCAATTCTATTTTATTTGATGCATGACTGCATCCATACAGTCAACTGGAGCACGTAAGTAGCATGAGAAATGTTCCTTCAAAATAACTGCATTAAATGCTCTTAATAAGAATCACAAAGAAGCTCCAACAAATTGTTAACAAAATTAGTATTTTCCTTACCTATCAATCTTTCAGCATGGGGTTTACTGATATTTACAAACTCATGCTGAAGAAACTGCAAAAGGTTCTGCTTCGAAGTTTCAGTAATAAGTCGTTTAATTAGCAGCAAATCAACAGAGGATGGATGATGTTTTGTCTCCAAAGGAATGGGTGGCATAACATCTGTTCTGCGAGCAAACCTTACAGTGACATTCTTGCTGCAAAAGAGAACAGATGGTATAGTATAAGATGATTGTGGACGGTAGTTCTTGGAAGGAGAACCTGAATAGATATATTTACATACTCAGGTGCATCTGACAAAAATTTAAACTGAAACTGTGCATAAGGGGTGATAACAGCCATTTGTCGCATGTAATGCAATATTTTTGACTGCAATGCAAACACAGGAACTTATGTTAATGAAACGTTTTGAGTTTATAGGCATGATAACATTGTATTTTGGAAAATGGAACTACTTAAATATAGCTGGAGTTTGCAGCAAATTTATTAAAATTGCATCAAATACTATTTACATACACGGTATGTTGTCCAGTTACCCTCTATGACAACTTGAATTTCAGCTCCATGCCAATTTTGCTTGTTCTCCCGTTTCTCATGTAAATGTACATGAGGAATGTTCCTGATAATTGAAGCATTATTTATTTGGAGTAGGAATTTGACTATCGGTTCAATTATAATATTTAAAACATACTTATGAATGTCAATATCCAGCCTGCAAAAGGTAATATAATTTTGTTTTTTCATTGATGAAGAGATCTCAATAGGAAGCCCAGTACTCATTTTGGACCATATCAGTGCCTGCGTCCAATTAAAGTACAGGTCAATAAGGAAAACCGAAACCAGTAAGTAACTCACTCGAGTTGAAAGTTGGAAACTGTTACAAGTTAATCGTCAGAGTTGATGAAACTAAAAAACAAAGAAAAAATATATATATTTAAAAACAATTGCATGCTGCCAATACCATCTTCGCACCAAGACCAAACTTTCCCCGTGTCTGCTTCAAGCCATACTTTGTCCCAGATAGAACTACAAGAATAGGATAAGCTTACAATCAGTGAGGTTACTAGTACTACCAACACAAAATAACTACAGAAATGTCCGCACAAATGTTGATTCACAGACAACTCAGGTAGCAGGTTACCGACTGACCTCGACCAAACATATTTGGGATGTCATCATGTGGCATTCCTTTTCCATTATCCTGCAATTAGTAACAAGCATGCTACATTACACAAACAGGAATGGGAAAGATAAGCAAAGAAAAAGATAACACTTTGGGGCTTAAGGACCAATGTGTACCCATACAGTTTTACAGTTTCAAAGTCAGATGAAACAGTTTTACAGACTGGGTAAAAACTAAGACATAAAGACCAATGTCTACCAATACAGCACCACGAACAAGGCTTAAGGAAGAAACAATGCGCACCTTGCATGTAACTCTGTAAAATGAAGCCTCACCTCTACCCTTGATACCCTTTGAAGCTGGAGTATCTTTCACTTTTTTTCCAAGGAGAGCATTCTTTGCTTGTAATTCTTGAGCACGAGCTTCTTTTGCTAACCGTTTCTGCACAAGAAGATATAATGTGAGACAGACAAAACCACGTAAATAGAGGCTACGCAATTTCAGAAATTTTAATGCATAGCATAAACAATGATCATAATTTCACAGCATGTTTGTTTTTGCGGTGAAGCTAGCCTTTGTAGTTTTGATGGAACGGCGGTACACATTGGTTTGGGACACGAGAAATTGAAGTCCAACGCAACTCCAAAAATATACTCAAATTGGTTACCGTAGCCAAATTAACAATTTATACAATTTGCTCCATACTAACTAGTATATCTCAGTAGTACAGCAACCAATGCTGCAAAGTAAAATTGAACACACCTCGCGAGCCTTTACGGTTTCAAAATCATCATACAGTGCTGCATCAACACGTTCACGGTCAACAAGACCAATCATAGAATTGAATTTGCTTTTAATTATCTCCTCGCTGCAAAAACCAGATTAACAGGAAGAAAAAATCATTAATTAATTCAACCAATGCACTAAAAAATTCACTTGAATTATATCAAGTTGTCAACAACCACACTTGTAGTTGCAAACTTACATAGTGATTTCAACCACGGGAAGCTCTGATATCGATTCCGCCGAATCAAGTGCGTTCTCTACTAATTCTCTAACAGTAGTATAAAGAGATTTTCCAGGCTGAATTTAAATCCACGGAAAATTAAATATCGCAAAATTGAAGTTATACTACCAAATCAAACACATGATTGCGAAATTAAGCTTACATTATCAAATCCTGCAATGTTCTTGTTCTCTGCGAAAAACTCAGCCGGAGATTCTACAATTTTTTGAAAAACAAAAACAAAATCAGTTGAATAATAGAGATAATGAAACGTGAGATTGCAACCTAGAGAGAGAGAGAGAGAGAGAGAGAGACTTTGCTTGAGAACGGTTTCTTTTGGTTTTCGAGGTGTCTTTGACTTGGATTTCTTTGATTCAATTGGACTTTCACTGTCCATGGAGATTGAATTCAAACGAAAATATTGAATAACTGTGAATTTCGATTTTGAATGAATGAAGCTTGAGTTCAGATTTAGAATTCTCGATTCAGCATACCAGCTCCTTCACTAGGGCTTTGAAAAACAGAAACTGCTTTGTTTTTTGTCTGCGTTCCAGTGCTGTCGTCCGCATTGTAGATCACGCTGCTGTGGTCATTAGATTAAAAATATCAACGGCTGATCTTTTACGAACGATGGAGACGTGATATTTTAACGGCTAAAATTCACGATCGTTTGTGCGCGTCTGACTGGGTTATGTTTTCTGCTTTCCAAAAAGAAAGTGCCGATGTGGTATGTAAATTTTATAGCTATTTCCCGCCAATACCATACTTGCTCAGTTTTCGTACACCCGGATCGTTTGTACCAGCGTTTTGTATAGATGATATTCGATCAAGTGGTCAATATAAAATATTTTACATGAGTAATGTATGGTTATTAAACTCATTTATTATTTGATATTTTAATATAATAATAATCACGTTTCTTTAAAGAATATATATTTTTCAAAAATAATTTTTATGAGAAGCATTTCAAAATAACTTATCATTTTAATTATTTTTAAAATTTCTTTATAAATTGTCTTTTGTTGTTCGCAATAACTATTCTAATCAACCATTTGAATTAGTGTATTTTGATGTTCATAGGCCATTTAATTAATTAAAGAGCCCACAATCCCACATGTTATTTCTCATACATTGGGGATAATTCCACCCAATTACATGATTATCTCAAGAGCTACAAGTCTCAAATTCCACGAATAGTTTACTATGTGTTTAGTATTACAATGTATTTAATAGTTCATTTTAATTGATGTGTTTCTCTATCCCTTATTTTATGATTTTTTTACCCAAGTTCAAAGTTTTTGACATAATACTTAGGGGAGTTACAATCAATTCAACTTCACTTAGTTTGTTAAGTTTGTTATCTAACTCAGTTATAAATTTGTCACCTAGCTCAATATGCTAATATCTATAACACATAAGTGATAGTCGAGATATAGTTATATTAATAAGATTTCAATAGGTGTTTACAATTATTTTTAAACTTACAACAACTACTCAATTTTCATTTCAATCTCTACATGCAAATGAAACTGAAATTGTATGTATATAAAGCATATATATAAAGTCTAATCTCTTTTGAGAAAATTCTTGAACCATTTTGCAGACAACTTTGGATATCTTTTGAGACCATCGTTGTAATCTACAAAATTGATTCCAAAACGCAATGTATAGCCTGATGCCCATTCAAAATTGTCCAACAATGACCATGCAAAATATCCTTTTATATTTACGTCGTTCCTAATAAAATTGAAAAAAACAATAAATTATGTGTGAGAAATCAATATTTAAATATATAAAAATCATTCACTTATCTGATTGTAGAAAAATCATTCACTTACCTGATTGCAGATCGAACATAAAAAAGATGACGATAATAATAGTCAATTCTAAAAGTGTCTAAAAGAGCTTCTTCTAATGATAGTGTTGGATCGTTGAATTCATCAACACCTAAAAATTAAATTTTCAACAAAAAAAAAATTGTCATCATATATTTGTTATAGGTAAAAATGTTAAAAGAAAAGATCACACATAAACACAACCTTTTAGCAAGATTTGTTATGCATTCTATCTCCCATTTACTCAATATAATAACATTTAGATACGATGAATATGAAGTGCGGTGTATTTACCATTTTCGGTGATGTAAATCAAAGGGTTGTTGTACTTTTTTTTTTTTATATAGAGTAACAATTCATGAATTCCTCTCGGATATACAAATATCCAATTTGAAGTTGCCTATAAATTAAGATAATTACAAACATAAGTTATATATACACTAAAAGATATGTAATAATAATATGTAAAAGTTCAAATGATATTCTATATAAATTTTCAATTTTCAATTCCAGAAGCATAGTTGAAAGGGTTGAGTTAAGACATCCGAAAATATTTGAGGAAGAGATTAAAAAAAATTCAAAATCCGACTACTAACAATCAACATATATCTATTAAAAAAACTATCAAATTACATATGTACCCTTGGACCTATGGGATTCCCATTGAGCTCAACTTTCCATCACAAAAAAAAAAAACAAAATACATTCAATTATCAAATTCAAAATGTTGATTAATTTTTAGAGAATGATCAATAAATAAATGTATGCTTACTTGTAAGATTGGCATGAGAATCAGTGGTGTAACTAGGATTATCATTGCTAAGATGAGGTACATTAGAAGCATAATTAGAGGTGTAATAGTTTAGTCCAAGGAAATCAAATGAGCCTTTGAGTAGCCTTTTGTTGTTTTTGAAAATCGAAAACCTTTGAAAACAATTTATGCCATCGAAAATATTATTGGGTTGAGTCGCATAATAGGTCGCTCTCTTTAAGACGTTTCGAGGCACTGCCCAAAATTGTGCAAGGCAGACTATCAACCACGAAGTCCCCAAGATAAAACAGCCTAGTTACTCTGTATCGGAGTTCTACTGCACTGTAGAAAACCGTTCTAGAATTACACCCTCTGTATGTCAGTCGAATGACTAACACTCTAATATAGCACGAAGGCTACTCAAGAAAATAAGAAGAAGAAGAAGAAGAAGAAGAAGAAAATTAGGGGGAGAAGTGAGAAAAGCCTCAGATATGGAGTGCTTTTGGTGTGCTTTTCCAAATGAGGTGAGCTCTCTATTTATAGAGGAGTTCAACAACTGGATTTGAGAAAAAAAGGGGGGATCCAAGAAGCACGAAGTCCATCAGCTGGCTACCAGAAACGTGCCTCAAAGATAGGAAACGTGACTTGACTAGGCTTCTTGACGGGGCAACAATTAAAACGTGGGAAAAACTCAACATTAGGGTTTTGACTTGGCAAATAACCGAAGCTAAGTCAAATTAGGGTTTTGACTAAGCAAATAACAAAAGATTAGTCTGTTTAGGGTTTGAATGAACCAGAACATTTTCGTAACTTGTGACATAACGCAAGCAATTAATTGATTAAAATAAATAATTAATTTTCATATGTTTAAAAACTTTAATACACCACAAACCAAACCAAACCATGTTTGTTTATATGATAGAGTCTAGCATGCCAAATATTAAAATCACACAACATGTAAGCAGAAGGAGACATCTTATTCATTTCAACATTCAATTTAAACATGCCATCAGTGGCGTACCCTTTCCCAACAAAGATACCATTTTTAGAAATGGTGTACAAATCTGCCCCTATAGATTGAGTGAACCCTGCCTTATTGAGAAGAAACCCTGAGACCAGATTCTTTCTTATTTCTGGAGTGTGCATTACATCCTTCAGAATTAAGGTCTTTCCAGATGTGAAAGTTAGTTCCACATCTCCAATTCCAGCAACATTAGTGGTGTGGGAGTCTCCCAACATCACTTTCTTATCTTCAGCAGCAATGTATGTTTTAAACATAGCACGATCATAACAGACATGGCGTGAGGCGCCAGTGTCTATCCACCATCCATCTGATCCACCAACGAGGTTGATCTCAGTTATCATTGCAACGAATTGCTCTTCGGTCAAGTTGGCCTGATTTACAGCGCCTGGCTTGTACCTACACTTGCGTGCCATATGACCCTCTTTCCCACAGTAGTAACAGAGAAAGGGGAGAGGGCCATTTCTAGGAGGTGGTGGCTGCCTGGCAATTGGGACCCTTTGGTGGTTCCCATTCCTGTTGCTGTTCTTTGAAGTGCGGTTCTGATTCTTTAGTTGTTTGTCGTTTGGCTTCAGAACTGCTCCGATGGACTTCTTTTTCTTGTTATTAGCTACAAGAAGAATTTCATCTTTTTGGTCTTGCTTGCGAGATTCCTCCTCAATTCTAAGGCGGGTTATCAGACTTTCTAGAGAGAATTCTTTAGTTTTATGCCTAAGAGAATTTTTAAATTCTTTCCAAGCAGGGGGCAGTTTGTCAATGTAGTAGTCATACAGAACATCAACAAGTCCATTAAGAATATAATTCTTACATAAGTAATCATTATTTTCCCATTGGGTTAATTCAGCAGCTATTTTATCATTTTCAGCTTGTTCACCTTTTTTTGGTACAACAGGAATGTCATCCTTCAAAACGTTGTCAAGCTTTTTCGTGGTTAGAAAAAACAACATCTTTTGTTGCCATCGTTTGAAGTGACTTCCCTCAAATCGAAACGATTTGTTGTAGTCAGAAGCAGATGAACCTGGCCCAGTAATTTCGTCGGTAGACATGGCAGTTCAGAAACGTCTTAAAATTGTTGTTTTTGAAAATCGAAAACCTTTGAAAACAATTTATGCCACCGAAAATATTACTGGGTTGAGTCGCGGACTAGGTCGCTCTTTTTAAGACGTTTCGAGGCATTGCCCAAAATTGTGCAAGGCAGACTATCAACCACGAAGTCCCCAGGATAAAACAACCCAGTTACTATGTATCGGAGTTCTACTGCACTGTAGAAAACCGTTCTAGAATTACACCATCTGTATGTCAGTCGAATGACTGACACTCTAATATAGCACGAAGGCTACTCAAGAAAATAAGAAGAAGAAGAAAATTAGGGGGAGAAGTGAGAAAAGCCTCAGATACGGAGAGCTTTTGGTGTGCTTTTCCAAATGAAGTGAGCTCTCTATTTATAGAGAAGTTCAGCAACTGGATCTGAGAAAAAATGGGGATCCAAGAAGCACGAAGTCCATCAGCTGGCTACCAGAAACGGGTTTTGACTTGGCAAATAACCGAAGCTAAGTCAAATTAGGGTTTTGACTAAGCAAATAACAGAAGATTAGTCTGTTTAGGGTTTGAATGAACCAGACCATTTTCGTAACTTGTGACATAACGCAAGCAATTAATTGATTAAAATAAATAATTAATTTTCATATGTTTAAAAACTTTAATACACCACAAACCAAGCCAAGCCGGACGGGCGGACGGCGGCGCGTGGTGGTCCATTTGCTTGCGTTCTCCCTCCTTCAAAAAATTGCGGTGCCCCTTGGGGCCCAACCCAATTGTGAAACTAACACCTTATAAAGGTTATAAATGAGTGTGTTCCCTCCTATGTCGGACTTCTCATTTTTCAATTCACAACATTAAAATCCATCATCAATGCCATTTATCTTCCATCATTTCCAACACCTTTTTTGTTTTTTAGAAAACTTTGGCAATCGTTTTCCAACCAAGGAATGCATGTTTTTTTGGATAATGCCCTGTTGTCAGTGGATCCATATACCTGTAATTATTTTTACCAATGAAAAATAATCAATTTGTGAATTTTCATGTTATATGTTCAAGTAGTATAATTGTTATTTTATTTCTAACCACAATAAAAAAATTTATACATAAATTAATGACTAATTCAAGCTAGCTTTGATGGAGAACAATTAGTATTCTAATAGAGCTATGCACTTACCATCCAAACATGAAGTCAATTGCTCGTTCAGCTGCCATTTGATCTAATTTGCTATTTGAAAATGGAATGAACCAGCTAGTCACCAAGGTTATACCTATTGTACCCTTTTGAGATTCGTGCATAGATTATTAGGGTTTTAATTGTTAGGTAGTAAAAATTGCATAGATATTTAATATGTTTCGAAGTTACCACTACCATTTTTCTTTACACTTAGTGTGAGTTTCACACATAAGTCTTGAAAACCAACAAAAAATAATATATATAAACTTTAAAGTTTTAAAATATTCTTATTCGGGTTATAACAAACTTGATATTTCTTCTTATACACTTCTACGGCTGTTGCATGAGCAAGAAGTTGGTGATGTGAAACCAAGTAGGGCTCTGTCCCTGAATCACCACCAGTGCAATTTGAATTCAACCATTTAGAACATCGACCAGGTGCAAAAAGTCCGACTGCATAGCCACCCATACTATAAGTCAAAGGCTCGTTCAAAGTAATCCAATGTTTCACCCTATCTCCAAACTCTTTGAAACAAAGTTCCGCATAATCTCGAAAATCATTTTTGAAAATTAACCATCAATTTTAATATGATTTAGTTTTATTGATAGATTAATACTCAATTTTTTATAATACAAAAATAATCTAATTAAGATCTCCAACTAAATTAACACCACTAATACAAACAATTAAACAAAAAAAAAATATATATACATATATATATATATATATAACACTGCGTTAAATTACTCTAAAGCAACTAATTGAACGGAAATTGAATTTTGCATCACTTACACAATGTGAGGGCTTAAGAAGCCACCGTATTCATCCTCTAAAGCTTGAGGAATATCCCAATGAAATAGCGTTACGAATGGCTGTAAACCTATCATATTGCAATTCAATTTATTTTGTTTAACTATCGGTAGTTGTTGCTTGAAAAGTTCAAATGTGAAGTTTAATAAATAAATAAAAAAAGAATTTCAAGTATATAAGCAAAGCTTGGACTAACCATTAGCCAAAAGCTCATTGATGAGGTTGTTGTAATATATGATTCCTTCTTGGTTTATACCGCCATCGAGTTTTCCTTCTATTGATATTTATGAATATTGAAAAGATAAGTAAAGTAAAACATTATTTAGGATCAATATAATTAAGTAAAAGTAACTAATAAGAGGAGTTAATCCTCAATGTTTAACTCACTTGGGAGGATTCTAGACCACGAGATTGAAAATCTGTAAGCGTCCAAATTCATATTTGTCATGATTCCGATATCTTCCTGCGATGTATAAGTGTATATTATCTATCATTTTTTATTGTATACGGGATCTACTGATTTTTTGTGTTATCTATTTTTTTTTTTATTTATTATTATTATTATTATTAT
>NC_021160.2:52041918-52063682 GCF_000331145.2 Cicer arietinum
TATCTATCATTTTTTATTGTTTATGGTATCTACTGTTTTTTGATTTTATTTATTTTTTTTTTTATTATTATTATTATTATTATTATTATTATTATTATTATTATTATTATTATTATTATGATTATTATTATGATTATTATTATTATTATTATTATTATTATTATTATTAAATAGACTATCATTTTAATTCTGTAAAGCATAGAAGATTGTCACTTTTGAACCGTGATTTAGTCAAAAAATAATTAATAAAAAGAAAAACAGAATCAGTTAACCCACCAATCTGTGGTCGTTGGTGTTTTTTTCTAAAGACTTTATATAGACTTATAACATTCCCACCTAAACGATCGACATGCTTAGTTGTATTAATAAAATAAAATAAAATAGAAACTAACAAAAAATATCTAATTAGTGAAGAAATTAAAAGTATCAATATAATTAATTAAAAGTATCTCATTTCTCCATCCATTATTGTGTTTGAAATTTAATAAAAAAGGTGTTAAAATTATTTTGTAAAAAAAAATTTGTTAGTTTTTTTTGTCCTAATTCATTTGTCTTTAGTCGGTCAAACTTAATTTTAGTAACAAATTATTAGTTTTTTTTAGTCGGTCAAACTTAATTTTAGTAACAAATTATTAGTTTTGTTTAGTCGGTCAAACTTAATTTTAGTAACAAATTATTAATTTTAGTCGGTCAAACTTAATTGATTTTACATTCAAATTATTTTGTTTAAAAGGGATAAAATATAATTTTATGATGAGTTTAAACTTTTTTAATAGTTTTTCCATTAAAATAATTTCTAAAATAAAGTTATCCTAGCATTAATAATTTTAATTTTCAACCGATAATTTACCAAGTAAATATAAATTAAATCAGGTTAGCCAAATAACAAACTTGATTTCTCTTTAGTCAAGATGGGAAAGCAATTTCCCCTGCTTTCCTTTCTTTGCTTTCTTACATTTATTAATAATAATAAGCAAAAGAGGGAAAGTCTTCTATTTCCTTTTGTTATTTTCTTTACTACAATATTTCCTTCCTTTCACTAGTGAGCACTATTGCAATAACCACTTTCCTAACTTATATCCTTTTCAGCATTGTTTTCACTGTTTAAAAGACTAAATACACCCCATGATGAGCTATGCCCAAATATTATATTATTTGTATTTTAATTAATGTGATAAAAGGTATTTTCTTTAGAGAGAAAAAATGTTTTATGTGCAAAGGAACAAGAGAGTTTACAATTTTTTTTCCTCATATAATTTATACAAGAAGAAATCAAATTGCATCATAAAGTTACACTAAAGTTTACATTTATTTTTAATCATTGATTTTGATTTAATAGAAAGAATGTGAATTCACTTTAGTAATCATGTGATATATTTTCAAACAAAATCTTTTGCCTTTATAGTTTTTCTCCCTCCAAATGCAACTTTCACAATGACGTTCAATTTTATTTATTCTACTCTCCCTTATTATCTGCTCTATTTGTAAAATTTTCTCGATTAAAAATATATTTTTAGCTCACACATCCTTCATGTCGAAAGACTCTTTTTATTCACAATGAGAAGACTTTGCAAGGAGAGCAACTAATCAGAAAGAGGAAAGTGAACATATTTGAGTGTCATGAAGCTTGTGTTTGAAGGGAGAAAGATTATGGTGGCAATTTTTTATTTTAAATGTGTGTTACGTGATTATTCAAGTGAATTAGTCAATACCCTTCAATTAGATCAAAGTCAATCAATGATTTAAAATGAGGGTAACTTTTAGTGTAATTTAATCCTTGATATATATATATATATGAAGAGTTTTAATATGAGACATTGAGATTACTAAATCTAGACCATACATAGATGATTGTGATTAAAAGTTATTTAAACGACACATGATTACTTAAAAATGCCACATTAATTTTTTGCTCAAATCTTAGTCATGTATGATTTAATTGACGGTTTAGATTAATTCCTTTTACTTTTTCATTATAAAAGTCTCATTTAATATGTTACTTGTCGTTGTTTACATATATATATGTATATATATATATATAAAGACTCATTCAATAGTATCGAGTTAGATAAATATTTTTCAAAATCATTTGTTTGATTGAAAGCTAATATTATATCTATACATTTTGACCTTAATCTATAATTGTCTCATATGTTATCAAAATTCGTTAAGATCAACTTCAACAGTGTAATTATATACAACGTTAATTTTGATGTATTATGAAGACATAATAAACGATTATAAATTAATGTCAATATTTATAGATATGATTTTTATGATATTAGCTTTCAATCAATGATTTATTTTGAAAAATATTCACCCGACACAATGTTATTGAATGAGTGTAACTTCTACTATAACTCTCGGTGTAATTTGATTCAAATTACACCGAGAGTTATAGTAGAAGTTACACTCATTCAATAACATTGTGTCGGATGAATATTTTTCAAAATCAATATATATATATATAGGGGGAGATAGAGAGATAGAGAGAGAAATATGGAGAGAGAGCATATCAAATGAGAATTTTTTTATCGAGGGATGATTAAATCTACTATATAACCAAGTGATCATAGAGTTATTTAAGTGACATATGATTAGTTAAAAAAGTCACATGATTTTCTACTAAAAAAACTTTTTTTAAATTCACGTGCACCTCCCTTTCTTCTTCCTCATAGCCACATCTCATATTCTTCTTCCACACATATATGTATATGCAATGAAGTCTTATATTTTGTTGGTATAGACAATGAACCCTTTATTACCCATGAAGCAAAGTCATTCACGAACAATATTCTTCTTCCTTAACTAAATGCAAACAATAAATATTACAAAGTCAAACATGAAGTTCAAAACATTTTTCTTCCTCATCCATGGGCATATTTGATTCACCAAAGATATTAGTAATTACATAATCAATATTTAGATACAAAATCAAACATGAAGTTCAAAACACTCTTCTTCCTCGTCAGGGGCATATTTGTAAGTAATTAGATAATATTTCATGTTAATAAAATGTACTAACTAAATATTAAAATATTTTTCATAAACACGTGTTCACAGATGAAGTTCAAAAGAAAAATTGATTCATTAAAGATAATTTCGTTTCAACATTTTGCCGTGAACTAAAGCACCGAAAAAACCATCATTTGCAACTATTGCAAAAAAGGTACTTCTGACAAAATATGTATTATTGATCTCATAGTAAAATAAAAAAGATTTTTTGTGTTTCTGAATACAATTTGTTAATATAAGTTGAAAAATATATGAATTGTTAGTGAGATTTATTTTATGAGTTGTCTGTGGAAGAAGAAGATATGAAACTGCGTAGAAGAAGCAGAGATGTGCGTGAATTGAAAAAGAGAGCGCATGAGTTTTTTAGTAGACATTTTAATATCAATCATTAGTTTTAATTCATAGATTAAAAATTAATACTCTCATCTCTCACATTAAAAAAATTATCTCTCATATATATATATATACATATATATCTTGTATCACACGAATAATTATTGTTATTTTTCTTTCTACGCCTTCTTATCTTGTGGTGGGTACATCAAACTTCATCAAAGTCTTTTGGACAAAATATATAATATATGAATTTGTGGAAAGGGGGCAAAATAAAATCAAAGAAGCTGACTTTATGTTATTTGGTTATCTTAGTTGTGTTAGTTGAATTTAGTGTTGATCTGGATAAGGATCTTTCTCTACTATTTCTCAAAAATAGATGTGTCATTCCTAAAATTAGTAATATTAATTAAACATTTATATCAAAACTATAACAGTATAGATGTCCAATTATTTTAAGAAATCTATAAGATCTATGCTCTAATTATCTTTGTCAAATGTGTGTTTGTACCAAGTTCTGTAAATATTTAGAAACACAACGTTAAGTTTTATGGGATTGAGCTTTGCCCGGTTTAATAAGTTACCCCTTTGACAAAAAAATGTTAAAGAGGTATTTGTTTTATTTTTTTTTTCTTTCAAAATTCAAGAGGTATTCTAATTTGTTTATAAATTATTACTAAATAATATAAGCCATATTAGCAGAATTGCTAATAAGAAAAATGTATATCAACTTACCAATATTAATAAGTGCATTTAACACTACTCATATTTTTTGAGACATTTTATTTTCATTAGGACATAATCTACATGTTTAAATAACTGATAAACTTGAACACAACTGAGATGAGTCACTGTTTATTGTTTCAATTTTTTAGGACCACGACTTTTGATTATATATATTCAGTTATATAAAATTAAAAAAAGTTATATAATTCAAACTATATACTAATGAGAAATTAACAATTAACCAACTTAATAAAAAAAATTGAGGTTTATAATATATATGAAAAGTTTTTTTATTCTTTTCGTATTAAAAATTTAGGTTATTGTACGATAAAATCATGAAAACATGTTGTAAATATTTTTAAAACACTATAATTCTTATAACTTTGATGGTAATTCACTAAATTTTATTCGATGAGTTAAAAGTAATCAGAGATGTTTTAAGTTTTAAGAGTTTAATGAAATCTAATTATTATGCTATTGAGTTATATGAAGACTTTAAATTATTTTTATTTTTAACACGTGCAAGGATCTTATATTATAAATTTATTATTCATGTTACTTTTACATACATTAAAATAATTTTTTTTTAAATTAAAATTATCAAAATCCTATTTGCTATTTATTATATCACAAAATATATAAAATAGATTTATTTTAATACCTATAAAAATATCTTTTAAAATATATTATTTTTATGATCAAATTGCAAGAGTATCATTTATTTCTAAGGATTAGACAATATAATATAGTGACAACACTTATTTGCATATATACATGATCCCTCCGTCTTATAATGAATTATTTATTCGATCATTTCAAATTAATTAAGAAGAATGTAAAAAGAAAAAAATAAAAAGTAATATTTTATTATATTATTTCTATTAATTATTGATATACTCACTATTATCATTAATAAAAAAGATAATAATCTATAAGTGATATATAATATTAATTAAATTGTATAATTAAAAATGTTAGCATATACCTTGTTAGCACGACCCATAGAAAATTATAGTCTCATTTAAAATCTATTTCATTTTGATAAAAACTATCATTAAACTTAAAAAGATTAGTATTTCTTATAAAAAAGAAAGAAAAAAAACAGATTAATTCCTTGATAAAAATTGAATAACGCTAATACAAAAATGAATAAACTATCATTTTAAATTTTGGAATTGTAAGTGTTTCACAAATTGAGATTTTAAATTTGTGAAATATTAAATTGTTCTCTCAATTTGCCTAATACTAATAAAAGTATTTCTTGAATTTTCTAATTTGTAGATAAAAACTTTATAAAAGAAAACAATTACTATAGTACTCTTAAAAATAAGAGTATATCAATACTCTTAACTTTTTAACCAATAAATTTACTAGTTTTTTTTTCCACGCAAGTATCTATATATTATATATTAAGTTGATCAAATTATTTATACACATACATTTATTTTTTCAATTTAATATCTATAAATTTAATAATTTTTGTTCCAATTATTTTTTAATTAAAATTAAAATTATTATCAATCCAAACGTTTATAGTCTATTTCATTCCTCTTGCGAAAACGCTCTCCCACCAAATAAAATTGCTCTGTTTCGCCGTTCTTCTACCACTACAAGAAGATTTCTCTTATGTCTTATTCTCAATTTTCTCGTTGTCGTCTTGGTGTTGTCGACCATACAGCGTCATCGTCGCGCCGTCGTTTTTCATATTCGTATTTAATTTTTAATAAACTAACGACGAAGATGATGATGTATAATAGGTGAGAGAGACAATGAAAAACAACGAAGGGAGACAATGAATAAGAGATAATAGATGGAGAGAAAAAACTTAATTTTTTATTTATATAATTTAATAAATAAATATTAATTATTTTAAAATATAATAAAAATATCAAACTTCAAAATTTGATGATGTTAAATTAAAATATAGTAACAAACTTATAGTATATCATAAAACTATAAATGATTTAATTTAATATTTATTAAAATATATTAATTAATATATTGTTAATCATATCTTATAAGTCTCCATAAAATAATCGATAAAAATATTATTTGAAACAAATTAATATTGAATGAAAGGTGGGTGAAAAGGTGGGTGAAAATACATCGTAAAAGGTGGGTGAAAACACAGTATGAGTTGGCGTGCTGTTTCTTCTCTTTGAGGGCGGCGACAAGTAATATTTGAATTTTTGGCTGTATTGAAAAGGTTTTGTTTTTATTTGAATTTTTTGGCTCTATATTTGTCTTTTTCTTCACTATAATAATTAAATACAATTTAGATGATAATTTCAAAGATATAATATATTAGATTAGACATTTGATATATCAATGAACCTGAGTTTTGTCCCTAAAATAATAATTGAAAGGACTTTTTATATGTTGAAATATATATTCGAATTCAAAATATTTTTCTCCTCTGTATTTAGTGTGTAAATTTCTTTCACAAACTCTTTAGGAAAAAAACACCTAACATAATGTTTTAGTTGAATTTGTTTGTACTATATTTTTTTGTTTTCTTAACTATAATAATAAAATACAATTTAGATGGTAGCTGCAAGAACATTTAATATATTGGAATATATGTTCCAACTTATGATACTTTTATTTTTATATTTAGTAGGTTTAAATTTTGTTGCTAAAACAATAGTTTAAGACTTTAAGTGACATTTGATATGTTGGAACATATATTCGAATTCGAAATACTCATCTTTTTTGTATTTTAATGTGTGAATCTTTTCTACAATCGTTAGAGAAAAAGACAAAAATACATTTTGGTTATTTAAATATTTAAATTTAGCTCAATTTTTGCTTAGATTATTTAAGTTTAATTTTTGCTAAGTTATATTCGTTTGCACTCTACTCTACTTTTAAGTTATATTAATTACGCATACAATCCTTTAAGTTTGAAAAATTTCTTAAATAACTTTTATAAAATGTTAAGTTCTAATTGAAAAATCACAATAAATTGTTTGTCAAAGTTATTTTACATGTCAAGAAAGTAAAAAACATCAATTAGATAAATATACATTTATTACCTTGTTTTAATGATATACATATATTTAATGATAAATATACTTTTAATTAATTATATTGATACTTTTAATTTCTTCACTAATTAGATATTTTTTGTTAGTTTCTATTTTATTTTATTTTATTAATACAACTAAGCATGTCGATCGTTTAGGTGGGAACGTTATAAGTCTATATAAAGTCTTTAGAAAAAAACACCAATGACCACAGATTGGTGGGTTAACTGATTCTGTTTTTCTTTTTTCCATTATCAAAAGAAACCATATTTTCACAGAACTCTTATATATGCATCGAGCACAATAGACAATAAATTCATTTGATCACAAGACATGTCCTTATTCAGTGCATTTTTATTTGTAGCCCTCTTCAACCTCTTCACTACACTACCATTTGCATTTGCAGAGGTTGTTGTTTCACCCATTGTTGATGTTTCAACACTCAATCGAACAAGTTTTCCAACAGGTTTCATTTTTGGGACAGCATCCGCAGCATACCAAGTAAATATATTTCATAATATTTTTCTCTTTTAATACATCGTAATTATAATTTTTTATCCAATAACGCCTCTATGGTACGGTTATGTTTTTGATTTTTTTTCCTACTCTCGGAACTACATCTTAGGATATTTCATATTAATTAACCTTGGATCAAAATGTAGTTTTATTTTATGAATTTTGATTAAATATATATGTTTAAATTTTCATTAAATATTCAAAATTCCACCAAGTTTGGGTTAAACTAAGTTCATTAAACAAATTAATTGATGCCATGGTACAGTATGAAGGTGCTGCAAAAGAAGGTGGGAGAGGTGCAAGTATGTGGGACAACTTCACTCATCAGTATCCAGGTATCTCATTTCTCCATCCATTATTGTGTTTGAAATTTAATAAAAAAGGTGTTAAAATTATTTTGTAAAAAAAAATTTGTTAGTTTTTTTTGTCCTCATTCATTTGTCTTTAGTCGGTCAAACTTAATTTTAGTAACAAATTATTAGTTTCGTTTAGTCGGTCAAACTTAATTTTAGTAATAAATTATTAATTTTAGTCGGTCAAACTTAATTGATTTTACATTCAAATTATTTTGTTTAAAAGGGATAAAATATAATTTTATGATGAGTTTAAATTTTTTTAATAGTTTTTTCATTAAAATTATTTCTAAAATAAAGTTATCCTAGCATTAATAATTTTAATTTTCAACCGATAATTTACCAAGTAAATATAAATTAAATCAGGTTAGCCAAATAACAAACTTGATTTCTCTTTAGTCAAGATGGGAAAGCAATTTCCCCTGCTTTCCTTTCTTTGCTTTCTTATATTTATTAATAATAATAAGCAAAAGAGGGAAAGTCTTCTATTTCCTTTTGTTATTTTCTTTACTACAATATTATACAACAAGATTGGTTTCTGGTGAACATTTATTTGTTTATAAACTTTACTGAAATATCAAACACAAAATCAAGAGAGCATAAGAGTTGGGTAACACAATTCAGATAAATTAGTTCAATGGTTAATAGATACAACAATATTTGTAAAGCAATTTCCCTGCTTTACTTTCTTTTGTATTAAAATTCTTACTCATAGAGTTAATGATATTTTAATACAACAATTAAATCATAAAATTGACCACAAAATAATAACTACAAAATTTAAATATATAATTAATTACGTGTAAATTTATTGAATATATAATTAAATATTTTTAAATATTCAATTACATGTAAATTTATAAATTTAAAAAATCGTAATTAACATAATTTAAATTTATGATTATATTATATTTAATGAATATTTAATATTGTTATATCTATCAAACAACTCTTAGCCGTGGATTTTGTGTGTTTGATATTTGATTACAATTTATAAACAAATAAATGCTTACTACAAATTGTATAACATTGTTAATAAAGAAACACTATTTTATTCTTCTAAACAATGATGCGGCATGAGTTTGTCTCTGTCTGAGATAACATTTTAATTTGACTATGGTACAAAGTTGCCAATCAAAATCTATTGAATTGGAAGCAGGATCCAGCCAGCATTGCTGTAGAAAATCGTCCAATTAGACGGTCCAAAATTTAAAATAATTTTATATTTTTGTTTATATAAAATTTAAGTTGAAATTTGGACGTACAATAATGATTGACGATCATGAGATGCTGAGTGCACTTATATATCACTCTACCTAATTCAAATTATAAGAAGTTGTAAAATAATTTTTTTGATAATTTTTTTTACAAGTTCTAACAAATGTTTTTATGATATTGTTAAAAAGTTAAATATTTAGAAGTCAATTAAAAATTTATTCAAACTTGAGTTTTCAAAAAAAAATTAAGTTTAAAAAGTAGATATTTAGATTCAAAACTATTGCTACATTGATATATAGTTGGTGGTTCTACAAATATAATAATCCAAATTTATAACAAATGCAGATAAGATAAAAGATAGAAGCAGCGGAGATGTTGCAGTTGACCAATATCACCACTATAAGGTATTGATCAAAATTATGAAATTATGACCACTTAAAATGATATGAACGATGGCTATGGATCTATCATTAAATTACTAATTTTGTTTACGATAAGAGTATGATTAAGTTACTGTAGTGTTTGACTTTTCAAAAAAGTTTATAGTGATTGAAAAATGTGAATAGTTTATGATTCTAAATTTATTTATTTTTAATATTTTTTATTATTGATAATATGTAAGAAATTAATTTGATGGTGATAATTAAGTTTAGTTATTTTTTTACTGATTTTTAAAATATTTATATATATATATATGATTCACATATTTTTGACTTTTTTAATTATTAAATTTGATATCAAAATATAGATGAAGAATATATTTTAATTTTTTTAATTATTAGATTTGATTTTAAAATATAGATGAATATTGTTTCAACTTATAATCAATTTGATTATATTACTTTCATTTTAATATTTAAACAAAGGATCAATATTGCACATACTAAATCTCATTAATCATTCATGATTTTTTATAAATTATTTTTTTGACTATATCACGGTTCAAAGTGACAACTTCTATGCTTTACAGAATTAAAATGATAATCTATTTAATAATAATAATAATAATAATAATAATAATAATAATAATAATAAAAAAAAAAATAGATAACACAAAAAATCAGTAGATCCCGTATACAATAAAAAATGATAGATAATATACACTTATACATCGCAGGAAGATATCGGAATCATGACAAATATGAATTTGGACGCTTACAGATTTTCAATCTCGTGGTCTAGAATCCTCCCAAGTGAGTTAAACATTGAGGATTAACTCCTCTTATTAGTTACTTTTACTTAATTATATTGATACTAAATAATGTTTTACTTTACTTATCTTTTCAATATTCATAAATATCAATAGAAGGAAAACTCGATGGCGGTATAAACCAAGAAGGAATCAAATATTACAACAACCTCATCAATGAGCTTTTGGCTAATGGTTAGTCCAAGCTTTGCTTATATACTTGAAATTCTTTTTTTATTTATTTATTAAACTTCACATTTGAACTTTTCAAGCAACAACTACCGATAGTTAAACAAAACTAATTGAATTGCAATATGATAGGTTTACAGCCATTCGTAACTCTATTTCATTGGGATATTCCTCAAGCTTTAGAGGATGAATACGGTGGCTTCTTAAGCCCTCACGTTGTGTAAGTGATGCAAAATTCAATTTCCGTTCAATTAGTTGCTTTAGAGTAATTTAACGCAGTGTTATATATATATTTTTTGTTTAATGGTTTGTATTAGTGGTGTTAATTTAGTTGGAGATCTTAATTAGATTATTTTTGTATTATAAAAAATTGAGTATTAATCTATCAATAAAACTAAATAATATTAAAATTGATGATTAATTTTCAGAAATGATTTTCGAGATTATGCGGAACTTTGTTTCAAAGAGTTTGGAGATAGGGTGAAACATTGGATTACTTTGAACGAGCCTGTGACTTATAGTAATGTTGGCTATGCAGTCGGAGTTTTTGCACCTGGTCGATGTTCTAAATGGTTGAATTCAAATTGCACTGGTGGTGATTCAGGGACAGAGCCCTACTTGGTTTCACATCACCAACTTCTTGCTCATGCAAAAGTCGTAGAAGTGTATAAGAAGAAATATCAAGTTTGTTATAACCCGAATAAGAATATTTTAAAACTTTAAAGTTTATATATATTATTTTTTTGTTGGTTTTCAAGATTTATGTGTGAAACTCACACTAAGTGTAAAGAAAAATGGTAGTGATAACTTCGAAACATATTAAATATCTATGCAATTTTTACTACCTAACAATTAAAACATTAATAATCTATGCAGGAATCTCAAAAGGGTATAATAGGTATAACCTTGGTGACTAGCTGGTTCATTCCATTTTCAAATAGCAAATTAGATCAAATGGCAGCTGAACGAGCAATTGACTTCATGTTTGGATGGTAAGTGCATAGCTCTATTAGAATACTAACTGTTCTCCATCAAAGCTAGCTTGAATTAGTCATTAATTTATGTATAAATTTTTTTATTGTGGTTAGAAATAAAATAACAATTATACTACTTGAACATATAAAATGAAAATTCACAAATTGATTATTTTTTCATTGGTAAAAATAATTACAGGTTTATGGATCCACTGACAACAGGGAATTATCCAAAAAGCATGCATTCCTTGGTTGGAAAACGATTGCCAAAGTTTTCTAAAAAACAAAAAAGGCTACTCAAAGGCTCATTTGATTTCCTTGGACTAAACTATTACACCTCTAATTATGCTTCTAATGTACCTCATCTTAGCAATGCTAATCCTAGTTACACCACTGATTCTCATGCCAATCTTACAAGTAAGCATACATTTATTTATTGATCATTCTCTAAAAATTAATCAACATTTTGAATTTGATAATTGAATGTATTTTGTTTTTTTGTGATGGAAAGCTGAGCGCAATGGGGATCCCATAGGTCCAAGGGTACGTATGTAATTTGATAGTTTTTTTAATAGATATATGTTGGTTGTTAGTAGTCGGATTTTGAATTTTTTTTAATCTCTTCCTCAAATATTTTCAGAAGTCCTAACTCAACCCTTTCAACTATGTTTCTGGAATTGAGAATTGAAAATTTAGAATATCAGTTGAACTTTTACATATTATTATTACATATATCTTTTAGTGTATATATAACTTATGTTTGTAATTATCTTAATTTATAGGCAGCTTCAAATTGGCTATTTGTATATCCGAGAGGAATTCATGAATTGTTACTCTATATAAAAAAAAAGTACAACAATCCTTTGATTTACATCACCGAAAATGGTAAATACACCACACTTCATATTCATCGTATCTAAATGTTATTATATTGAGTAAATGGGAGATAGAATGCATAACAAATCTTGCTAAAAGGTTGTGTTTATGTGTGATCTTTTCTTTTAACATTTTTACCTATAAGAAATATATGATGACAATTTGTTTTTTGTTGAAAATTTAATTTTTAGGTGTCGATGAATTCAACGATCCAACACTATCATTAGAAGAAGCTCTTTTAGACACTTTTAGAATTGACTATTATTATCGTCATCTTTTTTATATTCGATCTGCAATCAGGTAACTGAATATTTTCTTTTTATATATTTAAATATAATTGATTTCTCACACATAATTTATTGTTTTATCAATTTTATTAGGAACGGCGTAAATATAAAAGGATATTTTGCATGGTCATTGTTGGACAATTTTGAATGGGCATCAGGCTATACAGTGCGTTTTGGAATCAATTTTGTAGATCACAAAAATGGTCTCAAAAGATATCCAAAGTTGTCTGCAAAATGGTTCAAGAGTTTTCTCAAAAGAGATTAGACTTTATATATATGCTTGATATGTTTCCAATAAATAGTTTAATAAAACGTATCAAGCAAATGTAACTTAATGGATTTGTGGTGGTTCATTCTTAAACAACTATGTTACTTTAGTAACACATACAATTTCAGTTTCACTTGCATGTAGAGATTGAAATGAAAATTAAATGTTCTCAATAATGAATCAATTGAGTAGTTCTTGTAAGTTTAAAAATAATTGTAAACACCTATTGAAATCTTATTAATATGACTATATCTCGACTATCACTTTTGTGTTATAGATATTATATTTGATTTAGGTGACAAATTTATGACTGAATTATATAACAAACTTAACAAACGAAGTGAAGTTGAATTGATTGTTACTCCCGTGAGTATTATGTCAAAAAATTTGAACTTGGGTAAAAAAATAATAAAATAAGAGATAGAGTAACACATCAATAAAAATGACTCAACAATTCATTGAATATAATTGCTACTTTTGTCATATTGAATATGATAGCTACTTTGTCAATATTACGGTGAATTAATAAACTATTAAATATATCGTAATACTAAACACATAGTAAATTATTCGTGGAACTTGAGACTTGTAGCTCTTGAGATAATCATGTAATTGGGTGGAATTATCCCCAATGTTTGAGAAATAACATGTGGGATTGTGGGCTCATTAATTAATTAAATGGCCTATGAACATCAAAATACACTAATTCAAATGGTTGATTAGAATAGTTATTGCGAGCAAAGACAATTTATAAAATTTTGCAAGAGGAAAGATTGGACATTGATATATATTGTTAAAATTAGAAGGTAATTCATCAGAAATAAATTATAAACAAATCCATCAAGCTAGCAAAACAGCCTCATATTATTGTAAGTGTTACAAATTACAATAATAGAATGAAATTAGGTTGCAGCTTCTATCTCTTTCATCTTATCATGCCCCATCTTTATTTTCCTTCCCTACTCCATCAGATTAATTCGTTAGTTAATCAATATAGCACGAATATAACACTATACATATATATTGTTGTGGATATCCACGGATATCCGTATCTGCTGGTAAATTAATAGAATTAATATGTTTTAATATTTTTTGTTTATGTTTTAATATATTAATACTTTTGATGATGTATTTTTATGATATATTTTATTTATGTGTTGATGCTTTTATGTGTTAATATTTTTTTTTATGTTGACAAAAGAGATATTCTACATAATTACAACAAAAATAATGATTTTGTATATAAATAATTTTTTATTTAAAAGATGACATTCATTAATATTTACAGATAATTAAATATATATATATATATATATATATATATATATATATTCATGCGAATACAGATATGATATATATATATATCAAATTTATCCAATAGATAAACTAATAAGTAATATGTGCTAGCAAGATTTTTTGCTTACAAAATTAAAATCTAATTTAATGTGTTTAATAAAGTAGTAATAAAATTATTGCTTGAATTATGACCATTTTAAATATATCTTATCCTAAAAATTATATTTTAAGTATTTTTCTTTTTATTACAATTTTTTTAACAAAGAAATTTTAAAAAATTATTAAAATGGATAAGTTATTTTGAAATGCTTCTCATAAATATTATTTTTGAAAGATATATATTTTTTTTAAAGAAATGTGATTGTTATTATGTTAAAATCTTAAATAATAAATAAGTTTAATAGTTATACATTTTCCATGTATATTTTACATTGACAACTAATTCAAATCGTTGATATAATAACTTTTTAATGATAAAGCTTATAATTATTCATTGACATGATAAAATCAAGTGTTATTCACTAACAATGTTCTATCATTTTTTCTCATAATAAATATATAAGATATTGAATGTCAAAATAAATCAATATATATCCAAAATAGCTTATATTTTTGAGTAAGTTTAAAAATTATATATATATATATATATATATAAATATATATATACTTAAATCTATACAAAACGCTGGTACTATAGAGGGATACTCTTTCATTGGTAATTTCTGACAGTTTAATCCTGGTGTACGAAAACTGAGCAAGTACGTATTGGCGGGAAACAGCTACAAAATTTACATATCACATCGGCACTTTCTTTTGGAAAGCAGAAAACATAACCCAGTCAGACGCGCACAAAACGATCGTGAATTTTAGCCGTTAAAATATCACGTCTCCATCGTTCGTAAAAGATCAGCCGTTGATATTTTTAATCTAATGACCACAGCAGCGTGATCTACAATGCGGACGACAGCACTGGAACGCAGACAAAAAACAAAGCAGTTTCTGTTTTTCAAAGCCCTAGTGAAGGAGCTGGTATGCTGAATCGAGAATTCTAAATCTGAACTCAAGCTTCATTCATTCAAAATCGAAATTCACAGTTATTCAATATTTTCGTTTGAATTCAATCTCCATGGACAGTGAAAGTCCAATTGAATCAAAGAAATCCAAGTCAAAGACACCTCGAAAACCAAAAGAAACCGTTCTCAAGCAAAGTCTCTCTCTCTCTCTCTCTCTCTCTCTAGGTTGCAATCTCACGTTTCATTATCTCTATTATTCAACTGATTTTCTTTTTGTTTTTCAAAAAATTGTAGAATCTCCGGCTGAGTTTTTCGCAGAGAACAAGAACATTGCAGGATTTGATAATGTAAGCTTAATTTCGCAATCATGTGTTTGATTTGGTAGTATAACTTCAATTTTGCGATATTTAATTTTCCGTGGATTTAAATTCAGCCTGGAAAATCTCTTTATACTACTGTTAGAGAATTAGTAGAGAATGCACTTGATTCGGCAGAATCGATATCAGAGCTTCCCGTGGTTGAAATCACTATGTAAGTTTGCAACTACAAGTGTGGTTGTTGACAACTTGATATAATTCAAGTGAATTTTTTAGTGCATTGATTGAATTAATTAATGATTTTTTCTTCCTGTTAATCTGGTTTTTGCAGCGAGGAGATAATTAAAAGCAAATTCAATTCTATGATTGGTCTTGTTGACCGTGAACGTGTTGATGGAGCACTGTATGATGATTTTGAAACCGTAAAGGCCCGCGAGGTGTGTTCAGTTTTACTTTGCAGCATTGGTTGTTGTACTACTGAGATATACTAGTTAGTATGGAGCAAATTGTATAAATTGTTAATTTGGCTACGGTAACCAATTTGAGTATATTTTTGGAGTTGCGTTGGACTTCAATTTCTCGTGTCCCAAACCAATGTGTACCGCCGTTCCATCAAAACTAAAAAGGCTAGCTTCACCGCAAAAACAAACATGCTGTGAAACAAAAAACAAACAGGTGGATTATGAAATGGCATTGGAATATGCCACACAGAGTGGAGTTAGCGAGGAACCCAGGGAAACAATATTCATACAATCATTGGAAGCTGAAAATAAGATGATTGACTTACATGCTCCATTTTTTGTTTTCAGGGTCTTTCAGTAGATTTAGAAAATTTGATTTGATAATGAAAATAAATGAAAGTGAAATTGATTATTTAAATTAGATATCACATTACAGAGGACATTTATTGTATCGATTCTTTTTATTTGTAGGAAATGCCAATAAGATTTATAATATATTGGAGTGGATTCTGAAAGTGTTTACGCTTACATTCTGAAAGTGTGTGCTTACCTGAGAAGTAGGTCTAGACATTCATATCCTGTTAAATATATATCATACATGAGGTTGATAGCCAATTAGGAATTGCTGATTCACACAAGCTGTGCTGGAATTGCGAGTGCTTGATGATGTCATAATTGTCACGAATTAGAGTTTGATGCCCTTTTTGCTTTGATATTTCTCGGTATAAATAATTTTTACAACATTTATATCTAATAATTACAAATTAAGAGGGTTAAATCAAATCCTGATTTGTCTAACTAATTTTAGGAAAGCTAATAAATATAATTATAAATTATTATTTATTTCCTGATTCACATCCCCTCAAATTGATGCGGCTGGTCAAGAAGCATCAATTTGCTAACAACCGTTATGGATTGGCGCTCTAAGAGCTAAAGCTAATGGCACACAATACTCCATGGAAGGTCGCCCTTATAGGTAGCGGCGACAACGACGATGGTTTGGCAAAAAAATCAGACGTAGTCAACAACCCTGACAATTTAGACAGCGCCATAAGCGGCAGTGGCAGCGGCCTAAGCAGAATTGTTCTTCCAACTTTTTTGGCCATGAGGGAACTTCTAATGCCCTCAAGGTTGAAATCCAGAAACTAAATGGAAAAAATTATGTCGAATGGTCCCAAACCGCAAGATTGATTTTAGACAGTAAGGGAATATATGATTTCCTAACAGGAGATGAGCAAATGCCTGCCACAACTGATCCAAAGTACAAGTTTTGGAAATCTGAGAACTCTTTTATTATTGCTTGGTTGCTTAGTAATATGAAATCAACAATCAAAAAACGTTTTATGTTTTTGCCTACTGCCAAGGAAGTTCGGGAGGCTGTCAAAGAAACATATTCTGATATTCAGAATTCTTCTCAAATTTTCGATCTCAAATCACGATTGTGGCATACCAAACAAGGAGATAGAGATGTCACTACCTATTACAATGAGTTGATGATACTATGGCAAGAATTGGACCTCTGCTATGATGATCATTGGAAGTGTTGTGAGGACAGTGTTCTGTTTCTTAAGAGACAGGAGAACGACCGTGTATTCATGTTCTTGGTTGGGCTTAATAAGCGGCTTGATGAAGTCCGAGGCAGAATATTGGGAAAGATCCCATTGTCATCACTTCGGGAAGCATTCTCAGAAGTTAGAAGAGAAGAGGCGAGACAAGGTGTTATGATGGGTAAGTCACCTTCTGTTGGTGAGGTTGAAAGCTCTACCCTAATCACTAAAAATGAAGACGAGAAGAGCGCTGACAAGAAACCATGGTGCGAACATTGCAAACGTCCATGGCACACACGTGATACATGTTGGAAGCTCCATGGAAAACCTCTAAATTGGAAGAAAAAAGAAAGAAACGAAGGTCATGCGCTCCAAGCTGGTACATCTGATCAAGAGAAGCAGTCTCCTTCAAGCTCATCTCCTTTCACCAAGGAACAGTTAGATCAATTGTACAAACTTCTTGAGTCTCAAACTTCTTCTTGCTCTATAGCTCAGAGAGGTAATTTTCCAAATACTGCTCTACTTAGTGTCACTCCCAGCCATACTTGGATTATTGATTCTGGTGCTACTGATCATATGACTGGGGAGTCGAGTCTATTTTCTTCTTATAGCCCTTGTGCAGGTAACCACAAAATTAAAATTGCAGATGGCTCTCTTTCAGCCATTGCAGGGAAAGGTTCTGTTATTCTGTCACCTAAGTTAACCTTAAAAGATGTCTTACATGTTCCTAATTTATCATGTAATCTATTATCCATTACTAAATTAACAAAGGATATAAATTGTCAAGCTAACTTCTTTCATTCTCATTGCACTTTTAAGGATTTGAGCACGGGGAAGATGATTGGCAATGCTAAGGAGAGTGGAGGACTCTATTATCTTGACAATGGACTCGACTTCAAAGACCAACAAAAAACAAGTACCTGCTTTGAATCTATTTTTGTTTCTTCTAATAATGATGATATTATGTTATGGCATTTACGGTTAGGACATCCTAGTTTTCCGTATTTGAAACATTTGTTTCCTAAATTATTTTCTAAGAAGGATCCATCTTTATTTCATTGTGAAACTTGTGAATTTGCTAAACATCACCGTTCTTCTTTTTCTACACAACCATATAAACAATCAAAACCGTTTGCAGTTATTCATAGTGATGTTTGGGGTCCTAATAGAATAAACACATTTTCTAATAAAAAATGGTTTATAACTTTTATTGATGATCATACTAGAATTTGTTGGGTTTATTTATTGAAAGAAAAATCGGAAGTTGGACAGGTTGTCAAAAATTTCTTTAAAATGGTGCACACTCAATACCAAACAAATATTCAAGTCTTCAGAAGTGACAATGGTAAAGAATATTTTAATATACTTTTGTCCGATTTTTTTCTTGCAAATGGGGTTGTTCATCAAAGTTCTTGTGTTAATACACCCCAACAAAATGGAATTGCAGAGAGAAAGAATAGGCATCTCCTTGAGGTTGCTAGAGCTTTACTATTTGCAAATAAGGTTCCAAAATATTTGTGGGGTGAAGCTGTTTTAACTGCATCATATTTAATCAATCGAATGCCATCTAAAGTTTTAGATTTTCATACACCTCTTGATGTTTTTCGAAATTATTTTCCATTGACTAGTGTCTCTGCTGATTTGCCACTAAAAGTTTTTGGTTGCACTGCTTTTGTTCATGAACATAAACACCTTGACAAACTCGATCCACGAGCAATAAAATGTGTGTTTACCGGTTACTCTCCAACTCAGAAGGGGTATCGGTGTTTTGAACCAAAATCAAAAAGAATTTTTGTAACCATGGATGTTACTTTTGTTGAAAATCAACCATTTTTTAGTGACATTCATCTTCAGGGGGGAAATTTTAAGGAAGATTCATCTTTTACTTTTGAAAACATCATTACTTTAAGTGATATAGTGTTGTCACAAAATTCTGAGACTTATATTGATGCACCAAAAGAAAATGCCCAAGAATCCATATTGAAACTCAATCCACTTATGAATGAGGTTTCGACAGATTCGGGGGCGACAATTTCAAATGAAAATCACAATGATCAAATTCTTGATCTCAATAATAATAAAGGACCACCTGAAATGCCACAACATAATGACTCAGATAAAGAGACACAAAGCAGGTTTACTACAATTGACCCTACTTGGAAGGGAAATGTCTTTGAAAGAAGAAACCATAAACAGAGAAATGAAGGACCCATTCTCCGACCCTTCCAAGATTCTGAACCAATAGATAATCCAACACATCATCTTGATACAGGTAAGTCTTCTTCTATTCTTAAGAGTCATGTCGAGTATCCTGATTTAGACCTTCCTATTGCAATTAGAAAACCTATTAGATCATGCACTAAATATCCTTTGTCTAATTATGTGTCATACTCAAAATTGTCTTCTTCATTTGCTGCATTTACCTCTAAGTTGTCTACTGTAGAAATTCCAAAAAATATACAGGAGGCTCTAAAAATTCCAAAGTGGAAAGAAGCTGTTCTTGAGGAGATGAGAGCTCTTGAGAAGAATCAAACTTGGAGAGTCATGACATTACCTACAGGAAAGAATACTGTTGGCTGTAAATGGGTATTTACTGTGAAATATAATTCTGATAACACAGTTGAAAGATACAAGGCACGCTTGGTTGCTAAAGGGTTTACTCAGACATATGGCATTGATTACTCAGAGACTTTTGCTCCCGTTGCCAAATTAAACACTATTAGAGTTCTCTTGTCCTTGGCAGTGAATTTAGATTGGTCTCTTAACCAACTTGATGTAAAGAATGCTTTTCTGAATGGTGATTTGGAGGAGGAAGTATACATGGATAGCCCACCTGGCTTTGAAGATAAATTTGGTTCAAATGTGTGCAAACTTCAAAAATCCCTTTATGGTCTCAAGCAATCTCCAAGGGCTTGGTTTGAAAAATTCACTCAGTCGGTCAAAAGGCAAGGATATATGCAGGGACAATCAGACCATACTCTGTTCATGAAGTTCTCTAATGTTGGTAAAATTTCAATTTTAATTGTATATGTAGATGATATTATTCTCACAGGAGATGACATTGTTGAGATGGAAAGATTGAAGAAAAATTTGACTAAAGAATTTGAGATCAAAGATTTAGGCGCGCTTAAATATTTTCTTGGTATGGAAGTTGCTCGCTCAAAGAAGGGAATTGTTGTTTCTCAAAGAAAATACATCCTAGATCTCTTGGAAGAAACTGGGATGAGTGGGTGTAGACCAGCAGATACTCCTATGGAATTAAATGCTAAACTTTGGGAGAAAGGCAGTGTTCCTGTTGAGATTGGAAGATACCAGAGGTTAGTCGGCAAACTTATTTATCTAGCCCACACTAGACCTGACATCGCTTTCTCTGTGAGTGTTGTAAGTCAATTCATGCATTCTCCCTATGAAGAACACTTGGAGGCAGTTTATCGAATCTTAAGGTACTTGAAATCCAATCCTGGAAAGGGTTTGTGCTTCAAGAAAACTAATGACAGAGAAGTCTCTATATTTACAGATGCTGATTGGGCAGGATCAATTACTGATAGAAAATCCACCACTGGATATTGTGCCTATGTTTGGGGAAATTTAGTTACTTGGAGAAGTAAGAAACAAGGGGTTGTTGCTCGAAGCAGTGCAGAAGCTGAATTCAGAGCAATGGCTCAAGGAATCTGTGAACTTTTATGGATTCGTAAACTTTTGGACGAACTGAAAATGAAAGTTGACTCACCCTTAAAATTGTTCTGTGATAGCAAAGCAGCAATAAGTATAGCTCACAACCCTGTACAACATGATAGAACCAAGCATATTGAGATTGACCGCCATTTCATAAAAGAAAAAATTGATGCTGGAGTTATATGTCTGCCATTTGTGACTTCCAACCAGCAAACTGCTGATATCTTGACAAAAAGTTTGGCAAGACCCAATTTTGAGCGACTTATAGCCAAGTTGGGCATGACAGATATCTATGCACCAACTTGAGGGGGGGTGTTGAAGAATCGAGAGAAATTAGATTTTATTCTCTTTTATTTTATATTATTATGTTTATTTTTATTCTATCATTATTACTCAGTTTTACTATTGTAATTTCTTTTCCTATATAAACAGCTTAGGGCTGTAATAATAAAACATGAAAGTATTTTGTCTTTTACTTTCTTCAT
>NC_021160.2:52064797-52108701 GCF_000331145.2 Cicer arietinum
TAAATTTGGTTCAAATGTGTGCAAACTTCAAAAATCCCTTTATGGTCTCAAGCAATCTCCAAGGGCTTGGTTTGAAAAATTCACTCAGTCGGTCAAAAGGCAAGGATATATGCAGGGACAATCAGCCCATACTCTGTTCATGAAGTTCTCTAATGTTGGTAAAATTTCAATTTTAATTGTATATGTAGATGATATTATTCTCACAGGAGATGACATTGTTGAGATGGAAAGATTGAAGAAAAATTTGACTAAAGAATTTGAGATCAAAGATTTAGGCGCACTTAAATATTTTCTTGGTATGGAAGTTGCTCGCTCAAAGAAGGGAATCGTTGTTTCTCAAAGAAAATACATCCTAGATCTCTTGGAAGAAACTGGGATGAGTGGGAGTAGACCAGCAGATACTCCTATGGAATTAAATGCTAAACTTTGGGAGAAAGGCAGTGTTCCTGTTGAGATTGGAAGATACCAGAGGTTAGTCGGCAAACTTATTTATCTAGCCCACACTAGACCTGACATCGCTTTCTCTGTGAGTGTTGTAAGTCAATTCATGCATTCTCCCTATGAAGAACACTTGGAGGCAGTTTATCGAATCTTAAGGTACTTGAAATCCAATCCTGGAAAGGGTTTGTGCTTCAAGAAAACTAATGACAGAGAAGTCTCTATATTTACAGATGTTGATTGGGCAGGATCAATTATTGAGAGAAAATCCACCACTGGATATTGTGCCTATGTTTGGGGGAATTTAGTTACTTGGAGAAGTAAGAAACAAGGAGTTGTTGCTCGAAGCAGTGCAGAAGCTGAATTCAGAGCAATGGCTCAAGGAATCTGTGAACTTTTATGGATTCGTAAACTCTTGGACGAACTGAAAATGAAAGTTGACTCACCTTTAAAATTGTTCAGTGATAGCAAAGCAGCAATAAGTATAGCTCACAACCCTGTACAACATGATAGAACCAAGCATATTGAGATTGACCGCCATTTCATAAAAGAAAAAATTGATGTTGGAGTTATATGTCTGCCATTTGTGACTTCCAATCAGCAAATTGCTGATATCTTTTATTCTCTTTTATTTTATATTATTATGTTTATTTTTATTCTGTCATTATTACTCAGTTTTACTATTGTAATTTCTTTTCCTATATAAACAGCTTAGAGCTGTAATAATAAAATATGAAAGTATTTTGTCTTTTACTTTCTTCAAGTCCAATTATTTGCAAGTTGTAACAAAATGAGCAAATGTCAGTGCTCAGTTTAATTTGGAACGGGTTCTTTTCATATAATTCTTGATGAACAAATAATAAGACAAAAAACTTGCTTACAACTCTTGGTTCTAAAATTATTTAAGTCACAAGTAATTTGGTACATAACAGGTTTCTTTTATTTGGAAGGAAGCAAAACAATTTTATTAACAAGACATGCTTAGTTAGTGCAACAAAGACAGGACATTTATGAGTTCCTATGGATTTACAATACACAAATATTAATGATACAAAATGTAAGCATAACATGATTCAACGTCTCATAATATCAACACCATAACTATCCATCTCTTGAATTAATTAATCACGATCAAAGTGCTACCGATCGATTTTCCTTCCTTTCACTAGTGAGCACTATTGCAATAACCACTTTCCTAACTTATATCAACAATAATAACATGAATAACAACATCAATTTAGCTGTACAAAAAAAAAAATCAATTTAGAGAGCTTTTCCGGATTCACTATGCACCTCTTTTAAAAGCCTCAAGATCCTTTTCAGCATTGTTTTCACTGTTTAAAAGACTAAATACACCCCATGATGAGCTAGGCCCAAATATTATATTATTTGTATTTTAATTAATGTGATAAAAGGTATTTTCTTTAGAGAGAAAAAAATGTTTTATGTGCAAAGGAACAAGAGAGTTTACAATTTTTTTTTCTCATACAATTTATACGAGAAGAAATCAAATTGCATCATAAAGTTACACTAAAGTTTACATTTATTTTTAATCATTGATTTTGATTTAATAGAAAGATTGTGAATTCACTTTAGTAATCATGTGATATATTTTCAAACAAAATCTTTTGCCTTTATAGTTTTTCTCCCTCCAAATGCAACTTTCACAATGACGTTCAATTTTATTTATTCTACTCTCTCTTATTAACTGCTCTATTTGTAAAATTTTCTGGATTAAAAATATATTTTTAGCTCACACATCCTTCATGTCGAAAGACTCTTTTTATTCACAATGAGAAGACTTTGCAAGGAGAGCAACTAATCAGAAAGAGGAAAGTGAACATATTTGAGTGTCATGAAGCTTGTGTTTGAAGGGAGAAAGATTATGGTGGCAATTTTTTTTTTTTAAATGTGTGTTACGTGATTATTCAAGTGAATTAGTCAATACCTTCAATTAGATCAAAATCAATCAATGATTTAAAATGAGGGTAACTTTTAGTGTAATTTAATCCTTGATATATATATATATATGAAGAGTTTTAATATGAGACATTGAGATTACTAAATCTAGACCATACATAGATGATTGTGATTAAAAGTTATTTAAACGACACATGATTACTTAAAAATGCCACATTAATTTTTTGCTCAAATCTTAGTCATGTATGATTTAATTGACGGTTTAGATTAATTCCTTTTACTTTTTCATTATAAAAGTCTCATTTAATATGTTACTTGTCGTTGTTTACATATATATATGTATATATATATATATAAAGACTCATTCAATAGTATCGAGTTAGATAAATATTTTTCAAAATCATTTGTTTGATTGAAAGCTAATAAGACTCATTCAATAGTATCAAGTTAGATAAATATTTTTCAAAATCAGTTGTTCGATTGAAAGCTAATATTATATTTATACATTTTGACCTTAATCTATAATCGTTTCATATGTTATCAAAATTCGTTAAGATCAGCTTCAACAGTGTAATTATATACAACGTTAACTTTGATGTATTATGAAGACATAGTAAACGATTATAAATTAATGTCAATATTTATAGATATGATCTTTATGATATTAGCTTTCAATCAATGATTGATTTTGAAAAATATTCACCCGACACAATGTTATTGAATGAGTGTAACTTCTAGTATAACTCTCGGTGTAATTTGATGAATCTTATATATATTATTATAAACCTCAAATCTTTTATTAAGTTGGTAAATTGTTAATTTCTCATTAGTATATAGTTTGAATTATATAACTTTTTTTAATTTTATATAATTGAAAATATATAATTAAAAGTTGTGATCCTAAAAAATTGAAAATTAAACAGTGACTCATCTTAGTTGTGTTCAAGTTTATCAGTTATTTAAACATGTAGATTATGTCCTAATGAAAATAAAATGTCTCAAAAAATATGAGTAGTGTTAAATGCACTTATTAATATTGGTAAGTTGATATACATTTTTCTTATTAGCAATTCTGCTAATATGGCTTATATTATTTAGTAATAATTTATAAACAAATTAGAATACCTCTTGAATTTTGAAAGAAAAAAAAAATAAAACAGATACCTCTTTAACATTTTTTTGTCAAACGGGTAACTTATTGAACCGGGCAAAGCTCAATCCCATAAAACTTAACGTTGTGTTTACAGAACTTGGTACAAACACACATTTGACAAAGATAATTAGAGCATAGATCTTATAGATTTCTTAAAATAATTGGACATCTATACTGTTATAGTTTTGATATAAATGTTTAATTAATATTACTAATTTTAGGAATGACACATCTATTTTTGAGAAATAGTAGAGAAAGATCCTTATCCAGATCAACACTAAATTCAACTAACACAACTAAGATAACCAAATAACATAAATTCTAGCAATATAAATCAAAGCACAAAGTCAGCTTCTTTGATTTTATTTTGCCCCCTTTCCACAAATTCATATATTATATATTTTGTCCAAAAGACTTTGATGAAGTTTGATGTACCCACCACAAGATAAGAAGGCGTAGAAAGAAAAATAACAATAATTATTCGTGTGATACAAGATATATATGTATATATATATATATGAGAGATAATTTTTTTAATGTGAGAGATGAGAGTATTAATTTTTAATCTATGAATTAAAACTAATGATTGATATTAAAATGTCTACTAAAAAACTCATGCACTCTCTTTTTCAATTCACGCACATCTCTGCTTCTTCTACGCAGTTTCATATCTTCTTCTTCCACAGACAACTCATAAAATAAATCTCACTAACAATTCATATATTTTTCGACTTATATTAACAAATCGTATTCAGAAACACAAAAAATCTTTTTTATTTTACTATGAGATCAATAATACATATTTTGTCAGAAGTACCTTTTTTGCAATAGTTGCAAATGATGGTTTTTTCGGTGCTTTAGTTCACGGCAAAATGTTGAAACGAAATTATCTTTAATGGATCGATTTTTCTTTTGAACTTCATCTGTGAACACGTGTTTATGAAAAATATTTTAATATTTAGTTAGTACATTTTATTAACATGAAATATTATCTAATTATTTACAAATATGCCCCCGACGAGGAAGAAGAGTGTTTTGAACTTCATGTTTGATTTTGTATCTAAATATTGATTATGTAATTACTAATATCTTTGGTGAATCAAATATGCCCATGGATGAGGAAGAAAAATGTTTTGAACTTCATGTTTGACTTTGTAATATTTATTGTTCGCATTTAGTTAAGGAAGAAGAATATTGTTCGTGAATGACTTTGCTTCATGGGTAATAAAGGGTTCATTGTCTATACCAAAAAAATATAAGACTTCATTGCATATACATATATGTGTGGAAGAAGAATATGAGATGTGGCTATGAGGAAGAAGAAAGGGAGGTGCACGTGAATTTAAAAAAAAGTTTTTTTAGTAGAAAATTATGTGATTTTTTTAACTAATCATATGTCACTTAAATAACTCTATGATCACTTGGTTATATAGTAGATTTAATCATCCCTCGATAAAAATTTTCTCATTTGATATGCTCTCTCTCCATATTTCTCTCTCTATCTTTCTCTCTCTCTCCCCCTATATATATATATATATTGATTTTGAAAAATATTCATCCGACACAATGTTATTGAATGAGTGTAAATTCTAGTATAACTCTCGGTGTAATTTGATGCATCTTATATATATATAGGTGTAATTTGATGCATCTTATATATATTATATATATATATAAGATGCATCAAATTACACCGAGAGTTATACTAGAAGTTACACTCATTCAATAACATTGTGTCGGGTGAATATTTTTCAAAATCAATCATTGATTGAAAGCTAATATCATAAAGATCATATCTATAACTATTGACATTAATTTATAATCGTTTACTATGTCTTCATAATACATCAAAATTAACGTTGTATATAATTACACTGTTGAAGTTGATCTTTACGAATTTTGATGACATATGAAACGATTATAGATTAAAGTCAAAATGTATAGATATAATATTAGCTTTCAATCGAACAACTGATTTTGAAAAATATTTATCTAACTCGATACTATTGAATGAGTCTTTATATATATATATATATATATATGTGTGTGTGTGTGTGTGTGTGTGTGTGTGTGTGTGTGTGTGTAAACAATGACAAGTAACATATTAAATGAGACTTTTATAATGAAAAAGTAGTAAAAGGAATTAATCTAAACCATCAATTAAATCATACATGACTAAGATTTGAGCAAAAAATTAATGTGGCATTTTTAAGTAATCATGTGTCGTTTAAATAACTTTTAATCACAGTCATCTATGTATGGTCTAGATTTAGTAATCTCAATGTCTCATATTAAAACTCTTCATATATATATATATATCAAGGATTAAATTACACTAAAAGTTACCCTCATTTTAAATCATTGATTGATTTTGATCTAATTGAAGGGTATTGACTAATTCACTTGAATAATCACGTAACACACATTTAAAAAAAAAAAATTGTCACCATAATCTTTCTCCCTTCAAACACAAGCTTCATGACACTCAAATATGTTCACTTTCCTCTTTCTGATTAGTTGCTCTCCTTGCAAAGTCTTCTCATTGTGAATAAAAAGAGTCTTTCAACATGAAGGATGTGTGAGCTAAAAATATATTTTTAATCGAATTTTTTTTACAAATAGAGCAGTTAATAAGGGAGAGTAGAATAAATAAAATTGAACGTCATTGTGAAAGTTGCATTTGGAGGGAGAAAAACTATAAAGGCAAAAGATTTTGTTTGAAAATATATCACATGATTACTAAAGTGAATTCACAATCTTTCTATTAAATCAAAATCAATGATTAAAAATAAATGTAAACTTTAGTGTAACTTTATGATGCAATTTGATTTCTTCTCGTATAAATTATATGTTCCTTTGCACATAAAACATTTTTTCTCTCTAAAAAATACCTTTTATCACATTAATTAAAATACAAATAATATAATATTTGGGCCTAGCTCATCATGGGGTGTATTTAGTCTTTTAAACAGTGAAAACTTTAACCCCTGCCTGCCCCTACAGTTAACTTAAACTATCAATTTTATCATTTCTTATAAATAACAAAATCACTTTTAAACTATCCATCCTAATTTCCATAAAATTTGACTCAAAATTTCCGAAATATTGATAAGTGTGGACAAATTAGGTGATGTTTTTGGAATTGACGTGTGTTTTGAATATTTTGAAGTTCCAAAAAACTCAAAATGAGAGTAAAAGTGAAATAGTAAAATAGTGAAAAATAAAAAATTGAGATTTTTGAAGGATTGTGGGAGTGTAGGAGTATAATTATTATAAGATGGGGTAAACATTTTTTATGGACTACGTTCAATATTTTATGTTTGGTTTTTTAACATGTTATTTTCCTGTTGATAATCTTGTTGGAGATATTATTGAATATTAAATATAGACATGTCTTTCAATCATAATTTGAATGTGATTTTATCACATTATAAGAAACTAATCTCTTTTTCAATATGAGAAATTGCACTAATCAGTAAAAAAATAAAAATATGAATTCTACATACATCACTTTTTCAACTCTCCCTGTATTAAGAGACTAGGGATAAAATCCAATTCTATCAACAACAGAAAAAAAAAAAAAAAAAAAAAAAAAAAAAAAAAAAAAATTTTAAGAAAAAAAAAAAAAAAAAAAAAAAAAAAAAAAAAAAAAAAAAAAAAAAAAAAAAAAAAAAAAAAAAAAAAAAAAAAAAAAAAAAAAAAAAAAAAAAAAAAAAAAAAAAAAAAAAAAAAAAAAAAAAAAAAAAAAGATAAAAAAACAATTTTAAGAGGAAACTTTCAACCTTCTATAAACAATAAAATAAACATTTTGCCTACCAAACTTAGAAAATATTCTATAACAAAATAGTTTTTTATTTTCTGTGGCTTGTAAACATGTGCTTTTGCTTCTCTTTTTGTCTAATGAAAGAAAATCTAAACATAATATCAAGAAACATGGGTCCAATCTAATGCAAAATAAGATAAGTAAGCCAAATATATTGAGGCACAATGGAGTACAAGATTGCCAATGTTGATTTCACATGCAAATATGGATGCAAAATTGCTTTTTCCCAAGAGAATGAAAGAGTATTATTAGCTCTCTAATTGTAACATGTGAAACATGGCCTAAATAAGATAAGTAAGCCAAATATATTGAGGCACAATGGAGTACAAGATTGCCAATGTTGATTTCACATGCAAATATGGATGCAAAATTGCTTTTTCCCAAGAGAATGAAAGAGTATTATTAGCTCTCTAATTGTAACATGTGAAACATGGCCTAAATCAAGGCATAAGGAATCTAGAAGTAGAGTGCAAAATCCTTGAGTTTGAATCCTCAGCTATAGAACCGTTGGATCAAGATCGAAATCTAACTACAACCATTTGAATCTTGATCAAACGGTTGTGTAGTTGTTGCAAATGATCCGAATTCTAAAACCTTCTAATGAAGTCTAGTTTGAAGTACATTTCCTCCATCCTTAAAAAATGAGTTCTTAGGCACAAATTTATAATGTCATTTGAATTTTCCTTTTATCAGAAGATTCTTTCAACAGCTCAAAAGACGAGACAAGTTTTGAGATATGTGAGAATAGTACATAAAGGAGAATGTTTTTTTTACTACGAAGGGTTGTCTCACGATGGTTTCCGAATGAATATGATTGGTCAACTTCAACGCCAACCGACCGCATCGTGTTTTCTACAGATACTACGTTGACCATTGAAGAGAAAACACATTCATTCATGATTTTCGTGAGGTATAACCTTTGTACTAAATAACATAACTCATACTGAAAATAAGGTCAAGACCGGAGTATTTCTCTGTAAATCACAGTTGCCGAACTTCTAAACAGAAGCAGAGGCATATTTTTTTTCATGGGAGCATAAAAGAAATGGTCATAACTTAAATTAAGGAGTGTGAATCTTTCCTCATCAACCTCAAACTAAGTTGAAAGTCAAAGTAGAAAATAATTAAATTCAAAGAAAGTGTTATAGCATTATAAAACTTCAACTAAATTCTCCAATTCATGATTGACATTGAAAAAAAAAAAAGATTTAATGTTAGGGGAATCACCAAATGGAAACCCTCAAACCAGTCCCACCAAAACAAAAAGGAAAATAAAAATAAGGACAAAGAAGCAAAACATGTAAATTAAATTAAAGAAATCAAAGATAAGATTTCTAGGCCTCACTTCCTATATCATATTTTAGCCGGTAATAACATGAAAAGGAAGAAAGTTGTTGCACAACCTTTCATCATTCTTACTTGCACTGCACGCCAGCTTCGGCGGCTCTACGAGGCGTGCTTTTGCGCCTGCTTCCGTTATGCCTAAATCCATTGGACTTTGCCAACTCCTCCGTACTTGATCGGCTTCCAATACCATTTTCTTCCTCAACTGAATCTAATTTCTCTTTTACCTGTGAGTTTCTTTTTCTTTTCCTTGCAAGTTCTGCTGCTGTAGTACTCTTCATCTCTTTGTTAGAAACACCATTCTTAATATTCTCGCCGTCGTCTTCTATTTTCTCAACTTCTTCGTCAAAATCTTCCTTTAACGGTTTCTGTGGCCTCCCTCTTCTCTTCTGTACAGGAACCTTTTCATCTTCGCCACTTGCAACATCCTCTTGATTAGTAACATTTAGCTTTTTACCCTTTCCTCTACCTCTACCCATGATATCTTAAAATTCCTAAAAAAGCTGTGATCATGCAAACAACGATCTCTGCAATAGAAGATATATATAATAAACTATCCAAAATAAGAAAAGACAAAAATATAATAAACCATGCAAACAAATATTCTAAATTAGCATAGATATAAACAGGTTGTATTAGTTCCATCAAGAAAGAGATAGAGAGGTAAAGCCAATAATCCGAAAAGCAAATGCTCAATCCATCAGCATCAATTCAAAAATAAAAAAGATAGCACAAACATAAACTTATAAGCCTCCTCTTCATCATTACAAAATGAAAATACGATCTCAATGTTTTCAATCTGCGATCGCAGAAAACAACAGCTTTTTTAGATTCTGCCACGCTGTGATGCTATAACGCCGCTATAACTGCTATTTAACAATACTTTGTACTAAATAGCATATCGCGGAACAATAGCGATTTGTTCAAATTCTGCTACACTATAGTGTTGTTATAGCCGCTATTGACAACATTGTATGATCTAAAGTAATACCATAGCTATGATTGTACTTGTTTATGGACAAAAGAGGGCTAATAATTGAGAAAAATTACTGTCCCCTATTCAATTTTATACACAAAGAAAATAAGTTTTCCTTCCTAATTGTACTTGCACACCTCTTTCCACCTAGAATAAACCAATAAACTCTTGTATTTTTTCAAGCTTAAGTTTTTCATTGAGAGAACCAAACAAAATACTTTTGATTTAGACCACCACATAATATAGAATTAAACTTTAGCTTATACTTTAAAATGGTAAACAAACAAAGAGACAAAACTTGTGGAAAAAAATAAATTGATTTTAGGGCATAAAAGAACACAGTAATAGTAATTAGCAATTCTATAAAAAAAAAAAAAAAAACAAAGCAATTGAGAAATAATGAACAACATAAGGTTCAATGAAAGATCCAGATTAAAGCGTTTAATGTAATTAGAAAGAACAAATAATAATAAAATACTCAAACTTTATAAACCCCTTTAAATCCAAAAACATTGAGAACGAAACCAAACAATAAAAAATTAGAAACCCAAATTTACAATCCAAAATCTACAAATTGAAGTAAAAGAATTAGAAATGAAAAAACTAGAGAAAAGAAATACTAACCAGAAATGAGGATAAGTTGTTGTGATGATATAAGAGATAATGGAATCTGCTAAAGCACTCAAAAGAACTCTATAATAAGCAACAGAAATAGAGTTATTATTTATTGAAATTAAATAAGAAACAAACAAAAAAAAGCTCAAAAACACAATTTTCATAAATAAATAAATAAAAAAACAGTATGATCTGAAGAAAAAAGAAATACCTAAATAATGAAACATTAAGATTGAGTTAGATTAAGGATTTAAGAGAAGAGTTCAGAGGTTTTTGAAGAAAGAAAGGGGCAAATGAAACAGAGGCGAAGTAGGGATACAAAGAGAGAAAGAAAGCGTGAATAGATATTTCTCTCTATTGGCTCTTCACACTGTGACTCTCTCTACACCAAAAGCTTTATATATTATTATTAAATATTTCTTTTTATTAAATCATCAGGGGTAGTATGGTAAATTCAATGTAGATTGATATTGTACTGTTAAGAGAAACCGTGAACAAGCTACTTGTACGCGTAACGGTTAAGTGTTTGGGTTTTGTTCGTGTGTGTGTTTGTGTTCCCTAGTGGGGCCTGGGGTACAATGGAATATGGATCTTACAAATTAATTTTCTTTAAGTTTTCTTTTAGATTACTTTGTGTTTGTGTCTCCCAACAGATATATACCTGAAAGACATTCACTAGTGCAACCTGCTACTACTAAACTTCATTGTCCATATAATAAATAAATGTAGTTCAATCTAATAACATAGCCTTCCCTATTTCCTTACACTTCTTCTTCTACCCATTCCTCTCTCCTCCGTAATATTATGTTACATTTAACTTTACCATCCTCTTTCTTACGAATATGAAAGTATAATTAAAAAAATAAAAAGGGAATTGGGTCAATTGCTAATTGGGTTTAAGTTTTGCTTATTCCAAATACCACGTGAGAAGATACAAAATAATAATATACAAATTTTGTACCGTGTGATCTATGAAACTATTTAATCCAATGATTTATAAAAAAATTGTGCATGATGTAAAACTTAATTCACATGTTCATGTTAGAAAATGTCTATTTTATATACGTATAACGAGCCACATAAACTCGCACATGTGATTGAAAAAAATAACCTGCATATAAATCCATTCCAAATAAAAAATTAATTAATTTTTTAAGTTTGAAGCATCAAACAAAATCAACTCTATTCATTTGGACTGTTTCAATTTATATAGTTTTTTTTTAGAAGAATTATATACATCACTATAAACTCATACATAATTGTAAAGTTTCAGATTTGAATTTATAATAAAATATTGATTATAACAATATCGACATTTTTTAGTTGAACTACGAGTAATGACTTGTCTGTATCGTTAAACATGATTTAAACTTCAAAGTTTGATAATAAATTGATCCTCTAACTAATTTGACTTTTGCTTAAAAAAATATAACTTATTATACATGGTTACAAATTATTAATTTTGAAATAGGAAATTAATTATTCATGTTTAAAATAAAATAAAAATTGTTCGTGTTGGAAGTGAACCCCTAAGTCAAGCCTATGCTAAGCCTCTTGGTTAAAGTTAATTTATTAATATTTGATTATTTTAAATAGTTGTTTCCTTTAAATCCTTTTATTATTATGATGAATAGAACATCAATGAACACTAGCATAAATAAAAAATAATCAAGTCAACGTACAAAAAGACCAAAAAGCAAAATAAAATATGACAGGGAAACTAAAAGCAAACGAGTAGCATCAAATATTGCCGTTATATTTAAGTAGACCATTCAATAATTGGCACCAATGGAGCGAAGACATTATTATTAATAAATTTGACATTAATACTATATTATGATAATTAACACTATTTTACGACATTCTAATATTATATTTGAATTTTGTCCATTAAACTATAGAATCAAACTCTTATACCGAGTGACACTTTATAAATAAAAATGTGGAAGTCTGAATTAATATTTTGATTTTTCTTTTCAAGCAAGTCATTTAAATATTGCATATGTTAACTTTTTACAACTCCCACTACACAAACACATACATACCTGACAATTACATGTCTAATATAGTGATGAAAATTATATTTAAATTTAGTGGGTGTTCAAAAAAAAAAAAATTCACAATAAATAGGATAAAAATTGGCATAATGAGCATGGACACGGAGATAGATAAATACCCACAAAATTAAAGGGTATGAGTGCGGATGCGGTTACTATAGGACTCACTCTGCCCCGCACTAATATAAATATATTATTTATTTATTTATTATATTGTATTAGTATTTAGTTTAATTAATTGTTTTTTTTTTTATGTTTTAGCATATATTGATATCATGTTACCACTATAATACTTATAATTGAAAAATAAACATTTGTAAACTTTTTAAGAATTCGATTTTTATGAATAGACAAATAATTGTGACTTTATAACTAAAAATTATGTCTTATTAATCGTGACTTTATAATTATACTTGCAACTTCTAGTCGATTTTTTTACAGATCTCGAATGATACTGTTGTAGGACTTGCAACTTCATCAAGTATTATTATGGATATTTAAATGTGTATTATAATGTGTGTTTATTTAAAATGTTTTGAGTTATAAAATATTTTAGTTTATAATACTTTGTGATTTGATTTAAGATATTTTGATAATTTTAAATTTAATCACGATAATATTATTTATTTATTAATATATTTTTATTAAAGTGTGTGTAATGAATATATGTACGGGCACTTAGGTATCAAAATGGTAAAAGTACGAATATTAAAATTAATACCTAATAGAGTACGAACACGGATATGATTATTTTTTTAAATTGCAGGTACAAAGACGAATACTATAGTATCCTCCAAAAATCCTAGTCATTGCCATGTTTAGTTTAATATAGTATATTCATGGAACTAACAAAGCTTAAGTGGAGTTCAGTGTAATAAAGTAATAATCATTTTTCTTTTCCTTTTTATCTTATTTTTCACATAATAAAAAAATAAACGCTATAATTTTAAAATTGATGTAACATCTTTCTCTCAATCTAAAATTCATTTTTCTTTTTTAGAAGAGTTCAAACACTCAAATGTTGGTTGGAAGAGAATCATATATATATATATATATACTGCAACAATGAAGATAAAAATGATGTTGAATTATCTTTCCTTCTAGGAAAATGTCTTTTATGTTATGAATATGGAAGAGAGACAATAATAAAAAAGAAAAAAGATATGTTATAATTATGCAAGAGGTCATAAACATTGAAAAAGATAAGAAAAAACAATGTAAATAAATTGATTATTAAGTTGTTGTAAAATAGAATGATCTAAATTTAAAATGTCTCAATTTATTAATTTATCATGAAATAAAAAGAATTTACGAATTTACATTTAAGACGTTCAAATTTCCAAAAGTTGAAAAGAGAAATAACATAAGTCCAAATTACACCTTGAAAAATACCAATAATTGAAGATCACAAGTTTTCTTTTATATTTACATGCTAAGCCTATTCTACACCCAAGCATGAAGGATATAGGTACAATCCCCCCCCCTTTTTTTTTTTTTTTTTTTTTTTTCGGTAAAAAAAAAGGGGAACATTTTTATGAAGGATTTAGGTACAAACCCCCCCCCTTTTTTTTTTTTTTTTTTTTTACTCGGTAAAACAAAGGGTACACTATTTTTATAAGTAAAATTAAACATTTATTTTTATAAATTGATGAATATATCTAAAAAATTATATAAAACTTAGTTAAGATGACCATTTCTTAAGTTAAATTAAACATTTGTTTTTATAAATTGATAAATATATATCATAAATTGTATAAAATTTAGTCAAAACCACATTCATTAAACTTTTGTATCATTAAATGTTGTAATTTTGAGGTTCTATAGAATTTTTAACTCTTGTAATTAATATAATATTGACTTTTTATATGATTCTTGTTATAAAAGACGTATATGATAATTATGCACACGCTTGTATTGAATCATTTAATACAACTATTTGTTTTATACGAAACACCATTATTGTTTGTTGACTATTAACCAACTTCAATACATGATTCTAATACGTTCAAAATTCAATAACAATTTAATAATTTGTTTTAATGTTTCAAAAATTATAAAAGGCTTGTTGTATCTATCTTTGACTAATAAGTTTAAAGTTGCTTTTATGTCTGTTTAAAGTTTCGAATCATAAAATCAACCATTGAGTGTCCTTGACAGAGAAAACAATACTTAGAATATATGTTGACGATTCAACTTAATAAAAACAATAGTCGATTTAATATTTAGAACCGTTGATTTCTATTAAAAAAATGACGTGAAATACGAAATTTTAATGCATTACTTTCATCCCTTTTATAAGACATACTTTTAAGTTTTCTTTATCCCTTAATATAAGATCATTTTCAAAAATGCAACATAAATTAATAATTTCTTTTTAAAAATACTCCTATCAAATCATTGAAAAATGTAAATTATTTCTTCTTACTTAGAATATCAATAATTATACAGGTAAATATGGAAAAGTTACATATATTAAATATATTTTTGTCATTTATGTTTTATTTAATATTTTTTTTATCTATTTTAATCATTTATCTTTCATTTAAATATTTATTGTTTACTTAATATTCATTTTAATATTTTATATTTTGTACAATTATACAAGTTTATCTTTATTATTCATTAAGAAGTAAAATAAATTTAAAAAAAAAAAACTAAAATAATTAAAAAATTATAAGAGTATACAATAAATACTCAACAAAATATACCCGCAAAATTTGTGAGATGAACATTGAATTCACTATGTTTAACCCTAGCCTTATTCCCACTCATTAAGGTGTATTCTCTCTCTCTCTCTCTCTCTCTCTCTGTATTGTTTTATTTTAATAATTAATTAAACCGAATTGAAATATGATTTACTCAAGTATATATTTGCAGTTCAGGTTTCCAAGCCTCTCGTTAGTTAGGAGAAGAAAAGGATCGAAGGAAAATAAAAACCCATAAAGCTACAAACACTTTCTTTCCTTTTCTTTCTTCTTATTATTCTTCTTCTTCTGATTCCTAATCTCATTATTCTGTGCCCTAGATTTTCTCCACCTTACCCTACCCTACCATACCCACCGCTTTTTCAATCCATTCGATCCTCTTCTTCTGAATTCCCACCTTATCCTCTCTCTTTAGGGTTCTTCCTTCATGGATTCCGAAGATGATATGCACGACGCCAACGATATCGAGTCCCTTGATGATGATTTCTACAGTGGCGAAACCGAAGATGCTCCCATGGATTACTACTCCGACTACGATGATGATCCTGATGATTACTTCGATGATGCCGATGATTCTGACCGCGTTGAGTCTCGTCGACCTGAGGTTAAACCTTTTCTTTCCGATTTTATTTTTTCTATTCAATTTATTATTCACCTTGTAATGTTGCTTGTTTTTGTTTTATAAACTTTGAGAATTTTAAAAGGATGATTATTTGGATTATTGCTGTTCATGACTTTGCTTAAACTCAAATTTGGTTTTAAATTAATAAAAAAAAAATTAGCTTGTTCAATTTTTTAGTGTGAGTGTTGGTTTGGTAGGGTATGAATATATATGTACTTAATTGATCATGATAATGATGATAATTTATTGGCAGTTATTGATATAGTATTGAGAGAGGGTTGGTTCAGGTTTAGATGGAGAAGATGATTTCTTTTGACTCATTGAAATGGAGAAGACCTAATGATCATATTGTGACTGTCTCTTATTATTTTTGAATCCTTGTTTGAATTTCAGCAAAACTTTACGGTATTGATGGAACCGGATATCCGGCAAAGGCAGGAAGATGATATCACTAGAGTATCGACAGTTCTTTCCATATCACAAGTTGCTGCAAGCATCCTACTTCGTAACTATAATTGGTAAATGCATTGTCTTTTTTGGGTCACATACCATCTCATTTTGTGTGTGTCTATATTTTGATGCTGCTTTGTATGATATGTGAGGGTTTTACCGGCTTTTTATTGTATATATATTTGTGTACTAATGGAGATATGGCTTTGGTGATGCAGGAGTGTAAGTAAAGTTCACGATGCTTGGTTTGCCGACGAAGATCAAGTCCGAAGAACGGTTGGTTTATTGGAGAAGCCAGTTTACGAGAATCCTAATGCCAGAGAGGTAAGACATAGTTGTTTGGGGTTTGAAACAAGTCAATAATGTAATTAGGTTTCCTTGTCTTCTGCTGCTGGGGCGCCATTTTTATTTAGCTTAACAATTTCCCCTCTCCTGTGGTCAGCTTACTTGCGGCATCTGTTTTGAAGCTTATCCTCCTTCCAGGATTCAAACTGCTTCTTGCGGTCATCCGTACTGCTTTTCATGCTGGGGAGGTATTACCTGTTTGATATATTTCACTTATTTTGCATACAAAAGCTAATATTATTGTGCATGACTTCTATGGATAATATGATACTAATACTGTGTAATTTAATATTCTTTCCTTCAACGTCTTTTTATTTTCTGCTGAATCATGTTCTTCTGCCTATCCCTTTTGACATGGCAGGATATATCGGCACTTCAATTAACGATGGTCCGGGATGTTTGATGCTGAGATGTCCTGACCCCTCTTGTGATGCTGCTGTTGATCAAGATATGATTAATCTTTTAGCATCTGATGAGGATAGAGAGAAGTATGACCGCTACCTTCTTAGGTCGTACATTGAAGACAATAAGAAGGTGGGTTGTAGAGATTCAACTAAGACTTTTTGTTGATAGTAGACAAATATATGTTTTTATGCAATATGTGTATCATCTATACCTTGTCTTTCTTTTTGCCCCAATGAATGCATTCATAGTAACTATTTGCATGTTGGCGGGTTGGCATTAGACTCAAATTATCACCTGGCTACACCAAGGCGAATTCCAAAATTGTGTGATGTAGGGCTCATTTGTATGACTTGATGTTACCCAACTCTTTTTATTTGAGCCATTGTTATTTTTCATGGCTATAAGTGATTTTGTATGTTTTACCTCTTTTTTCTATCTCATTGTCTCTTACTCATTACTATCTTAATTCTTCTGCTTTCTTTGTTTTGTTTAGACCAAGTGGTGCCCTGCTCCAGGTTGTGAATATGCAGTCAATTTTGATGCTGGCAGTGGAAATTATGATGTATCTTGCCTCTGTTCATATAGCTTCTGCTGGAATGTAAGTTGCATTTGGATTGGTTCCCATTGTCCCGGCATTGTGATTTAAAATGTTATTTTTCTGTGTAACTGATGTATTTTTGGATGTTAAGTGCACCGAAGAGGCTCACCGTCCAGTGGATTGTGGCACTGTGTCAAAGTGGATTTTGAAAAACAGTGCAGAATCCGAAAACATGAACTGGTACAGAATATCTTTTTGCATCTTTAATATTACTTTTATGCCTGTATTCCTTTGGAACATATCACTGCTTGTGTGTATCTTCTGTTTCTATGACTAGTTTTCAGTGGCTCTAGCTCTTCTGTTGCCTTGTATGTATTCATGGATCTGTTGTTGCATTCTTACATGTATTGTATTCATGTGTTTGTTGTCTTCTGCATTGAAGCTGATGATGGAGTTGGTGATTTGGATGTCTCATTTGGTACAGGGTAGGATATCAAGATATGCAGTTTTTGTTGTAGAGGATGTTTGACTTCGGTGAGCTGTCATACAAGACATGATATGACTAAGAATGAAAGCATTAAAGAGAAAGTTTAAGTAGCACCAGTTGTGGAAAGGATGTTAGAATTTCATTTTAAGCATGCTGGGCATGTTTGGAGAATATCCATAGGGTAGGGTAAATTGCATGGAGGATAGTCAAATAGAGGTGTAGAGAGACCTAGGAAGACCCTAGGCCAAACCATTAGGAAGGATTTGGAACTGAATGGTCTATCATTAGTTATTAATATCTAGGTAGTTAATCTCAGATAGCGGTGTGTCGCGGCCAACTCCAAAAGTGGGATAGCGAGATAGCGTGTTTCGGGATAGGCGGGATAATTGCTATTTTTTTGAACAAATTACATGAATAATATTATATAAACCTATATTTAATGCAAAATTAACAAATGACTCAAACTCTGAAACATTCATAATTAGTAATAAGAATCTACAAGTCTTACTCTTAGTCAAAACATACATAGAAATACCAACAAAAGTCAAGGAAATAAAGATGGTGCATATTGAAGTCTTTAACACAGTAATAAAATAACTAAATATTAAAACTCAAATGCATGTTCTAGCATAGGAATCAAAGATAAGCATCATCTTCATTAGCATATTCTACTTCTTCTTCTTAGGTGAAAGTAGAAAGAATAAAACAAAGTAGGAAGAAATAATAGTGGGATCTCGCTGGGAAACGTTGGGATTAACTACGCCAGGATAGCAAAATCTCGCCCAGATCTCGTCGGGATCTTGTTTCACGTTGTCGCAGACCACGCCGTCGCGGTCAGGCACTGTACCGCACCGGGACAGCGGGATCTCGCCGGAAAACGCTAGAATTAACTACCTAGATTAATATTATTCATGATGACACCTTATGACAACTTTGATCCCTGTAGCCTATTACCCGATCTTACCTAATGGGAAAAAACTTTGGTTTTGTTGTTAGATGTTTTATTAAGAAACAATGTTGCATGGCCTAGACATGGTTCGGTTAATGGAGGATATTAGTGGCAACCTGAGAAAGCAACGCTAAATTGATTTGGAACTTTCTTATTTTTGACTCTAATCCTTCCTCGGAGAATTTTCTGGGAGTGTTCAGCTCCTATATATTTATTTTAAAAAGTGAAGGATCTAATAACTTGAACACTTCAAACGGCGAAACTTTGAGGATTGAAAGTTTATTTAAATTTGACAGTTTATACTTGAACAACGTTGAATGAATTATAGCTGAGACTGTGTGGTTCCTTCACTTCATCTTGAAGAATGAAAAATAGAAGTAAAAACCAGACACACAGAACAGTGTAGTTTATATTTTGACTTACAATTTTACTTGATCAGTTTTTAATTCATGGAATATTAGATCTATACTATCTTTTGCTCTCTTTAATGCTAAGCGAATTGCTCCGGGGTGTTGTACTGCTGTAGATGGAGATACTGTGTTGTGTGATTGTCCATTATATACACTACTACAATGTCTCTTTTTTTTATACTCGAGTTGAGTTGAGACCCTGAGCTAACTGTTAAATAATGGACTTTCAGGATACTTGCTAACTCAAAGCCGTGTCCTAAGTGCAAGAGACCGATTGAAAAAAACCAAGGGTGCATGCATATGACATGTACTCCACCTTGTAAATTTGAATTTTGCTGGTATGCTTTCTTATATTTTTAAATTTTTAAAATGATTATTTTTTCCCTCTTCCTCTTTGCCCCTTCTCCAATATAATTAATTGTTATACAGGGTTGGTATCATACAAATCATGGCTTATAGCTAGGCTTATTATCAAATAATTTGAGCTTATATGGATGTTAACAGCATTCAATCTATTTTTATCTACATAGGCTATGCCTTGGTACATGGTCAGACCATGGTGAAAGAACTGGTGGTTTCTATGCTTGCAATCGTTATGAAGCAGCTAAACAAGAGGGGGTGGTAAGAAACTTAGAAATACTCAACCTCTCTTGATTCCCTTTTCAATATTCTATTAGCCCATATTCCCCAGACATATATTTTGATATGGATATCAGATTTTGAACTAATAAATCTTGTTGTATGTAGTACGATGAAACTGAAAAAAGAAGAGAAATGGCAAAGAATTCATTGGAGAGGTACACTCATTATTATGAGCGGTGGGCTAGCAACCAATCTGTACGTGCCGCTCCATTTTTTTTTTCTCTTTCTGTTTAGTATCTTATGTATCTGATGTCTGAACACATATTGCTCTCCAATTTCCAAATTCATCGCTTATGTTATATTTTGCTAGAACTCCTTTGGTATAAGGTTATATGATTTATTTTCTTTCTCTTGCAGTCAAGGCAAAAAGCTCTTGCTGATCTACACCAGATGCAAACTGTTCATGTAAGCTAAAATTCTATGTTCTGGCATGTATGTGACTTGGACATCTTGAAGATCATTTTTGCTAGTCAACTTTGATTTTTTGAGAATTTTGTTTTTACAACTTTCAGGAATAATGAAATATGAAAATTTAAAACTCATGGTTTCCTTGTATAATAACTAATGTAGAAATTTTAACATACTCGTTATACAATTATATAAATTGAAATATTAGAAGCACTTTTGGCTTTATAACTAAACTGTCTAAAATAACTGAACTAACTTTAGCCTTTTCATCATCCCTTACAGTTTCAAATTTGCTTTTTTCTTTTTAACCCTTTTATGTTTCTTTCATAGTTTTTGATTACTTCACTTTAGTTGTTTTCAAATCAAAGATGTGTAGATGGACTGCTCTGACATTTTATTGGTTGAGTATAGCTTAATCTGTGTTCTTATGGTGTCATTTGTTTCTTTGGCAGATTGAGAAGCTTAGTGACACACAGTGCCAACCTGAGTCACAGCTTAAATTCATAACTGAGGCCTGGTTACAGGTAAATGAATATATTAGTTATTCAGGTATAATATCTTTTGACATAGCCATACAGATTGTGTCCTTCACGATTCATATCAAATGGTTTGACTGCTTTGCAATGCATATAATAAAAATTAAAGAACATATGGGAGGTGTCTGGAATCACAATACAAATTGTGCAGAATCATGTAACCATATAGGAATTGTTAGTAGTGGTATTTTGCTATTAAATCAACACCATTTTCAGATTATTTAGGCTCTATTGTCTTTTTCATCCTTATCTCAGTCCTTATAATTTCAACAATGAATATGTAATGATTTTGTTTTGTGCAACTTATGTTTAGTTGTTTCGTGATCAAAGGCAATTAAACATTTTGCTTATATGATATGATAAGACTATTACAACAGCACATGATTTATGCAATATATTTCAATGTTTCGATGATTTACCACAGCACTCAATAATTTGATGATTTATGATTCACAATTAAAAAAATTAGTTTCATTCACGATTCAAATCAATGTTTAACGATCTTGGTAATAAATTAGGCTTCCACACATGTTGGACTGTTGAGTGGTCTTTTTTTTCATGACCTGTCCCAAGGACACAAATGAAGTTGTTTTTCATTGAACTGTTTTCTGTTTCATGTCTGCAGATAGTTGAGTGCAGGCGGGTATTGAAGTGGACATATGCATATGGATACTATTTACCGGAGCATGAACATGCTAAAAAGCAGTTCTTTGAGTACTTGCAAGGTTTTATTTGTCATTTCAATTTAATTAGAAATGTCTTGCAGTTGTTGCGATTCCCTTGCAAATAATATACTAAATTTTTTATCTGCAGGTGAGGCAGAATCAGGTTTGGAGAGACTTCATCAATGCGCTGAAAAGGAACTCCAGCTATTCCTCAATGGTGATAGCCCATCTAGAGAATTCAATGATTTTCGCACAAAACTAGCTGGATTGACCAGGTAGATGTTATTACTTGTTACCATTTCATTCTGAAATAACCTTTTTGTTTATATACAATTTTTGGTTCTGATTGAAGTTCAACTTTAAATTGGATATGTTTTCGTCTAGTTTCCTGAAAAGAGACATGCTTTGTAGAGCTTGTTTTGAATTAGATATGGTAAATCTGCATCACATCTCAAGATGGAATTTGATAATGAAAATAAATGCATTTTATACATCAAACCTATCTGATGCACTTCAATGAAATTGATATGTTTGGTGTGTTGTTTCCTTTTTCTTTTTCATGTTTCTGAGTATTTTTCATATCTTGGTTCTCTTAGTGTGGCAATTTCTTTTCACTATGCAGTTATATACTGAATAGTTTATCAGTGACATCACTAGTGATCGTGTCCAAATTGTGTGATTTGATGTTCTAATCCATTTGTTTTGGCAGTGTTACTAGAAACTACTTTGAGAATTTGGTTAGGGCATTAGAGAATGGTTTATGTGACGTGGATAGTAATGGAGCTGCTTCCAGCAAAGCAACACTTTCAAAAAATGCTGCAGGGAGTAGCAAGGGGAGAGGCGGAAGAGGAAAGGGGGCTATTCGAGCTAGCATATCCAGCAGAATGGCTGATGATAATCATTGGTCTTGTGAGCAATGCACCTATGCAAATGTCAGATCTGCCACTGCTTGCCAGATGTGCAACCAACAACGTCGATGAAAATTCATTCCTCTATTAGAAACACGTGTCTTCTGCTCAAAGGCCAACACACCGAAAAGCTGAAATGGAATCAGTAATCATAGTTATGTGCTGGTTTATTTTTGTAAGGGTATTTAATATAAACAGGATGAAGGGGGTAAAGTCATGCAAAAAAGGTTATCCTCCTTGCACTCCTATTGAATACAATCCTAATTTGATGTAAATAGTATTTTTTTATTTCAAATTTACTTATGGGGTTTATGCAACAGGCTTCTGTAACTGAACATCTTATATAGCACATGCTGGAGATGAACACAATTATGCTTGTTTGTGAACTGATTTCTTCTGGTAGATTTACGGCCAGCTTCTTTTAGTTTACCTTAAGGAACTATTTCACAGAAATACCCTTACTACTTGAGATTTGTAAGCTTTGGACTGATAATATGGCTAGTTATGGATGTGTGATGTGGGCTTCTAAAACCAAGCTTATGAACTCTAAACCTCATTGAAGCTAGTTTTCCTGGGAGGATGGTCTTTTGGTAGGTGCATAAACACGTTTTCAATAAGAAGTTTTAAGTCATTTTTATACGTGAATTTCTATAGGCATATTTGTTTTAGCTTTCAGTCGGGAGGACTTTTATCAGGCTTACCGAGTGGTTTTGAAATCTTTGGGGTTATTTGACTGATAGATAAGTGAGACGTGATATATTGTATGTTGATTCAATATTAGAAAAGTCAATCATGTTTCTTATGCCATTTTATCAGCTAGTTTAAATTTAAACTCAAATGACCGAGTTAGAAGCCAATGTGAAAGAAAATAAAAATTATTGTTTTTGTTGACTCAATCATATAAATTTTATTGAAGTACTAAAATTAACTTGTACATCATCATCTTGAACGCTTTTTATTAATTCGTTCTAACAAAAATCAATATTTACCGTCCATTGTTAAAAAGAAAATCTGATAAAAAAAGGTATGGAGAAGCGTACATGTATAATTTCTTTTTATTTATTTCTATTTGCACCTTTTTCACAGATTGGTGACAATTTTTTTTTCATTTATCTATTATATTATCAGACTAGAACGTGGTACTTTTCAGGCTCTCAGATCATGAGAGCTTTTTTTCCCACCCAGCATGAACTAAATAACCTGTACAAAAATTTTCTGATTGAGAAGATCAGTTGTTGTTTGTTTATGTTAAGCGAAAATGGAGACGAATGAAAGCCGAAGTTAGAAATTTGAGCTAATTTTATTTTTTGGAATGACATGTTAGTATATTAAATTTCTTTATCATTTCACTCATTAACTCTTCAATTTCTATTATCAAGTCAACTTTATATCTTAAAATTGAGCTGAGTTGAAGTTAGTTACAAAACATGTGATGATTAATTGTGGAGTGAAAGTGATGAGATCAGACAATGATTTGTTTAACCATGAACAATGAAATACTAATTAACAAATCAATTGGATCAAATAATAACATATATCTAGTCTCAGGTTTCATTACTCCCTCTTTCTTGACTAATTAACACGGTTTCTGTAAAAATTGGAAATCTACAATCTTGCTGCAACCAAGCAACACCATGGTTACTCCATGGTGATTCAAGGACTAAAAGAAAAACATACAAAACAACAAGCACTGAAATTGCAACACACAGATATATCTGTTCTGTGAAATTTGGCAGCTGATCAGTCATATTAATTGTAGTATTAGAATCAAGAGAGTTGGAAAGAAATTAATGATTTTGAAATGAATGTGAAACTGTATATATAGATTATCATAGGGAAGGAAGAGATATCTAGAAACCGCCTTGTTTGTGTTGGGGGGAAGTATGTAATAATACTTCGTTAATAATTGGATGAGAGAAAGCAAAATGATATCCTAGTGGATCATGTTGACTCTACTTGTCCACGTGCACTTACCTAATTGACCTCAATTTGCATATAAGGGCAAAAAAGAAAAGGAAAACCAAAGAAACATGTTGAGTTCATGCATCCAAAATGCAAGTAGACATTATGGGTATTTGACTATGTCATATGTGCATTGTGCAGGTGCATGCACGTGTCACATAACATAGGTGTGTGATTCTCGTGTATTAAGAAACATATTTTGAGCAATAAATTTATTAAAAGTGTAGTCTACTTTTCTATATTTATCAGAGTTATAGATATCATAAGTGAATGAAAAATAATTTATATTTTTAAATGAAAATTAAATAGATTTTTTTATGAAGATGTCATTAATATATATTAAATTTTGAAAAAAGTTTTGTATTAAGAAGAAAATATCAAAAAGTAGGTTTTATGGGGATGTTGGAAGTACTATATATTAAATGTAAATTTATTTTCACTTTTGGAAGGTAAAATTGATTTTAGAAATATTTGTTCTTGAGTAAAATTGGTTTTGACTCACCAATAAAGGTTGAGTTTAGTGGAAGTGTGACTTGAGTTTGAAATTTGAGTTAAAAGATGCTGTCACATTTAGTATCTCAGACATTTTGAATAGAAAATCAATTTAGTTAAAATTAATTTTTATCACAACAAAATCAAATATAAACTAAATGTATATTTAAAATCACAATATCACTAAAATTTTGTTGAAAATTCTAAATGCATGCTTGGATTTATAATTACAATATTAAAATTATGGTGAATCACTACAGTTTTAACATAAATTATATTTTAGAACTTCAACAAAATCACAATTACACTGTTTTTGTAAAATTTATTGCTATCCAATTAAACACTTAATATAGGTATATAATATAATTCTGTTAAACTCACCTGTAATAACAAACATGCATTTAGAGTATTCAAGTTTTTCATTGCGAAGATTTTGGGCTTTTGAATATGTGTGTCTTTGAGCACCTTAATCTTGATATAACGTTTGAGAATGACATGCAAGTTATGTTGTTAACTCTATTTTCAAAGTTATTTCCTCAATTGGAACAAGAGTTGATGGTAGGCCCTAACAATGTTAATGGGTGCTATGATTATGTTTTTGGTAGAATTATAAGTTGGGAATTTGATATGATCCAAAGTGGATGCACATATTTTTTTGACAGTTTGTCCTCAAGTTGAATCTTGTTTTAAAAATTCAAAAAGAAGGGAATAGGTAATATTGCATAGATGTACAAAATGAACACTTTAAATTTGTAAATGACGCCTAGATAAATACATGAAGATTAATAGATGCACGAACACAACTCTTGAGTTAAAACTCACAAAGAAGTAAAATTATCATCTCAATCTAAAGTGTCTTTTTTTTTGTCAGCGTAGTCTAAAATGTAAAAGAGAGAATAATAACGAAAAATAAAATTAAATAATTAAGTAAATTTTACATTTAATACTTAGTATAAATAATAATAAATAAAATTATCCGTGTATTTTAATAGACCATTCAATAGAATAATAATGACAAAAAAATTGATGAAAGATTGCAACTTAAAATTAAAATAAATTTGTATATTTTTTTGTACAAAGTAGCTCAAAGAAAAAAAAAACTAAAAAATTTAACACAAAATCTTTAACGTACAAATCTCATAGAAATCATTAAATAGAAATTGCTTAAATCTTTAGAACAACAAGATTTCAAGAACAAGATTTCAAGAAGTAAAAATCGACCAATCTACACATCACATGTGAGTAACATAATATATCAATTTTTTAAGAGAAATTCTTAAATATATCAAATCAGAAGAAAAACGCACCCCTTGAAATTACACTTATTCATGACCACATTAAAGAACACATTAGAGTTGCTTTTTCACGATCAAGTGAGATAATCCTCCCCCCACGTCATGACTAGCTACAAGTACATATCCCATATCTCAACATCCAAGACATCACACACTCCAATCTTTCGCCTAAAATCTTGATCCATTTGCCTTATGAGTTACATAGTAGTCGGCCACACCGTACAAAGTCACCATGCTCTTTATACGCTCCATCACAATTAAACTTCATCTAACCATGTTGAGGTATCTTCTGTCCAATGTAGACATTGTTTATTGATTATGCATGAGAATATCTTTGTAGGTGAATATAAGTGTTTTAAATAGTCTTAATGAAATTTGGATGAAATAAATTTGTTTTTAGTGTTACATTTATAAAACTAAGATAGTGATACATGAAAATATTTGTTTTATGAAAGTATAAATAGATAGATGGATGACTTATATTACTTTAAATGCATTAGTATTTCTTTAACATAATTCATAATATATAAGTGTATGTTTTTTTTTTACACAATATGGTATATGAATTTTATTATTAATCAGAATAAGATTTAAATGAAGAAAGTCTCTTTCGAACAAAATAATAATAATAACCAACAAGAGACTTACTCGATAACTTAGGTTGTTTATGAATATTAATAAAATATAAATAAATATATATTAAATATTTAATATTTTTTATGTCACTATCTTAAAAATGATATTTAAATAAAATACCTAAATAAAAATAGAGATTAGCTGACATATACCATTAATGTAAAATATTTTATACTATTGATAAATCATAATCACTCATATCCATGATTTTAAAAGTAGTTATAATTAAATTTAAACATTTTGAATGATTGGATGAATAAGATTGTATAAAATATAAAAAATTTAATATAAAAAAAATTAGGTAGGTAATTCAATGAATTTAAGTTAAAGGTTAAGATGTGAAAGACGACCTGAGTTCAAGCCCGAGTTAAGAAAAAATATTAACAAAATAATGAATTATTAACTTTAATCATTTAATATATATATATATATATATTAAATTAATATAATTTCTCGTACAATAAAAAAAGTTTTTGAGACAAAATATAATAAAAATATTAAGCATAATTCTGTTAATTTTTTAATGAGATTAATGTATTTACTCCATATATTTATTTTCAAAAATAGATAAAAATTAAGGCTAGCTATTATAATGTTTTATTCATAAGGACTTTTTTGGTAAAACATTTACGATGGACTTTTATTTGTAATGTTTTGGAATTAAAAGGCAATAAAACTTGTACCAAAAATAATAAAATAAAACTAAAAGGCAGTAAATTAAATGGAGAACAACAGACAAAATAAAAAGCATTAAAGGCATATAAAAAAAAGAAAAAATTAAATGAAGAGAGATTATGTGGGGGCCACCTATATTTGTATTTGTATTTGTGTTTAAAATTGTGTTCAAATATAAATACAAACACAAATATAGGTGACCCTCATATAATCTCTTTTCATTTAATTTCTCCCTTTTTTTATATTTTCCTTTTTTCATTTTTTTTTTGTCTTTCTCTACAAAAATAAACCTCACACATTCATCTTTCCTTTCTTCTATAATTTGTCTTTCTTCCTTTAGACAGAAATAATTCATTAACCACTATTTGCATGTCATTAACCAATAATATTTAAACTATTAACCAGAAACAAACTCAGAAAGACTCATAATTAGCATACTATTAATAACAAAATATGAAATGTGTTAGACCTACCAATAATAATAACAGTGATGAAACTTAATGTTTAGACATAAATAATTAACATGGATTAACAATTCATAACCCTAAATTTTAGACAAAAATAATGCATTAATACTTTATTAACTAATAATGTTTACACTATTAATCAGAAAAATAAATACAAAAAAAAAAATCCCAGAAAGCCGTCTATGAGCTAAGAAAACCGTTGTATGAGCCAAGAACAACAAGAGTAAACAACTAAGAAAATAACAAAAAAACTAAAATAAAATAAAAATCTAAGAAGTGTAGATTTGGAGAGTAATATGTAAGAAATACATGTGAAAGAGTCTGTGGTGTTTGTTTTTTTAATTTGATTTTATTAGTAATTAATGAAGAGATATTATACAATTATTAAAATGACTAAAATGTCCCTTAAATATGTATATATCTTTTAAGTATGTATACATATATAATATATGTGTTTGTATTTGTGTTTAAAATTATGTTTAAATAACATTTCGCAAAAATAAATTATGCGTCTGTAGTTTGTACCCATACGTTAACGAGTATATTGTATGTTATATACAATATAAAATGAGTATATTGTACTTAACACTAAACCAAATAAAAGAAAACACTAAACTCATTATGTATATTATAATAAAAGGAAATATATTTTTCTTATTTCCTTTAAAAAATATTTTATTAATTATTAAAAAAAATAATGTTTGTTAACAAATTTAGTTAAATATAATTTAATACTAATATGAAAATGAATAAGAAAAATAACATTGACTGTAAATTTGTGATATATAATAATAAACTGAAAAAAATTTAGTCAAAATATTAAATGAAAATTTATAAAAAAAATATCAAATCATGATTATAAAAAGTCATTTAAATGAATTAAAGAAGTAACAAGTGAATGAATATGAATAAAAATTGTATAAAATTATATTTATTTATGGTTGATATTTAACCATTTCCATAAATATCTGCCCAACCAAACTTTTTATACTAATAGCTTTTATAGAGCTCAAAATAACACAAACTCTTCCCAATTTGTTTTGGTGCATATCGAAATTCAATTCGTCCTATAGAAGTCAATATATATATATATATATATATATAATAAAACTAGACAACTCAATTTAATAGTACACCAATCGAACCAGAAATAACCGCAGTCCAATTGTCCAAATACAACTTTAAGTGCGGAACTTCTAGGATTATAAAACTAATTAAAAAGGTTTAATAGCTATATACTGTGTAAACAGATTAACAGGTAATATAACATTAAACTTAATTAAAAAACACTAATTACCAACACAATAATAATAAATAATAAAACGGAGAGGATTTTAACTCGTAGAAAAAAAAAATGTCACGTTACATGACATTGGTGATTGCATTTTGATTTTGCAATGATGAAAACCGCGAAGCGGTTAACGCGCCAAACTACCATATTTGGTTTTATTTTTGGCTTAATAAGTAGTAACTACTGATTCATGCATATTCACATTTTTTTATTCTACTAAATCCACCTTTTGCGGCGCTATTTTTTTTCTCTCTTATTTCTAGGGTTTTTCTCATTCTCTCTCCCTTTTACTTTTCCAAACTGTTAAGGTAACATTTATTCTTTTCTATCATTTTTTCGATATGTATCTTTTGTTCACTTGTTGATGACGTTTGTATATTTGTATACACACATGACACATTTTACTTTCTCTTTCATAGTTGTATTTTATTGTATTGATCACTTCAATTTGAATATATAATATATTATTCACAAATGCATATATCAATCTCATAGTCATAATGGTTCTATTTTTGTTGTTGTTGATATGCATATATATGAAGTAGGGTTTTAAATTATGGTTGTGCTAGCGGCCATATCGCAAATTGCGATCCTTGATATTGTAGAGAATAGTTGTTAAATTAATGTTGTCGATTTGGTCACAATTGTGGTAGTTTTTTTTTTTTTTTCATTTTGACAACATAAAAAACTGTTATGTCTAGCTTAAATCGCAATCACGGTCCTTTGTTTAAAACCCTGGTACTTAGTATCTACTAACAATTTGTGAATTATTTTGTTTTGCTAAGATTGAATTCCACTTGGTACGAAGTTTTAAGCACGAAATATATAATAGATATGATATATGACCCATCGAAATATGTGTGAATAGATAGATAAAACAAGTGTTGAATTTTTACTGCAATTCATGTGTAACTGGATTGTATAATGAAAATTTCACAGATTTACACTTTGGACTCTTAATCCAACTTATCCTGTTTCACAACTAATCCCCTGTCTTTTTTTTCCTTTTATTATTATTGAATTTTGAAGAATATCATTACTTGGTTTTTATAATCTAATAGTATATATTTTTTTTCGAGTTTATTTCCTCTGATATGAGTGATAATTGTAAGAAATAAATTAAAAGGCTCTAGTGTCACATGTAAGAATATGTTGTACATCATGACAATAACATAAATCATAATCATAGATAAATGAATCATTTAAAAAAATTGACCTTTTTGCTCAATCTAAAGTAGGTGCTTGCAACTATGGTTATGTTTTATGTTATTGTGATCATGTATAATATATTCTAACATGTACTTTTTAATGTATTTCTTACATTTGTTATTTAGAGCTTTTAATACATTTCTTATTTTTATTGTTCTGCTCCTCTAAGATGGTAGCTAGCTGTGGTGTGTTGAGAGAGATTTTCATTTACTTCAATGTTTTTTTATTCTATCGTAGCAAACTGTGAGTTATCCTTATGTTTCTTCTTTGGTTAAACCAATGCAACAGTGTCACTGATCCTTATTGAGGATGATAGCTACTGGTGGGAGTGGCTGCATAACGGCAGAACATAAACAAACTGTTGATCTTTGTAACCTTAGAAAGCAAGTAGCTGTTATTTGCCCTCAAGATTCATCAAAGAAAGACAATGATCTTCACGAATGCTTGGATAACAGGAGAGCCTCTTCAATATTTGTCGAAGAGAATGACTATTCTGCTTCATTAGATTCTGGTGCCAACGACAGCTGGTTGGCTTTTTGGTTGTGTCTAGTTGCAGGCTCCTACTTTCTATTTAGCAAAAATGCTCATTTTTTCAGCAGCTGCAGAGTAAAACCTGAAGTTGGAGAGAACGTTTCTTTATCTGACAGAAGCATCCCAAATGAAAGAACAGACAGTGATGCAACTGCAACTGTTATAGATGATACACTTAGCTACTATGAGAGCTCAGTTTCTCCCCATAGTACTTGTTCATCCACTTATTTCGATATCTACTCCGAGATTTCAGATTTTGACAGAACAAGTTACTTGCATTCTTTACTAAGTCTTGAAGAAGACTCTGAATGGCTCTCAGATTCAATGACTTCATCTGAGAACCCTTCAACTCCTTTAAGCTCCAATTGCGATTCTTTCACCGAGATCTCCGATGTTGACACACCTAATTACTGGGACTCCTTGCTCAAACTTGAAGAGGTAGACAGTGAGTGGATTTCAGACTCAAAACAAGGGTTGAAGTATGTCCAAGATGGTTCTCCAGTCTCATCTTATAAGATAAATTGGGGTACTGTGATTCTTCCTACAATCTCTACTGTTCCTTCATTCACTGTAGACATTATTTCAGCAGAAGATCTATTAGAAACTGCAGACATTGAAGAATTCAATGGTGACGAACCACTTTTTTGGCCATTTGATGGGGAATTCAATTGGAATTCAGATGAAAGTTCATTTTGTACCTCTCCTAGGAAAAGACTTGTTTTTGACTCTGGATCTAATAGGATAAAAGGGTGTGAACAAAATCGCAATGAGGCTTCATGCTGTGTGAATTGTGAAACTTCAAGGTTAAGCATGTGGTCTAAAAGTTCAGTTGAAACATTAACTTTAGGGTGTGACAAACTGTTTCTCAATGAAGATTTTGATTCATACATGAATATTTCTTTGGAATATTTTGATTCACAGCAAGAGTTTACAATTGAGACAATGGTGGGGCTGAAGGAATTTGATGGAAGTGAGGGACTTGATTCTGAATTTATTATTGATGTTTTTATGCTGGAGGAATATCTTCAATTACAATAGATCACAAGCACATGCATAGGTAGCTTCCGAACCAAGTGAAGAGAAAACATGATTGCAACTTGTGAATGATGTCAAAACTTAGTTAGGCCTTTAACTCCCTTGACATGACTTTACATGATCTAACCTTTTTTTTTCTAGCTAGAGTAAATATATAGTACATATTTACTGTAGGCTGTAATTGAAGAAAATTAATGTTAGAGCATGGTGGTAGATATAGGTTCACCAAGCATTTTTTTGGTTTATCATTAGAGCAGTTTTTGTTTGAATATATTAAAAAATCTGAACTATGTAAGGCATTTTGTGGTCATATATTTGAGTTTTGAATTTTCTTATGTTTATTTTGTGACAAAACATGATTAAAATAGAATATAATATATCTGAGACTGAGACAGAGATGGACCAGCTGGGGGTCGGAAATTGAAACGAATGTTCCTTCCCCTCTTCCCTGGGAATTCAAGTCAACTAATTGTCATGTTATGGGAAGAAGAAAACAAAATTGAAGTAGAATTCAATTGTTGAATGAATGAATTTCAAAGGCAGGAACAAAAGTAAGAAAACTTAAGAACTCTTGCTTCATTAGAAAAGTCAAAAGGTAAAAAAGAGATTAATAAATCAATTGAGGGGAGGAGTATTAATTAATTAATTTATAATAACTAGTATGATATCCGTGATATACTATTAAACATAAATGTGTTCGGCCTTTGGAATCATTCAACAGCTATATTATTCAAAGCTATATTTCGGTAAGGAACCACATGATTCAACTATCAAGAATTGTAACACTTGCTTGATGTTAATGATTAGTCTTTACATTTATCCGCAAATACATTCTATTTATACATGTCACGTTAATGAACCTTACAGAGATATAAAGTTTCTTTGTTTCCTTTCGCACACGAGATGAATGTATCTGACACGTGTCGTGATTAATATTTGGGTACATGAGGGTTTCTGAACACATCATGTATGCTAATCAATAATTACGTTACTCTTAGCTAATAGCCAATGAAAAAGATAAACAGAGATAACTTTTTTTATTTTAAAAAACGTTTATTTATTTTTTATTGGGGTTAGTATACCTAAAAAATCCGTACATATATTGAAAACAGGGTTGTTCATTCCATTGTGAACACCTATATACATTTACCGAAAAGAAAAAAGAAAAAAGACAAAAGACAAAAAGCGTGTGATGTAATAATGAGACCCCACAGCACAACACAACACAAGACAAGGGTATTTTTGGAATTGCAAGAATCGGTGTTGCAGTCCTCTCTGACGTCGAAGCTTCTCTGTTTCTTCTGCACTTTCTTTTCTTGTTTACATTTACATTACACTTTAGACTTTACAAACATTATTATAATTACAACACACACACAACTTTGAATTTATCATTTCTCATTTCTCATTTCTTCATCAAATCTAATTCTCATCTTCGCTTCACTTCTTCTCCCTTCAGGTATTATTCTCTTCCCTATGTATTGTTTGATTTATTGATTTGATGCTTCTCTTTTAATTTCCTTACTAATAGAATCTTCGATTTCAATCCCCTTCATAATTGGATACTAGTTACTTTTTTATTTTATTTTTTATTTCCTTTACCCCAAAATCTTGTCGTATTTTGAGTTTAAAACGGAAGGAACTTTCATTTATGCAATTTACGATCTGAAACTGTGTTTAAACTTTTTTAGAAAAATGAATTACTTTGACAAAGATATTTTTATTTTTATTTTGTATTTTTTTGTTTCTTACTGTATGAGTCTACTCATATTTAATCAGTAGTAGTTAAAATAAAATACACTACAATTGGATGTTTGTGATTATTGTCTACTAATATTTAATTTAATTTAAAATTTAATTTAATTCTAAGTGATATGATTATGATCAATTAGTGATATGATTATGATCAATTAGTGATATGATTAATAATTTTCGTTAGAATGTTAAATTTCTCAATTGAATCGTTCAATTAATTTTTTTACAAAGTATATCAAGTTTATGAAAATTGATAGTACTAGATTATACAACTTTGTTTTAATATATATGAAGTGTTAGAGAAAATATAACTAAATGTCACTATTAGGAAATATGCATACAAATATCCAAAATATCTAAAATTTGGAGTGCATGATCATGGTTCATGAAAATAATGTTACATTGTATTAAAAGTAAGTTAGTGGTGTAAGAGAAAAAGTTTGATAGCCAGTGCCAATGTATCGTAAATCTAATTCTAATATATGATAGTAGATTATCTTATCAGTTGCACAGGAAATTGATTCTTAGTACCAACTGCGATGCGTGCACCGGCAATACTTGCACAATGCTTGCCTGGCCTAGTGCCTTATGATCGTGGAAGTCTCAACCTATCCTCCATTCCTGAGAAAGATATTCATCTCCCATCACTAGCAGTGGAGATTCTTCCTTCAAAGGTACAACTCCCAAAGAAACTTTATCTTGAAATGAAGGCATTTAGTTGAATTTTTCTGCCTACTTTGGGTTGACTATTGGGAAAAGTGTAACAGATTTAAATATGTCATGCTCTGCAGGCATTTCTCACAGACAAGGAAGCCGGGGAAAATGTTGACCATTTTAAGGTACATTTCAGCATGGTTCATTTCGTAGTAATTATTTTCTGAAGGGTGACTTAATCCGATGGCTTGTGTCCTAAACTAAATTCTTTATGGGAAATTCATGTTATTGTTGAATCAATGATAGTAGATGGATTTTAGGTTGGTTTCTGCTCTTTTATTTGGTTGGTATCAATAGGTAGACAATAACCTAAAATTAAATATTACTTGCACGCCCAGAAGTTCAATAATTCAATGTTTGTCCTTTGATTTTTTTGTTATATTTTATAATAAGATAAAATAATTTTCTTGGTTGGGATGTCTTACAGTAGGCAAACAACTACAGGCACCCCAAATCCATATCAATAAAATGGGATGCAGGTTTAATCTTTTGATAGCCCAATAAGATCTCTTAGTTAACATTTATGTGGTATCCTGTACACTTTTGAATGATGAATTTACCATATTTCTTACCTGGAACTCTTTCCTGCCCCTCATTTTCTTGAAATTTTCTCATATAAATTTTGTCTTCAATAATCTTGACATAATTTTAGAGCTTATATTTGTATATCAGTTAGTTTGATAGTTGGGCTGAAACTGATGCTATCTTAAACCTCCTACAGGGAATAGTAAGTGTTGCTGATATGATAGGGTTGAGTGGTTCAGAGACAATATCCTCAAGAGCAGATGGTAAGTACTTGATATTTCAGTCTGTAGGTGTTGGATGCGTGACTATTTCCTTAAGGTTAATGTTGTATTAGTTCAAAATATTTAACCAACCTACAAAGCCAATCTGTTTCAGAATAATAATGACATGATTCTTGCTGAGGATAATGTCATTTAACAATTATGCTTCAATATATAATATACATGTAAATGTAATTTGTTTCCTCAATAATACAAAAAAGGGGCAGTATCAGATTGACCTATCTGATTTTGTAGGCTATCTGAAATCCTGGGCCAGTTCCGTTGATCTTGTCAGTGTTCTCAAGAATGAGATTCGTGATGGGCAACTGACCTTCAGAGGAAAAAGAGTACTTGAGGTAACTTGTCGAAAGAGATTACTGCTTGCTATTATGCCTTGATTTGGTTATTTATAATTCTCTTGTTCTTCCCCCTTTTTCTTTCAATTTTCAAATGTTCTTGATGCTAGCTATATCTTCATGAGATTGCTCTCCTTTTTTCTCCCTTGATCCATAATTTTCAACCATTTTAGTGGTATTTATTGTTCATATTTTAATAATCTCTTTACATCACGTTTCTTGCAGCTCAGTTGCAACTATGGACTTCCTGGAATCTTTGCTTGCTTGAAGGTATATAGTTGCACACTTGCATTTGAGGTCTCAGTGCTCACTTTCTTTGTTTCTAAGTCATTTCTCACTAGTTTGTGTGTATTTGATAGCTGGAAAGAGCGTCAACATTTATCTAGTTTATGTAGGTGTTGGTTAATGTAGTTTGAATACTTGAACTACAATCAGCATGTTTGGTTTAAATTATTCTCAATGTAACATTGTCAAAATTGGGCTTCCTGAAGCACTTTGCTTGCACCTTCGTTTTATACCTTCCATCCAACAGTGTTGGTACTGACAAAAATACATCACAAAGAGAACAATATCTTCCTGGTGCGACCAACCTAAAGATTTAGGATTCTTTTTCGATAATTTTGCAAAATGACAATCAAGTTCTATGGAAAGAAGAGAAAATTTTAGTGTCTTGGGAGAATAACAAATAATAGTTCTAATTTTTTCCCAGGCGTTCAATGAAATATTTACTCATTGGAATAGTATGCTTTGTCCTCTAAATGGTTCTTTATTTCACAGGGAGCTTCCATGGTGCATTTTCAAGATCAGAATGCTGAAACTGTAAGATGCACAACTATACCGAATGTCATTGCTAATCTCAAGCAAGCTCATGATAGGCAGAGTAGACAGCCAGAGTCTCCCCTTACTCCTTCAAGACAGGCTCTGGCACCATCAGTTAACTTTTATGCTGGAGACTGGGAAGAATTACCTGCTGTGTTGTCTACCGTGAAAAATGATGGATATGAAGTGACACCTGGAATGAGTTTGAGCTTCTCTGAGGAAGATTTTCTGGATGGTTGCAGTAGCCAAGATGGTAGCATCATTGGACACGAATCTAGTTCCAGAAGGTTTAGGAAACTCTCAGGAAGTCGAGCATGGGAAAGAGCTAATCAGGCGAATCAGGTGGATGGTGGCTATGATGTTATTTTAATGGCAGAGATTCCTGACTCTGTTACCTCTTTGAAGAAGCTGTATGCTCTCATTAAGAAGGTTTGTTTCCTTTTACTTGGCCGTCTCTGCACACTGAGAATCTTATATGTGTTTTCTTATTTTGATGCTATACTAACTTCATATCTGTGGCACATATAATTGTTAGACAGAGGGTTGGTTGTGGTGTGGGTGGATATCAGTTGTGTCTTTCTTATTTCTAGCCTAGATGAGATTTCGTTGTGTTTGTCAACCACAGTGCTTCTACTTATTTCCGTGCCATTACTTGCAACAAATCGGTATGGTCACCGGTTGTATACTTATAAAGATGCATGGTCAAGTTTGTTGAATATTGTATCAATGGAACTGTCTTCATTGCATAAGTTTCCCCTTGTCAATTTTTAACTGAATTATTAAATTGAGTTTTGAAATCTAGTAATAGGAGAACTTTTTAATTCATTTGTTCTGGTTTCCCTTTTATAACAGTGTTTAAGGCCTCCATATGGGGTGGTATATCTAGCTCCAACTAAGAAGCACTATGTTGGCTTTAGTAATGGAGTAAGACAGCTGAGAAATCTGGTAGATGAAGAAGGCATTTTTGGAGTGCATTTAGTTAAGGATTTGAATGACAGAGATATCTGGAAGTTCTTTCATAAGTGAACAAGAATTCAAATATCAGGTGGTCTATCATAGCACCCTTCAGAGAAAAAAATCTAGACAACATACATACTTTTATACTCTGAATCACAAGCATTCTTTTGTTTTTTAAATTCATAATCTCAATTTTTCTTATAGCTTAGTAATAATGAAGGTCTGAATGTAGAATCAGTTGACGTGCATATTCAATGCAGAGCTGTCTCATTCAATTCTTTTGCACACTTATATCGTTCAAAAAGAAACTCACGTGTTGTAATTGTAAATCAAAGCGATACATTGAAATAAATAGTACTATATTCTTTTGCATTTTACGTGTGTAAGTTTATGTTAATTGCATTATTTTTCCGATGATATACTTTGAGCTTGTTTTTATATTATGTGCCCAGCTGGATATATACTCCAAATATTCGTCCGCTTTACCGATAATTAATCACCCATGAGAATCTAACTTACCACTTTTAATAGAATCTCTCACCACCCCTCAATCACATGTTCTCTATCCATAATGTTTAAATTTGAGAACTTATTAATGGAATCTGACCTCAATTATTCTTATTTTTTACTCAACCTCATACTTAGACCAACATAATACTAGTAGAGTATTGAATACTGAACATAAGCTTTACTATATCAAAGATCGAGGGATTAATGGATTATCAACAAACAAAAAAAGAGAGATGAAAGGTGATTATCAAATCAACCTAAATTACACACATACTTAAAGGGATATTGTTAATTTTAGAAATAACATAACATAACCTTGTTTTATCAAAGAAATAACAAAACCTGATATCCCAATTCCATGTGGTTTGTCCATTTAGTCTTTAAAATTATAAATTCCGAACAATTCGTCTCTCAAAAGTTAGAAATTTTAAAACTCTTTAAAATTATAAATTCCGAACAATTCGTCTCTCAAAAGTTAGAAATTTTAAAAGGGTGAAACCTTTCTTTTTATGGTTTATGATTGAGAAATTTAAATTTATGAATAATTTTTAATTTTTTTTTACAAGAATTATTTTTAATTTAATTTCTATTAGAATGAGAATCAAATTACCAGGCTGCTGCAAGGAGTTATAAACGACTATGAGTCACTGCATCTATAAGTGTCATTATATGATCTGTACTATTTTTTCTTCACAAATAAAAACATGTACAATTGTGAGTTGTGTGACATTTGATTTAAAAGGCAAATGATATTGCCACACATTCCTTAACACACTCGTTTGCTCTTTACCCACCACTTTCTTTCTCCAAGGGATTAAGCCCAACAAAAAGAACGAGTAAAATAAAGCCCAATAAAAAGAATGAGTAAAAAAAAGCCCAACAAAAAGAACCCAGTTCTAGTAAAGAGTGTGAGAGAGTGAAGAGAAGAATCGTGAAAGATGGCCGAGAAAAGCGAAGTCGAAGAGGACGATCGCGTGCCGCTAAGGTTGAGACCAGAATGGTCCGATGTTACTCCGATTCCACAAGACGACGGACCTAATCCGGTGGTTCCGATCAACTACTCCGAAGAGTTTTCCGAAGTTATGGATTACTTTCGAGCCGTTTACTTCGCCAATGAACTCTCTTCACGCGCTCTTTCTCTCACCGCTGAAGCTATCACTTTAAACGCTGGAAACTACACCGTATTTCACAACTCCATTTTCTTCTTTGTTTTTACCTTTTTCAAATTCAGATTCACTGCAAATTCAAACCAATCAGTGATCCCTATTAAGTAACTACGAGTATTTTTTGGGGAATGCTTCCAATTAGGTTTTGCAAAGTCATGATCGTGTGATGATGATTTAATGGGATTCGTGTTATGTTCTGTTTTGTAGGTGTGGCATTTCCGGCGGTTATTACTCGAGTCACTGAAAGTTGACCTACACGAAGAACGGGAATTCGTGGAGCGTATGGCCATTAGCATTTCCAAAAATTATCAGCTTTGGTGAGATGATCTTTCTTGCAATTCCAATTAAGGTTTTTTATAGGCTAATGTTGGACAATTAGTGGTTAGGTTGAGTGGTGGAGCTTCACAAGTTTTATTGAGGGTGTCAATAACAAGTAGAATATATATTAAACCTTTTCAATCACATTATATTGATTTTGTAGTGGTAATTTTAGCTTTAGGTGTAATTTAAGCTATATTGTTTTTGTTAAATAAAGTACCATAATTAACAAAAGAAATACAAAAACAAATCTGCTCAGGGACTCGACCTGAAGACCTTTGATTCACCAAAAGTTCGGTTACCACTCCGCCACTTCGCTGTTAATGACATTAAGTGAAACATTGGATACATATATAGACAATAATACATAAATATTATAATTAGTATATCTATTTATTGAGAATAAGAAAATTTTTGGGTGGTCATGCCACCCATTGTTAGGTTAGTTTTCAATGTACAAATCCTGGACCACCTCCTAAAAACTTCTCTGGGTTCCTTAGCTCACCAACTGAACTATGTGTCTATCCTTGTGATTTGTACGGATGTGTTCTAGAGTTTTTAAGTCTATGGTCTCTTTGTAGACATAAATGGTGTTTTGTGAACCGTGGTGTTCGTGCAACAAGTCTTCCCAAATGTTAACTAAATGGAAGTATATCACTTCAGTTGCTAGTTTGATTATCACTTCCTAAATGTTAACAAAATAAGTTCATTGGGCTAAGCATCACACATGTTTATTCACCTGCAGTGACCTCTACAGATTACACCATGATGGTGATGTCCATCGGGCATAATATGATTATTCACCTGCAGATGTTGCTGGCCCATGACTAAAATTATGCTTATTTCTTGCATGTTACTCCCTTCATGGATTTGTAAAGAATGTGCTTCTTTGTTTATGCTGACATAGTATTCAGTTTCATAAAAGCATTTTGAGGAAGTGTAACTTTTATCTTCTATAGTTTATATTTGGTAGTGGTTTCTTATATAAACCATATACGTTCCTTATGTCCTGCTTTGATGTGCTTCATTTAACTTTCACATATACATCATCGCATTGAACTTGATGCCAGATGTTTATAGGCATCATAGACGATGGGTTGCTGAGAAGTTAGGACTTGAAGCTAGAAACGACGAGCTTGAGTTCACCAAGAAGATACTGTCTATTGATGCCAAACATTATCATGCATGGTCTCATAGGAAGGTTTGTTTCTCCCACTGTCTCCCCGAATCTAATACTCATGGTTTTGTCTCTGCATTTTTTTTTGTCTTGGAAGCAATATTGTGCAATAGTCCGAGTGCTATAATTTAGTGTCATTATTCCGACTCAATAAAACTTTGCTTCTTTTCTGGTATGGACAGTGGGTTCTTCAAACACTAGGAGGATGGGAAAATGAACTCACTTATTGTTGTGAACTGCTTGAGGAAGACATATTTAACAATTCTGCTTGGAATCAGGTATTCAACTGTTGTGCATTTTTATGTTTATTTTTGGTACAGCATGATAAATAAATATTCAACATGAATGGTATGATTGTTGGCTAACTAATTGAGAGATCAAATGCATGCAGTATTCTGTATTTTTTATGTCACCATTCAAAATGTTACATTTCCCAATAATTATAATTGGGAAACAACTATCTCGCAGTACTTTGCCAAAGTTCCATTTATTAGCTCATGAGTCAGATTTCTCTTCTTGGGTCCTTTATTGCAAACAAAAGAGCTCTTATAGTTTAATCAATCTGAGGTTCAATCTCTTAAATATAATTTAATGAGCTGATTTTGCTGTAAGGATTGCCAACATATTCCTTTTTCAACATATTGTGCCTCAATTACATAATTAACAAGTAAAAACCTATGAATTGAGATGTGTTATTATTTCAAATCATTATTCAAATCTTCAATGTTATTATTTCCTATGTATATCATTCATACCCATTTTAAAATTATTATGTATCTATTTTCCATGCACATAATATTCACTTGGCATATTAGAATTATTGATTAACGCAATAAATTGTAAGAACAACCGACTGTTTTATATTGGATTTTCAATGCACATCTCTATTTTGATTTTTTTATATCACCTTTCACATCATATTCAGATGGAATAATTCAAAATGCAATAGAAGATATCGATATGAAAACAGATTCTCTGCCTTTAGTGATAGGTGACTTCGGTGACTTTAGTTTATTTGAGAGTAAAATTGGTGATTAAAGTTAATTGTTAAAAATTATTTAGATGAGAGACAAATACAAAGGTAGAGAATCCCAACCCGGTCATATTGGATAGATGAGGTGAGAGTGAGCTATTGGTTTTTTGCATTTATTACCCATACATGAATAGCCAATTAGAAATATTTTCTATTCCTATTTGCTTATTAAATTAAATGTAAGGTGTTTGCCGGAATAACTTGGACAATCAATCTATTTTGCTTTTAAAGCATTTTCTTCATCTTTCCAATTTTAAGAAAATTAACATGTAATATTTTTATGCAGAGATATTTTGTCATAACAAGGTCTCCCTTCTTGGGGGGGCTAAAAGCTATGAGAGAGTCTGAAGTGCTTTACACCGTTGAAGCCATTATTTCCTACCCCGAAAATGAAAGTTCGTGGAGATATCTTCGGGGCCTTTTCAAAGATGAAACCACATTATATGTAAATGACACTCGAGTTTCTTCAGTATGTTTAAAGATTTTAAAAACTAAAAGCAACTATTTGTTTGCTCTTAGTACTCTGTTGGATCTTATCTGCCTCGGTTATCAACCAAGTGAAGATTTCAGACATGCCATTGAGGCATTAAGGACTTCAGATTTTGATAAACAAGATCCAGATATAGCAAGAACTATTTGCTCTATCTTGGAACATGTTGATCCAATTAGAGTCAACTATTGGGTCTGGCGCAAGACGAGACTTCCTCAGTTAGCTTAATACCAAATCAATTAAAGGAAAACTTTGTCTTCTGTGTAATTTATACTGTGTATTTAAATTGGATGTCATGAGCCATGTATCCTTAATTATTGGTAAATTGTCATTTTTTTATTTCCTCGAATTCATTTTAATTAAGTGATGTAGCAAAGACATCTGGGTAAACTTGGTTGCTAAACAGCCACAGTGGAAGGATCTGGAATGTTAAAATGTTTGTGGTAGTAGCGGAACTTTTAAATTTTATTTATTAAGACATTCTCTCAGCCAAAATCTTGGATATTTAACTGTTTTCAACATTTCTTAATCGACAGTTTTCCATTTATAGTCTTTATCTTGTTATTTTATATTTTTGTTTGTGGCAATAGATACAAATACTTTACTAGTCTTTTGTTATGTTAATTATGCATTCAATCAGTTTTTTTCTTCATATATTTGATTATAAAACATTGTCAGAAAAAATTAATGTTGGTATATTAAAATATGATTTTTTTTTTAAAAGAAATCAACTCATCGTTTTATAAGTAATAACAGATGCAATACAAATAGTAGAAAAATAGAAAATTTGACCGTAAAATTATAGTTATTAAGCTTACTAGCTACGATCATGGGCTAACCATTGTGCTACTTAGTTTTTATCTTTTTTACTTAGTCATTTGGTTGTATTTGAATTGATATAATTGTTAGTTTTCTTATATGACATGTGTATATTTGGTTTAATGGTTTTCATACTAATTTTATTTGTTTTCTGCCTTTAGTAAGTTCGTGAGCTTCTCAAGCATGTCCAAAATTTGAGATAAATTAATTAGTTTAAAATCTTTAAATTTCACTACAATGCTGTTAGAGTACTACCATAATTGCCCTTTAGTATTTGCATAGCAAAAGCACCAAAACCCAGTTAAGGCAATAGAAAAATGAAAAAGAAAAAATAAGCTATTTAGTTGAACGTATGTAGTTCTTCAAAATATACATCTCTTATAGTTTAATTAGGGTCATTCTTCAAAATATATACATCTCTAATAGACACAAATGTTTCAATATTAAAACTCTTTCTTCATAAGAATCAGCTTGATTCAGGCTTCTTGTTCAATACAGACTTATTGGAGTTGGAAGATGGGATAGAAGTTTCCTTGAATGCTGATGGGCAGAACCTGCTTACACCACACTCTCCGCAGCGAGGCCGCATAGCAGTACAAATTGTCCGTCCAAATCCGACCTGTTCAATTTCATATTCAAGCCAGAGGATGCTTTATATATATTTAAACAATGTTGTAAGATAGATGGTATAAGAAACCCAAAAATGTGTTTTTAGCAATGCGGCAATAAATAACACAGCACACCACATCGAAAATATAACCATTTTAGGTGGATTTGTTGTGGTATACTATATACTATATTGTCAAAATGAGTGAATGAGCTATGCATACCAAAAGAGGATTTATTGCAACCCATTCTTCCCTTGGAAGCCACCGTTGCAGCGCCTTTCTTGTTTCTTCCGGTAAGGAAGTTCTCTGGCATGGCACAGGGAAGAAGATTAATAACTTCCAATTTGTGAGAAACAAGTTAGTGGAAGAAATTAAAGCTAGAGAATCAAAGAGCAAATTTCTTCCTGC
>NC_021160.2:52108951-52145683 GCF_000331145.2 Cicer arietinum
CCTGCTGATAAACACCAACTGACTCACAAGTCAAGCAAAGTTCAGACATCATGATAAACAAACAAATGATATGATCTGATAATGAAATTACATTCCCATGTCTTAACATAAATATTGATCACATAAAATAAGCCTTGATAATCTTAGATAATAATTTGCATTATTTCAGACATTAAAAAACTAGTTCTTCACATAAACTAAGAGTTGATATTCTTAGACAGTAATTTTCATAAATATTTTCCCAACTAGATCTACACTTCCAACAAAAACTGCTCATGGATTGCAATTTTATTAAAAATATGTACATCATAAATATATATACCTTTTTAAATACAGACATTAATTTTATAAATCTAGTGAAGAACTAGTTAGGTACATTATATGATGTGATACTATCAAACTTAAAAGAAACCTGTTTTGTGCCTGATCTCGAAACCCATCCAAGTCGATTGCAAATGCGGTGGACATGAGTATCTACACATATCCCTTGTACATTGTTCCATCCAATAATCATAACCTACAGTAACAATAACAAAGAGATTTTAAGGAAAAAAACTAATAACATTAACAAAATGAACTTTTAAACTAATAAACATACTGTTTGCTTCAATTAGAAAGAAAAAAATCTGCACGTACCAAATGAGCAATCTTAGGACCTACGCCTGGAAGTGAGAGTAGTTCTTCAATCGAGTTAGGAATGTCTCCATCATACTTTGTGAGACAAATATGAGCAATTTTCTTCAAGTTGCTAGCTTTTCTTATATAAAACCCTACCTAAGAAAAGAATACACAAAAGTACAAGCATAGATATTCAATACATAAAACATGAAATTGACATGCCGACATATTATAAAAATACTGGAAGCTTCAAAAGTGACGCATCCTTATTTTCTGCCAAATCCAAATTATTTGAATCATACAAGAAACAAGGGTTTTAAAAAGCTGCCAAAGAACATACAGGGTAAATCAACTTTTTGATAGTTTCTTCATCAGCTTTGTTGAGTGCATTGGCAGTAAGCAAACCATTTTGACGAAGACGATGAGTTGCTCCTATTCTTGAAAAAACACACTCTTAAATATGACTACACATGTATGAGCAACTACTTCATACAGTCATGTCATGAATCATAAATATGATTGAAATGTAACATTACAATCTTAGAACGAAGCTTGAATACAACTCAAACAATAAAAAGATAAAAACACATTTTGACATATTTGTCAGGACCATAAACTTGAGAAGGTATATGTACTTACCACGAGTAACATGTTCCTTAGTTTGGCTCGATAAAAGAGAAGATGCCAGGACAGCAAATCTTCTTTCCTAATTATATACATAAGAATTTAGTTTATAATGATGACAGTGAAGTTTTCCACATCAAGGTTCATAGCCCAATATTCAATTGTTAATAAATAAATTCCAATGATAATCCAACCTATTAAAGGCTTCTAACTACTATTAATGACAGGTAAGAGACTACAAAGAAGAGAAAGATTAGTTTGGTGAAAATGTGCAATGCATGTATTGGTTGATAAGATAAACGACTAAGGCCATGTTTCTATTGATGGAAAAGAATGGAATAGTAAGACATTGGTTATAATTGTATAAAATAAGGTAGAATGGGATGGAATTTAATTAAATCTATTCCATCTTATTCTAACGAATACCTCTATTAAGGGTATGGGATGGAATCATCTTATCATTTACAATTTTGTTCACTTACCAAAAAATGAAAACTTATCTTCAATATTTCATAAAATACCAAAACAATGATATGACATATTCATTTCATGCTATCCCATTCAACCCTCATCATTTATCCAAACATAGCTTAACTGTCAAAGAAATCAATAACATACACAAGGACTTATCTTTTCTTGCCCCAAAGACTGTGAAATTTGGGAAAAGCAATGCCATTGAAAATACATTTTATAATAATCACACTAAAGTCAGAAACCAAAAGATCAGTGCTTAATTTCTTTCACTACACATGAAATCAACATAATTAGGATACAAATTACGACCTTAAGAGGTAGAATATCATCATCTTCTCGATCACCAGTAGCCTCTGCGTCTGAGCATCTCATTTTACGAATCCCTTCAAGCACATTTTCCCAATTGGCAGGACACTCATCTACATAAATGAACAACACACTTTAAGGTATGTTTGGATGGAGAACTTATTTATCTCTTGTAAATTAAGAAAGCTTCTAACAATAAATTAAGTGTGATTAAAATATAGAGTTAACAGTTAAAAATAATTGATCTCTGAACACTAAAAAGAGTGTACAATGCAGCAAGCAAGAGACACTTACTAAATTGACCCAATTCATTTGTTCCTCTGTATGCAAGCTGGCCAAACTTCTGTGTAGTAGGAAACTGACACAACATCAAAATTTTGCTCATAAATACATTGAAATTGAAATTGAAATTGAAATTGAAATTGAAAGTGGTTAGGTCAGAAAAAGTGTAACTTTTGGGTGTTCAATTTGGGGTGTGTGAAGGTGCATCTTTGCTTGAAGTTGTGTAATACAAGTGTTGAATTTGATCCTCGGTTGGAACACTGAAGCAACATTGAATTGAAGGGTTGAAAATATGATCTGAAAATGAGAATAAAACATTTTCGGATATTGGCTAAACCACTATTTTATTCTTAAATTATGTGACGCTGTTATTTTGGTAATAGTCATTATTACACTTAATTTCAATTTTTCAGAATATTAGTTACCAAAACTAAATCTCATAGTTATTTTTATCTTTCATTATCTGTGCCAAATTAACTATACATCTATTTTCAATGTAACACACATTGTAAATATACAAAATTTATTTAATTTTAATATATTGTTTTAATTTTGTAAGTAGATAATTTATTTATCTTTCATTATACCTTCATTTTCTAAACAAAACAAAATTTGATTTGACGACAAAATTAATATTTTTGGAGAGAGGGAGTAATTAGAAATTAGAAATAGAAGGTAGTTGCAAAGTCCAACGTTAGAGAGACATTGATTTCTGAGAAAGAGTAACGACAGTCACTGAATCAGCGCGTGATCATCACTCTCTTCTCTCTGCAATCTTTATAAACTTTTTATCTCACCTATTCACAACTTTTTCCAACTCCAAATTCTCAAAGGTAAAATCTTAATCCACCCCTTCTTTCTTTCACTTATTACTGTGCTATCCAAAAAACAAAAACTTCTTGTGAAAGATAGTGTTTTTTTTTGTGTGTGTGTGTGTGATTGTAATAGAACATTCTTGTACTAATTTTCATAACCATGATGCATGTCTTCAAAAACTAATTTTTTTTCCTTGTATGTGACAGGTGGAAGCTTGAAAGTTTAGAAGTTTTATTGGAATTTGTGAAAACCAAGATGGGTGTATCAGATGTGTGTCCTACTGTGGATACAATTAGGGCATTCCTTGAACACTTGGTTGATCCAATGCTGCCAGAAAAACCTTCAATTAGAGATGAAGAACCTGCATTATCTCAACAACACAAAGTTGCAAAACAGGTTTTTTCATTCATCTTCACAATATTGTTAGAATTTGGATTACATGCAATCAGAACTGCCAACAGTTGGATAGTCAGCACATTGGTCGTTTGATTATGAGGGGATTGTTCAGAATTTTAAAGAAGATTTTAGTTAACAAATCCTTTTTCAAATCCTTTTTGTTATGGCATTCCAAAGATTAACACCTAGGTGATTATTTGGAACTGATTTGAGTTCAGCTTTTTTTTTTTAATATTGTTTTTATTCTCTGCTTGGAGTATTGTTGAACGTGTTGGTTTTATGAAATAGAAAGATTAAGGTTTTCTTTTCCCTTTTATTGCTTCCTTATTATTGTTACATTACTGCTATATTGACCATATATGGCAATGTAGTTGATAAATGCTGTGATATTGATAATTTCTCATCAACAAGTCTTGTTTTGTGTTTCTAATCAGGCATTTTACATGATATGATATCTGAGTTTAAAATCAAGTACTATACTTATAGATTTATTGATTATGGTGTTGTCTTTCATATCAGGTGCATTCTGCTGTGCTACTGTACAACTATTACCACAGAAAACAGAATCCAGAGCTAGAATTTGTTGCATTTAAGGATTTTTGCAAGTTGTTTGTGAATCTGAGACCAGCATTGTTACCATACATGAAATTCACCCAGAAGCCTGATGAAACCGACCTTGTTGATGTGGATCAACAGCTGTCATTAACAGAAAAAGAGATTGCAAGTTCATGTGATATATGTACACATTTAGATGCGTCGAAAAATGTTCCTAATATAGAGGGATGGCCTATTACAAAAGTTGCCGTACTTTTAGTCAATAGTAAGAAAGAGAATTGCTTCTTGCTTTTTTGTTCCATCACTGATGGAGTATGGTCATTGATCGAAAAATATGTGGATACCTCTGGTCAAAGTTCTGAAGTTACAAGTGGAATCAAATTCACTAACCAAAAGAAAAGAGTCGTTAAGAAGCTTACGAAGAACGGATCAAATGTTGATGAAGATGGATTTTTGCAAGTTGGGTATTCTGCTGTTAAGGAAGCTACTGGTAATTATCCTTCTTCTACAGAAAGATTTCCATAGCTATTGTTAGCAACTGTAGTGCTTAAGTTTTAATTTATTTGTAGTTAGAATCACATGTTAGGAGACACTCGTCCGTGTAAGATAGTTTTTCTCTATTAAATTGTTATTGTAGCATACTGCATTTCGAGTTATTGTATAGTTATCTCATAATTTATGTATTAGCACGTGTTTTTTTTATTCATAAAAGTCAATTTTGATTCTTGTATGCGATACAGGTGTCAATAGTATTGATATAATGGTTTTGGAAAGTTACACTGTGTATTCTCAGAGCAAAGAGAAGACGGCTGCACGCTTTTATATAATGAAGTGCTCACAATCAATTGAGGAGGGGATTATTAAAGTTCCTATCAAAGATTTAATTGAAAGGTTTGTTATAATTGGTATGGTTTTACATAGCTGAGACCAGTTTTCCATTGATAGGAGAAAAAGGTCTCTTGAAAAGTCAAATATACTTTGTTTGCATACCAAGAATTGTCTTCACTTCTAAATAATTGTTTTGAAACTATAAATTTGTGTGTGCTTCTCCATAACATTTTATATCTAATCTTTCGATAGCTTCCGGGGTCCTTTGGTCAAAAGGAGTTCTAGCAGTTGGACGGTTACCCCAGTTGTCGAGTACTTCCACGTGCTTCCATATTCTGAAATAATCTCAGAATGGATTTCTAGGTATGTGTAATTCACCTTTCCCTTTTTCTGATGTTCGAATTATATTGATTTGGCCCTTTTTAAGCTCATAAATAAAAACTATGTGCTATCTAAGACCAATTTGGTTACCATGGTTATGAGCCTAATCCATAATACATGATAAAGTACTTTATTTGTGAGTTTACAGCATATTAGAAATAATGAAGTTAGTTAGTTTGGGTTGAGTTAGTTAGTAGATTAAACTTGGTTAATTGATGTGTTAGTTAGTTAGTTGGTTGGTTGGTTGGTTGGTTAGTTAAGTTCAAATATACTTTTAAATAGAGCTATTGTGTTCATTGTTTTAGCATCTTTTTAATCATCAATATGAAATCTTCTAAGGAATTTTCTATTGTATCAAGCTCGGAAGCTTATTTTCAATATGAGATGAATCTTCAACTCTATGATCTCATGGTTGCTAACACAGCAATGATTTCTGATCTCATGATTAAGAAGTCTTAGAAACATAAGAAAGATTTCTTCAAATTATTTCTCATTTCCATTTTTGTTTTCTTTGGCACCTCTTTCCATATGATAAGGATGGCTATTTGTGTAATATGTTCTTTGTAGAGAAACATTCTCAAATAGTTCGCAAGATTCAAAGCCGGCAGAAAAACAATTCCCAAATCACGAAGTGGCAGAATCGTATATAAGTAGTGAGAGCATGCGTACTGGTCTTGATAGCAAGCCATACAGTGATACTGATACTATTAAAGCTCTTAGTCAGAAAGAGAACAACAGTTGCTGTACAATAACACAGTTTGGTTCTGTCAAGGAAACTCAGGATATGGATGCTGACAATTCTTTAGTTCTTCCTTCGAAAAATAAAGAAGAATGCCAGAAAATTGCCAATGAATGTACAAGCTCTATCGAGGTTTGAAGTTTGTTATACAAATGCTATGAGTTGAAAGTATTCGTTATTTTTAGCGACTTTAATGATGACATGACTTAATTTTTATCCTATATTGAATTTGACTAAAAGAACTCTCATCAGCTTAAAAAAAGAAGAAGAGAAATCCCATCAAGCTATGTGCCATTGGATTGTCAGGCTGAGAAGGTTGTTACAACAAGGACGCACGTCATTAAGGGTGGAATCAAAGATCAATCTGCTTCTGATAAGCTTTGTGCCGATACCACGTTCGAAAATGAACCCATAGAAAAATGTACCGTGACTGCAAATAACTCCAACAGAGATCTTGAGAAGCTTCAGATTTTCATAGCTTCAAAGGGGGATATATTGTCGCAAACCGCCCTCAATGCTCTTATACAAAAGAGGAATGCACTGGTAAATAAAATAAAAACCTCTTATATTGAACTATGATGTTGGATTACATTTCAAACTTAATGCTTTTATGTGTTTTATGTTTGTACTATTTTTGTCATCAATTTGTATTTAGATTAACTGTGTTTACGTTTAACTTAGGTTATTAAGTTTCTATGAGCAGGCTCTTAAGCAGCGCGCTATAGAGGATGAGATTGCTGTGTGTAATATGAAAATTCAGAGATGGTTAATTGGTATGCTTTCCTATACCGATGTTTATCCTTGCTTTTGACGGTGTGAAACTGTTTTACACATGCATCTAATCAAATCATACTATGATGCCACTTTAATATACGAGTTCTTAAAATACATCCACAAATATTTACACGATCAAATGTAAATAGGTGTATGTGTAAAAAAAATTTAAACTGACAGTATATATAAATTAAATCAATTAAATAGTGTTTGTGTGAAGGTGAAAATTTGATATTTATTGTGTTTTCTTGACACAAGTAGGTGAAGAAGATGAGTTGGAATTAAAGATGGAATCCATTATAGAAGGCTGTAACAATACACGGTTAAGAAATCAAGGAAGGATGTGTCAATATCTTGAAGATCAATGCTCACCTCAATCTTTTAAGAGGAAAAGATTGGCAGAGGCTGTGCTCAGTTTGCAAACTCCTTGCCAGGCAAGACATGTAATTAATTAATACTACTTTTTTTGTTTTCATTTTCAATATTCATGCATAGTTTGGAAATTTGTTGTGATTGGTACTTGTGGTGCACTAATATGATTACTTACTAATGTCATGAATTTTGTGTAAAACTAGAGAAAATGGTTACTTACTAAATTTTATTTAGTTTTCTATAAACACGATCCGACGAATGTTGCTCGTATATTTGAAGCATACTTCTACAAGAATACAGAAACGTATAAAAGAAATATTTAGTTTGTATAGGGCAACATAATATATGAGTCTACTGATCAAGACAATGCATATTAAATTGAAAAAAAAAATAGTAAATTTGTGAATCAATCTACAAAAGGTATTAATCCTTGTGATTTTGTGACGCTGCATGTATCTTTTTAAAGAAGCGTAGTTCGACATACTATTAATTTCCCTTCATCATTGTAGAATCAATTAAAAATTTGGTTCGATCTTGCAGGAATTAGATGATATATGTCTTGAAAATAATTGGATCCTACCAACATATCGTATATCTCAATCAAATGGTAAGACTACCTAACCAAGGTAGCTTTTCGATCATGCAATTTTGGCTCAGTTTTTTATATCTAAAAAGATTGAATCAAATAAGATATAGTCATTCCACATAAATGCTACTTTTTAGTTCACCTTTAAGATGTTGAATAACCACTAGTTGCTTATTTGTTTATAATGGTTATTGGTATGTTATGAATCATATCTCAATTCAAAATAACAACGAACTCAATCAAAACAAAATCTAAGTGCGTATTTTATTGTAATATCTCATTTTTATTTATGACATGAATGCTGGTTATTTTGAAGGCGGATTCAAAGCTAAAGTAAGAGTTAAAGGAGTGGAGTTCGAGTGTTCATGTGAGGGTAGTTCATGTTCATTTCCTCGTGACGCAAGGGAATCAGCTGCTGTTCAGATGTTAACCAAATTAAGAAGTATGGCAAAATCAGCTCTCTAATATTGGCTCTTATGGAGATGGCTTCTTCACTAATTATGTACATGAATTGCATACAAGTTTTTTTTTTCCCTTGGGCTATTCTTGGTTTCAACCAATGAACTTGTCCTAATGATGGATTTTTTTTTCAATCTACATTTGTAGTTTTAATAATGTAGTGGATCTTTTTTTATTTTAAAAAGTTACTTTTTCTTCTTTTGAGTATAAAATGCTATTACTAATTATAAATAAATCAACTTATTGGTGGTGAGTAATCATAGTTTTTTTTTATTCTTTAATAACTTCCATTATCACCCTAATTTGGATGAGATGGCACAAATTCCTTTTAAAAAATTGTTTGATAACTTTTGTTATCACTCGCATTAAATTTATCTTGAGACACATTTCTTCTTCCTTGTGGCGACGTGTGTTGTGTAAGGCTTTCCAATTTTCAATTATGTCAAGAAAAAAGAAAGAATTTTTAGGAAGATATAAACTAGAGATTTAAATTAGTTTTAGGCATCAAAATTGTTTTTTTGTAATTCTTTTTGAAAGACTATAATGTCTTTTAAATTATTGACATAACACATTTCCAATGTACTAATTAGGCGGAGTGACATTGGATAAGAATGATACACATACAAAACACATTTTTTGGATTGATGTTGAGCTAAAGACTAAACTTTCATAGTTCTTATTTATTAGAGAATAAAAATTGAATTTGTTTCTCATTTTAGTAAAAACATTTATTACTGTATTTCTTTGACAATGTCTTTTTAAATTACACTAATGTGGTAAATTCCACCTTAAACTACACTAGAGAGGTAAAAATCGGCATTCTCTTTCTGGACAAATGCGTATTGAATGTTAATCTTTACATACAAATATAAAACTTTTTTTAGAATAAAAATGTATCAAAGTTCAATTCTCAATACTGTAAGAATCTATGAAAATTTTAAGCCACTTATCATCCAATAATTTATTAAACCAACACGAAGACATAATATTTAAAAAAAAATTGAAACAATATACATAAGATAGTTTGCCCATAACATGCTTTATTATTGGTAATTTTGGATGCAGGAATCCACTCATTTACGACTCACGAGGAGCTTTTACCATTTGATTCTCGCGAGAGAACATAAGAAAAATGATACAGTAACAAAAAATATCAACAAAACCCTCGTATCCACTAAAAAAGACAAAAAAAAACCTTAAAATATTGACAAATATAACTAAAGTTTATAGACAAAATCATACACTTGCTGGACTAAAAGAACCACCTCCCTCATCAAAAGAAGCTGCAGATTTCACGTATTATAGGCATGAATACAGAAACATTTAAGTTTATCATCATCATAAAGAATGAAAAAATGACATATATTGCAATCTAACTTAATTAGCAACCCGCAGCTTTCAAGAATTTATCATAAGGGCTCGAAGGTGGAAGTCTCAAAGAATGTTGCTGCTGAGTGTCATGTGAAAGGAAGCGGGTGTAATCCTGTGCTCGAAATTGCTCCTGACTCACCAACTTCAACTCACCTTTTGAATACTCTAGTGCCTGCATAATGGCATAGTAGTGACAAATGATTATCATTTTCAAATAGATCCTGAAGAAAAATTCTATTATAACACACCCTTAAAGTGAAAAACTAAACTTCTGTAAGAAAATGCTAACCTTAACAGGTTGAGAAGAAACTTCAATTTCACTTGAAAGAATTAAGGCCTTGGTCTCCTCTTGATGCTTAAAACTTTGAATGGCTGACATCTTCTGTTGTTTCCCTGTTACAAGGGCCTCGCACTGGTTCTTCATTTGGTCATAAGGTAAAGTATTTGAGGAAGTGGAGAAGCTTGCAACTTGCCGAGCAGTTTCCAAAACCTATCCATATGATAGTGTCCCCATATATCATTAAAAGAAGAAGAATACCATTATTCATTCTCCAGCAGAAGCATAAGAATTGATTCAAAATACAATCAAAATGCCAATCAGTTAGATTTTTAGATAAAAAAGAAAGGCATTTCATTTTTACCGATTCCAAGAGTTGATTAACACCTAGAACATCAGGGACGTTAATTGAAAGTGATGTTCTGCGATCTGACTGGCTTCCACTTGGAGTCTCTTCATCCATCATATCATCTGGAGCCATTATCTGGAAAACCAATTGCAGTGTATGTCAAAAAAGTTTTTCAAGATAAACTACATGCCGATGAAATTTTACATAATTTCACCTCATCAAAATCGGGGAACTCAATCTGAGCATGTGGAGAACATTGCCTTGGTGTCTCCATAAACAATGGAGGTCCCGATGGATAAGCATCATCAGGCGAAAAACCCTGTAGAAGTTGATTTTTTATGCTGGACAACTCATCCTGGTAAATATGGAAAAAGTCGTGTTATTTCCACATGTACACAACCCACATATTCCTCTCATTCTGCACATACCTCACATACTATGTGCAAGTACTGTTTTACTTTAAATAATATTATTTTTATAAATAGTTTCCAGTACAAATGTGTGTGTGCAACACTGGAACATATACAAAAAAACAAATAAATAATTAAATATTGAACCAAAAGCAACCAGTTAACTTCTTATATTTAATCATTATTAAACACTTATCAGACATTCGATTGTTTTCTTATAAACTTCTACATTCTTGCTACTCAATTATTAGTCACCTATAAATATATATTAAGATTGGAGCAAACAAAAGTACAATGCTTCCTTGTTACTACCCTCCTGCATATAAAACCCCCTACAATTTTCTTTACGTCTTTTTCGCGTTGCGTGTGAAGTAGTTTTATGTGGGTTTATAATAGAAAGAATAACAAAGCCATATTTCTTTAGAAAATCATTGCACTGTCTATTAATTGAGACAAAAAAGTATCATTATAACTTCTCAAAGCATAAATGATATAAGAGTATTCTTTGTCAGCCCAAGCAAATTTATATTACCTCCGACAATTTTGAATATTTAGCCATAAAGTATGATATTACAGTCTCTTTCAACTGCTTGTCGTCCAATTGCACAGCTGAGAGTGACTTCATAGCAGCAACTTCATCTTCCTTGGATCCATAAATTAACGTGTCTGATTCAATACAAACAGCTCGCAGCAGGGTATCATCCACCAATTCAAGAAAAGGATCTACCTGTGCGTTTATGATTTTAATTAGTTATTTAAGCATAATTAAAAAAAGAAAACAATAATGACTCTCAACATTAAACCAAAGCCAAATAACAAGGATGTGGAGTGGAGGATCAAATCAAGAGGTTAAGGGTAGAAACTAACTGGTTTCTCTGTCAAGGATGCTTTGACTTTTGAAATTAGATCAGGGAAGTTGCCTGCCCTGGCAGAGAATATAAGCATGTATGAAGCCAAGGTAAAAAGGGACCTCCTGTGAGATGGTTGTAAGCCTCCTTTAACAGGCATGTAAAGAAATATGTCAGAAAATATTTGCCATAGAAAATATAATTCTCAGTTAAGTTTCAGCTATTGGACATTTCAGAAATTGTAAGTAATTCCATTTTTGCCACCATTCAATGGGGACGAACATTCCTTTGTTTGGTAAGCAAAAAGTCAGGGAATGGAAGTTCCATTCCCAACCTCAATTCCATAGATATAGGAACTCCCAATGTCATTCCATCCTACAAAGTAAAAAGTCACTTACCTTCTTGGTCCAAAGATATGCTCCTGAGGGAAAATGCCAGTTGGAAGCATCTTACTAAAGCCATGTAACTGGATGTCTGGAAAACAATCAACATCATCACGATCTTAGACAAATTAATCATATAGTATCACTTGGTTCTAAATGCTATCCAGATTAGTTTTTTGGGACAAAAATGTGATATACACTATTGTTTCTTAGTTTTTGAAAAGATGAAAACTCATGTCTGACTGCTTACCACTGCCACTAAATGCTGGCAACAATATCAAGCTAAGTAGGAATACTCTTTCATAAGTTAATCTTAAAATTAATTGCACTTACATAACCCATGATAGTAAAAGCTACTCTTCCTCAACAAGAAAAGGCTACTCAGTGATTTCTAAACTGATAGTTAATGACATAAATCATTATAAATGAGTAACAATTAAACAAAATGAGCGAAGTGATTTTTGTTACTTTACTGATTATAAATCTTCGAAAGCAATCATGGCACTTTGTAAGCACCAACCTCACCTTAGAACGAGTAAATAACAAAGCAATGCTATAAGTGTGCGCCATTGCCTCATAATTTGCAGGGACATTTTCAGCAGATGTTGCCTGAACCCAGATTGAAGAAAGCAAGAGTCTCACTTGGTGACTGCTCAACCTAAGAGATCTTAGATCCTGAAAATTCCAGGGATAAAACATTTGGTTAGGAACTGCTATAGCAAGGCCAGTCATAAAAGCTAACTGATCACTGAACGTCCAACAACATAACTGAATTCAACAAGAATCATTAAGATTAAACTATAAAGAATACGAACAAAATAGGGAAATACCCTCAACCCCTCCAACCAATAAAAACAAATTAAAATCATACAGTAAATAATGATATTAAAAATTTCTGACATCTTTTCCATCAGTTAGAACACGAGTGTAAAAACTTTCTTCCTACTATTACCTTTTCTTCTACCAGTTTCCCATTCAAGTGCTCTGCTCCAGAAAAACTTTCATGCTGAATGGGGAGGCTGTCACTCTCTAACTTCTTAGCAATCTTTTTTTGGTCTAACCAAGGAGAAACCACAGATGGCATGAGCACCATAGAGAAGATACTATGTGCTCCAATTTGTGTTTCACGGTCAGGATGAGCCATGGTCAGAAGCAATTGATGAAACAACGCATCAGGGAAAGCCTGGAAAAGTCCAAAAATAACTCCAAAAGTTAGACAATTAACTAGAGCCAAGCATGCAGAAACACCGTTCTCAGTCTAGCAAGATTACTTGCCTTCTTGTGATATGACACATTAGGAACGGAACTGACTAACTTTGCAGTTTGATAGACAGCAGAGATTGTTGTTCTTGCTATGATAGTAGAACTAGAAATATTCTCTAGCACCACAGCCATCAAATCGAGAATGGGTCCTGCATCTCCCACCTGATACAGTAGAAGCAGTGTGACAAGACTGCTGCAACATACTCAATCCTAATTCTTATATAGGAATTTAGTTGTTTATAAAATGAAGTCAACTTCTATTCAAAAAAGAGAGGAAAACAGTGTAGATATTTAGTTACTCTCCATTATAAAAGTCAGAATTCAGAGGTAACATATTAACATTTTTTTCGAAAGATTGACAACTAAAGACACAAGTCCCTAAGGAAAACCACTTCGGTTGAGAGAACTGATAACAATTGAATCCATAGACATTTAGAATCCAAGAAACTTTATTCAGAGAATACCCGTAATGATGTCACACGTGTCATATAATATAACAAAGTTTGAAAAGACAAACCAAAATATTAATACATAATGTTAATATATATATATACCTTGTTTGAAAGTTGTAATATGCACATTTCAATGGCAGATTGAAGTTTAGTATTAAACTTATATGCATCATTTCCAATGCTGGACGCTTCAGCTGAATTTTGTATGCATTTCCTTAAATGTTTAATGAGATCAGATATTGCACTGATGACTGCAACTGAGGCTTGCTGCTTCACATTTTGTGCAACCTGTGTGGTGGTGTTAATAATATCAATCTGAAGGATTGGTTTCTTGGCAACATTCTTATGATCCAAGTGCTTGACCAAAATGGACAACAGAAGATGGGAGTTATTTCCTGGTGTTCAAGAAGTGATGATCAATTATTGAGAAAAATACGGAGAACTTTGATGTCTAAGAAAAATAATTACACAGGATGTAACAAGAGTACCTGATTCTGCTAAAAGGGATTGCAAATACATCAAAACACCATAAGCAACCCCCTTTTCAGCAGACCAGTGGTTTTCAGTATCAAAATAATGAAAAAGTGGTTCCAGGACACGCCGCACAGTCGTAGCTTCCTTTGCCAATTTGGCTATATTATACAAGCAAACCTTTGACCAATAAGCAGGATTCTTAGCAGTATCCCTGTGAAAGTGGTGAATACACAGGCAATTAGGATCATGGATGTTGGACTCTTACATAATAAAGGGAGCCAGAAAAAGAAAGAAGACATACAACTTGGACTCTGTCTCAGTTCCTGTTGCGACACTCAACGTGGAAGATATCCGGTCTTCTTTAGGAAATCCTTGAACCAACTGGTTCTGAGATCGTGAATTCAGTTTCTCTCCGTTGGCAAGGTTGGACTTAGAATGGACATCCATGTAATTATCCAAAATTGCTGATATAATCTATTCCAAAATCCACCAACCCAACAAAATAAGGAAAAAAAAAATTAGGTTGTCAAGAATACGTTTAACTTCAAGATAAACTAACATCGAATTTCAAGACCCAAATTGTGGTTGAAAATTTGGGATAAATAAAAACATAGAAACTATGCTTAAAGATTCAATGCAACCCTTTGCTTGATGTCAATGCTGGAATCATTCAACAAACTGAAGGAATAAAAACAGGAATACAATGCTCACTTTGTCAAAATCCATGGAAAGATGTGAGTGCTCACCCATGAACTTTATCTGGTCAAAAACAAAGGAGAAAATCAAAAGGCAACAAGGGAAAGTACAAGTAACCTCAAAAGGCAACTGGCATAAGGAGCATTACCATAGAGGATAGAGCTTGTAGTCCAGCTGAACGTAGAAGCAGAGCTCGTTCATCATCTCCCACTTCTTGAGCCAGTTCACATAATTTCGGGATAAAACCCTCTAAGTTGAACATGTATGTACCATCTGTCTACTTTTAGTTCAGAGGGTCAATATCACTAAATTTGTGGCATTAAAAATAATGTGACTAATAAAACAAACTATAAACTATCTTTAAATTGCAATTTATCTAAGTAGCAGGATCTATACTTGTAGACTATAAGTCTATAACGTTAAATTCAAATCACTAAATCTACTTTTTTTAAGTAGTGCTAAGCCACAAAAAGTTATATAAGATTTAAATAGTCAAGTCAGAAAGATTGAATGACCATGTACCTGGAAATTAACAAAATCTACAAGAGTATTGCAACCTAAGATCTGCACTTCATCTGCTCGAGTTTGCTCTAGAAGCGTCCGAATGATCCCTAATAAACTACTGGCAAATAGTGGCCTGCAGATTAAGAAGCATTTATTTTGAATGTCATTAATCAGTCCAATGAAATGTGGCATCTAACAACCGGAAATCATATGAGCCAGAATTTTATTGTATAACACTTAAGTCACTAGCAAATAGGAGAACTAATTGATAACAATTGACCCTGCCTTGGAATACAAAACGTTATATTGAAAATAAAGAGTTCCATATATCTGATACAAAATCATGTTATAAAAAAGGACTTCTCATTGTATTATATACTAAGATTACTCTCGTCCAGTGTAAATTTATTATAGAAGATATCTGGAGGTCCTGAACACAACTCATGAATTTCAAACAGGCTTCAGCAATGTAATACTCTTGTGATCACGATGCCTGAATCTTAAGATTTCGAAGACAAATCTGGCCGTCAGCCTCCCTTTTTGTTTCAACAAACTCACTTGGGATCAAATAAAAATTAAGTTCAAGGAATATGTCTGCACTTAACTTATAAGGTAAAAAACTTACATCTGCTCCTTACATGACGACAGCAATTTTCTGTATATGCACAAGATAACTTTCACTGAACCAAAGGTTTCATTACGCAAATCCTTGTAACATCTTTGCTCCAAGTTCTCCGTAATCTGCCAAGATAAAACACCACATAAACTCAGGAGGATATGTAACAGATCAAATTCAATACTGAAAATGAAAAAATTTGGAATTAAATTGATCTAATTGTGTTTGTTTAAATTTAATTCATGCCAAAACTGAAATTAGGTGAAGAATTCAGCAAATGAGAGTTCACTAAAAAGTAAACATTCAGTTTCAACTCTTTCGTTGTTTAAAGTATTATATTATATGTCCATTATTTCCTTTAAAATAGCCTCATTGAAATTACTGAGTGACAAAGTTTTCTTTTAACAAATATAATAAGAAATTCAATGAAAATATTGCCAAAAATTACAAATCAATGTTTCAGATTGTCACCAAAAATCTCACCGCTTAATATTTCAATTATATCATACATGTGATTAGATGGAAGGCAACCAACCAGATTTTCTAAGATGAAATATTAATTGAAGCAGGGAGTAGTTTCTTATGAGAATGATTATCTATATTTCCTTCAGCGTGTCATAATTTTATTTATTAAGTGAAACAACTATACTACAACTGACAATGAAACAAAGAGTAGACTTGTAAGAACAGTATTACCTTGGGAATTCTCAATGGATTCCTATTTGCATACTCACAAAGCTTTCCAATTTTCCTATCATTGAGTTCAGTGACCTGCAAAACACAGTAAGCATCAGATGAATTAAAAAAAAAATCTTATTCTTTGGTTCAGCCAGGGGAGGGGAAAGAGGGACTGGATATCATTATAAATCATTGCTAAATCCAAAAAACTTTGATAGTATAATTTTGATCATAAATCACCCCCTAGTGCCAGTAATTCTATTAAGAAAGCTGAATATCTTACTATTAATAACACAGTAATACCACACCAGCCACTAAGAGCAATAGAAATGAACCACAAAATGGCTTTACCAATAAATGTTAGTAAATATTAAATCAATATATCATCATTCAATCCTCCAATGTATACATAGATAAATAATTCCAAAGTCAACTTATAATTCTCAGCTAGCTCCTTGAGACTAAGAAACTCCCAAAGGCCAAAGCAAATTTCATAACAGCATGAGCTGAAAATTTTACCTGATTACGGGGCAGGACTTCGGCAATCAACTTCTTGTAACGTTTGACAGGTTGTCTTGATCTTGCTCGCAGAGAAGGACAAAAAACACAGAGGTTACCACAGGCTGGGACAACCCGCCTGGACATAACCCCCATTATCCTATGAATTCACAAACCCTCTTCCCCTGAAATATAACAAATTTCAGTTTCCATCATTGAAATAACAGTAATAAGAACTTCAATTTCACACGAATTTATATACAAGCAATACTAATGAACCAAGTAAAATTCAGCTTGATTAAGAACACAGGGTTTAACAAATTTCCCCAAAAACAAAAAACTACACAAGGGATACAAACAACATATAAATTAACTGATCAAGAATTTATAGAGAGAAATATCTGAAACCTACCAATTCGAATTCGAACTACAGAAATTCCACCTATTCGCAAAATCCAGCGTCTTCGATCGCGATCTTAACTATATTCGAAAGCAAAAATAATAATCATGCTAAGTTATAGAGAGAATTAACAAAAAAATTGCTAATTGTAATAATTCAAGATGAAATTGAACGAGAAATGAAAGTATATAAAATAAAATTGAAAAAAAGAAATACCGTGGAAAAATGGCGATGGGGTCAGAGTCAGAAGGCGCAACTCTTCCCCGGCCATCGACATAAATTAATAATAATATGAAAATGATGGAAAGGGTAACTTTTTAATTCGACAAAGAAAATCGTATCATAATATCAATTCAACCGTGAAATTTATCATATATACTACTATTATATAATTTATTCACCAAAACAAATCACTATTACATATTTTTGGTAACACACTATTAAATATGTTAACTACGGTCAAAAAATTGTTATATATTAATTAAAAACATTATTTTGGCTCTATTTATTAATTTATTAGTTATAAAGGATTTATTTAAAATTATTAGAAATAAAATATCGTGCAAAATTTGATATCAGAGACGCATGCCATCGTTTGTGTTGCCAAAAAACGAACGTGGGAGATTAGGCTGTCGTAGCATATCCGGTCAACGCCAAGTGAGTTTAGAATTTAGTTTATTTTTTATATTTAAGTACTTGTATATTATAAATAAAAATAATTGATAGTAGTATTTAAATAGGATATCCAGGTGTTAGGGATGGTAACAATGGCGTAATGGTGTGAGAAACAACGCAGCAAAATCCCAAACGTACCGGAAATTATGGGTTCATTGGCATTACTGGGTTTACTTATTTATTTATGGAAAGGTAGATTGCAAATGAAGGAAAGTCCTTTTTCTTTCTTCTAATTTTACTTTTTCTTTGTAAAAAAAAGTAATAAAAATGAAAAATACGTGAATTGAGTTTCACTATTCAATTCAGAATAAAATAAAAATAAAAATAATTAAATAGTTAAATAGTTACTTTTTTGGTTATTAACTTTTTTTGTTACTTTTTTTATTCATATTTTATTCTATAATAGTATATACTTATTTTTAATAAAAAATATTTAATGTCAATAATTAAATCGTTGACATTCAAATAAATAATTTAATAAAATCAGATTATATTTTACATGAAATCTAAAAAATTAATTGAGTTTAAATAATTTTTTTAATAACTGTAAAAGTAGTTAATTATACTTATGATAATTGAGCCGAGAGAATATTTGTAAATTGTGTTTAGTTTATTTTCATAAATTTTCAAAATACTTTATGAGAATAAATTTATTATATTTTATATTTTGTTATAAAATGTTTACCATAAACAAAATTTAAGATTCTCCAATTAAATGTAGACTTATAAGACATATCATAAATTATTTTTGTAAACTCTCCCAAATAATTTAAATTATATACAAATACAATATTTGATTTAACACTTATGATTGCTTAAGAAATAAGTTAAGAGAAAGTTGTGAGAAAATGAAAAGATAATATCAAAATTTTATTCAGGTTTGCACTTATGATTGCTTAATTACATCATGATCACTTGTATTTATACACACTTGAACTACCAGATTAGTTAGTAACTGTGAGGTCACAACTGTAATCAACATATAAGCTTATTGACTCATGATTCCAACACTAACACAAGGCAACTCAGATAACTTTTACAAACTAAATTGAATTATACATACTAATAATTCATAGCAAGAGACAAAAGAGTTGAGCGATAATGAAAATTAAGAAAACTGAAATGTATAAAACGAATAAATGCGTTTACAACATAGTTCAACCGATAAAATCAATTGGTTACTACTCCGAATGAGAACACTACTAGTAAAAATAAAAAAGAACACAAGAGAATAAAAAAAACGATGAATCGAGAATTTAAATGGAAGGGAAATTATCAGCACCGGAAACGTGAACTCCGACGCGTTGAATGGAATGAAACAAAGGAGAAACCATCAATCGGTAATGTAAAGGACGCGAAAGCTCCTCTTTAGCGTCGATTTGAACTCCGGTGACGCCGATTTCTCTGAGACGGAAACCTAATTTCTCACCAACACGAGAAGCTACTTTAGCGTCCCAGAATCGGTGAGATCTTGGGAAGCGATTGAGTTTGGATCGATAGTGAGCGAGGAATTCTTGTTCTGAAGAGGAAGCCATTGCTATGATAGATGAGGTTGTTGTGTTTGTTACCTGTGCCGTTATTTTCCGGCACGATAGGACTAGTTGAAGTACGTGCTGGTGGTTTTGGGTGAGCGTCATCGTTTACCCATACGACAGTGTTTTTTCGTCGTTTAGGACGTCGTGCACCTTCTTTGCTTGCTTGTTGCTTACGATCGTTTGTTAATTGTAACGTTTTCGTCCAATTTGTGCTTCGGCGGCGCTACCGGGTAGTAAGCGTCAAACACCTCCACACAAAAATAATAATTAATATATAAGAGATCTTTTTCCACCAAAAACACTTTTTAATTATGAAAAATAATATCCATCCATTTAAATTAAAGAGAACTGTAAATTCAAGTTCTTTAAAATAAAAATAACATATATAAATATACTTACAATATTTATATTAATAATAAAAAACGACAAAATATTTTAAAATTTAAGTGACTAAAATACATATGTTTATCAATTTATACCTTTGGCGAAGACACTGCCAAACAACTACACTAAAGAATAGACAAATAGATATTTGAAGGATAAATTATTTACATGAGTATATCTTAATGTCTTTTCTACCTTATACTCGAATTGAGGATTATTATTTCATGCTAAATTTATTTATTTATTGACTAAAAATGATATTCATTCATTTATGTTGGTAAAAAAATATATTGATCAATAATAATATAATTTAAAGTTGTTAAAATTAAAAATGATGAATATGCGAACAAATTTATATTATCCAAGTTAATAATATAAAATGACAAAATGTCTATAAATTCGTAAAACATATGAATATGATAAAATTAAAATGTTTTGAATACTCGTGTCCTGGAGTTGCAATATTGGTGATGTCAAAATCATTGATTACATCTACAATTGATCAAAGTTGATTTGTTGATCTAAATCAAATAAACACCAAAGTGAGATGGGAAATCAAAACACTATACTAAAATAAAGAATAAAACAATGTTGCACTAAGACGACAAAAAAAACAATGTCGCACTTGGACTACAAAATCACACACGAAACAAAAACAAAAATTAAATATACATAAAAATTATTTATTTAAATAAAATAGAAAAAAAAAAACACCAAGTGAAATAGATAATTTTAGACCGCAACAAAAAAATTAACCTTAAATCACTATTTCTAAAAAAAATAAAATAGGGTTAAGAAAAATAAGAATGGTGCACACTCTAAATTTATTTAATAACAAAATAAAATTTGATTGAAATCATTTGTGTCAATTTATTTTTATCCTAAATTAAATGATTAAATAAGTTTTTATTTTCTATAAATACATCATATTTCGATTTTAATCATTTTAATTTTTTTTTCAAATACTAATATCTCGAATTGTTTTCGTCAATAGTTTTGATATCTATTTTTAAATTAATTCATGTGTATGATCTGAATTTTCAAATAATTTTTATATGTATATCTAGAACATTACAAGAATATAATACAAAATTTTAATTTTTTTTAACTAAAAACAAATTAAATATGATTTTGTAGGTTTTTAACACTTTAAAATTTATATTTTATTAAAAAATTGAAGTGTTTGTACTAGATATTGTTATAATGTTCTAAGTAGTGGAGTTTGTGTAGTGATTCCGAGGAGGAACACTTATTTCCATCACCTTTTTACTCTGTAAAGCTAAAAACCCAATCTTGATTTCATCCCAGCGAGCTTCTACTCATCGTCTGGGTAAGTAAATCCCATTATTAAATTCAACCTATGTAGTTGTAACTAACACAACATTACTAAATATTTTCTATTCCGAATTTCTGAGGTGTCATGGACCATTCCTTTGTTCAAAGGGGGAACACAAATTTGTGTAATTAATTCTTTTACTTGCTTGCAGGTTCTTTCATGTGTTCTGTCCAATGGAATATGTTGAAATCTTTTTCATTTTCTTCTGCTAGCTCTCGTGCTGGAGGATAGGTAAACCATTTTCTTCTATTTCATAATTTGTCTGTTTCTGTTTCTGTTTTTTTTTTTTTTTTGGAGGGGGGGGGTCGACAAATGTATAATTGAACTCAGCAATGTATTATTTTGCTGTATAATTATCCACTTGGTTCGTATGGCCAATTGTTTTGTAGTCTATGGTGAGAACTTGTGCAAATTGATTCATCAATATTGTGATTTTCTTTTTTTGGATCTTATATTGTGATCTTTGTTAGTATCTCATTTTTGTGCACAATTAGTTGTCATTAAATGCTATCAGTATCCGATATTCGTCAACGAATTTTGAACGGCTAGGGTAGCTGACATTCATATCCATAATATGAGTTACTGATTTTGATTTGTGTTTTTTTCAAATTGGGGATGGTATTTTCTCGTGTAAGCATCTTGGATTAAATCTAGCAGTAGGTACCCTGATTCTTGATGTGGTGAAAGTTAGAGACCATGTCATAGCTTGAGTCATTCGGTTTAAATATTTTGGGTTTGTATGCCTTTGTTTTGGTGTTTAGAGAGGAGAGGGGAATCCCTGACCTTTTTCCGCGGAGTATTTTTTGGAGGGGAGGGGAAGCAGAGGCTTATGACTCATATTTTCCTTGTTTTGGTAGTATTATAAAGAGGGAAAGGATTTGGAGAATTTTTCAAAGTCCTCCTCTAATTCATTTTTTAAGTTCTCCCAAATTGAGGGATTTTAGTCCTATGAAGAAAAATGCACCCCTATGCAATGTGCAGGCTAGAGGCAAATGTGAACCATAAGATTCAAGTGGGTGGATGAGGTGGATAGTGTTTCATGTGTAATTTTTTATAGAAAAACCTCGCCAGGTTATGTAAATTTTCTACCACATAGTTATAAATACTTGTTGTGATGTTGTATTGAAGTGAAAGTTAGACTGCAAAGTTAATATGGAAGAAAAAATTGTTGTTGCAAAAATGATTATATTACGATGAATTATTGAAAGCATGTGACATGATAAGATAGGATTAGGAACAAATGCATTAGAGAGAAAGTTAGGATAACATTTATTGTGGAAAATATGGTAGAATTTTACCTTAAGTGATTTGGACATGAGTGAAGAATATATGTGGAAGCTTCAACATGGAGAGCAGATCAAATGGAGAATTTGGCAATAATTGGAGGTACAATTAGACCAAAAAGCTATGGCAGTGTAGGCTTTGCCTCATTCTCCACCCTCACATTGAACCAATGAACATTGGATCCCTCCATGCACATCTTACTCAACTTTATCTTTAGGTCTAGGCGACTCTCCTTCACCTAAGATCAAACCTCTGATTTGGAGAGCTAACCCTTGGGTGAGTGCCATCAAAACTTGTAGCTCAATCCGCTTTGCCACTAATGGAATTTGGATAGTAACTCCATTGTCAAAACTATACTCTAAAATCTAAACCTTTATGTCACTTTCGTTTGTTCTCTGATTCCCCTTTGACTCCCGATGACCACACAAATGGGGTGGTCCGGATGGTGTGGTGCTACCAGTGGTAGACGCAACTCCATAAGCTTTTGCTTAAAGTAAGCATCATCGCCTATCCATGGCAATGTTTCCAATAGATCCGCACTTAGGCATACACTGTCCAACATTAGTATTCGGCATGTTGAACCAATGTTAGAGTCTTAAAGTGGAAAAGTGTGCTAGTGATTGTATTTATTAATTATTATTGAATAAGAAAGTTGTGTTTTTGTGTTGGGATGCACTAGTCCATCAATTGGACCCTTAACCTCCTCCGTCCTAACCTAAAAACATTTGGTGGTGGTGGTGTATTAAATTGGACATATTACATTTGGTTTTGTATTTATTCTTTTTTGGTTGAACACTACATATTAATGTTTATGACAATTATGGGAACCATTAAGAATACGTGAATATTTTTTGCTAATAGCATATATGGATTAAAGATGATTGGATTTTTTACATCTATTCGCAGCCATTCGTAATGTGAGCCTCCACTGATCATAAATATTTATATTCCAAACAAGGAGATTAGCAAAGGAAATTGGAAAATAAAATAGAGGAAGGTAATAAACTGTTTAAATTTGAAACATGAAGCCTTTTCAATTGTTAATAATTACTGGTTTTGTCAATGATAAAATTTGCCTTATGTGTTTCTGATAAACTGTGAAGGATAACCTACTTATTTGTGTAATTCTGCTATTATAGGATAATGGATCACCAATCTGGTCAGGGATTTGACTCAGATGGTAGTGACCTTGATGTGCTTGCAGAAATCAATGACAAACATGAGAAAATAGAAGATGAATTTTCAAACAATTTTGAATCATGTACAGGTGAAGATGAAAAGTTTGTTGAACAACCTGTAGAAGATTCAGACACATTAGAGCCATTCATTGGCATGCAGTTCAACTCAAGGGAGGAAGCCAGAGAATTCTACCATGCCTATGGTAGGCGGATAGGATTTACAGTACGAATACACCATAACCGCCGTTCGCGAGTAAATAACCAGGTTATTGGCCAAGCTTTTGTCTGCTCAAAAGAAGGCTTTCGTGCAAAGAAGTATGTGCACAGAAAAGATAGAGTGCTCCCTCCTCCGCCAGCCACCCGAGAAGGATGTCAGGCCATGATAAGGCTGGCTTTACGGGATGGAGGGAAGTGGGTTGTCACCAAATTTGTGAAGGGGCATACGCATAAACTGATGAGTCCTAGTGAAGTTCCATGGCGAGGATCTGGGAAGCACTTGGTTAGTGAGGTATGTCTCTCTAGGCAGTGGAAAATATGACTAGATGGCATCTGTAGTTAATTATGCCTTGCCCAATTTTAGTTCTTGTTATTCTATTGTCAACAAAGGGAAGATAAGTAAAGAGGCCAATCCAATAGTGCACTTTAAATTAAACTAACAATTTAAGTATACTTGATCAAACTGAGCCAGATTACAATTAATGTATAATATACAAATGAATTATTCATCCTCTCCTGCTGCGGATGTCAGATTAACATCAGTATCAGTGGGATTGAACTTCGTACATGATGAACTTGATCTAACCATATTCCTTTCCCTTCCATTTGCATCCCATCATTAGGAAATCATAATATGTCTCATGCTGCCTTGGATCTTAAATTATCTTCCTATTATCCACCTCTAAGATAGAGATAGAGGTTTATCAATATTACATCAAGAAAGCTATAGAAATTAGTTAATTAGTGTCTGAAAAGCTAACCGTCTGCCCCCCAAAAAGTCTCACAAATATGACTGTGTAAGCTCATATATGGCATTGAAAGAACCGTCTCAATCGGTACCTGCAGGTATTGGATTAAGATATTTTAATTCATCATTCATGTATAGTTACGTTCATTGTTACGATTGAATGTCTATGTTATTTTTGTTCCTTTTTTCTACTTCAAACTTCTATTGTTGATTTGTTTGACAGGATGAGAAAGATAGGAGAATCCGTGAGCTATCGCTTGAGTTGTACAATGAAAGGCAAAAATGCAAACGACGGTGTGCAGCATATGAAGAACAGTTAAATATGATTCTGAACGATTTGGAAAAGCACACAGAACACATCTCTAAAAAAGTTGCTGATGTAGTCAGAAGCATAAGAGAGATCGAGGAAGAAAAATCAGATTCAGATGGCAGGTAACTGATGCCAATATAGCACGTTTCATTCTGGACAGACATCCTGGGAAGATTGTCAATCGTATTTGCAATTTGAAGTTTTCAGATATAATTATATCAACATTTGGCTTGAAGTTGTGCAGTGGTCACATTAAAATTTCAGGCAGCATATTATAGTTTACTGGGAAATTAATTTTCTGGTGTGTATCATGCAGGGGATTAGGTGCTTAAAGTTTAACTTTACATGTTGTTCTTGTTTAAAAGTGTTTCCCTTGTGCGTGCCACAGACAGCCACTCCATTCTTACATTAATTGGAGTCAAATCATTCCATCCCCACATTTTGATTTATTATTATCAATACAGCGAACATTTACCTTTTCCAATTTGATTGGAAATGTGGAATGAGACTATGGTTGATAAATTGATACCTGTTGGCTGTTATCACAAGGACTTTAGTCTCTGCTTACATTTTGTATGATTGCTATACTATTATAGCAGTCATTTACCCTTTTATAATGGAAGAAAAAGTTTCCTTCTATAGATATTTACCATTTTTCAAGTTCAACTTAAGTTCAAGTTTATCGCTGTAAATTTTTATCATAAACATAGAGAAAAACCTCGCCGGCTTAAGATTTTCAATATTTATAATTTAATTATGCTTAAGCAAAAGACACTGCACAAGTGTCCGAAATTTTGCAACTACATATTATGAGATTCCACATTAATGTTATTATTAGCTTATTTTATGGTATTATATAGTACTACTATAACTTAAAAAGACGGAATCTATGAACATGAGAGTTGAGGAATTGTTGTTTATATCATAGTCAAGTTGGCATTCACGTTATTTCTAAATACTATTTAAAAGACGATAACATTTTCATTTTTCTTTCTCACTTTGTTATGTATTTTTTCTTTTGTAAGTCTTTTACTTGTTTGGATACACGATGAGACTAAATAAATTACATGAGATCACTATGATTTATGCATAAATTATATTTTGTAGCTTATTTAATTAAATCAGTGTCAATGTGATATTTCTTAACACATCATTCATCTAAAGATACACTACACCGTCTCTCTTTCTTCCAATTGAAAAATTAAAATCATGTCTTTCTGAAATGAATTTGTCATTTTGGAATTTCATAATCTGATAGTGTTACAAAAGAAATCCAATACAAAAAATTAAAGAAAAATATCTTCAAACAGAAGTTTACATACCCAAAAAAACCAACCCTTGTCCTAAAACCAAGGAAAATGAAAGAAAAAAAAACACAAATACTTCCTGTTATAGTGGTAGTGTGACCCCTATTCCTGACCATTAGTATCACATTACATTAATGTAAAACCAAGTGATAATCTAACCTGACTTAGATTCACCATGTTGAGTAGATCTAAGTTGTTGAATAGAGATTGAATGACTCATCTCATCTCAAAGTGCCCAATTTTTATCATCGGTTGAGATAATTGACTTCAATACTAGTTAAGCCCACAACATCAAATGCATTTCCATACTAACCATCCAAACAAGTAGGATTGGAAAAAACAAAAGAAAAGCCAAAACACATGCCTATGACAAAACACTTAGATCACTAGAGGTAAAGAAAGTATGCCTATAAACGACATGCGTGTGACCTGAATCCTATTAAAAGTGCTTATTATTTACAAAGTGGGCATGGAAATCAACATTAAAAACAAAAACAAAAAAACCCAACACAAAGAACAAGAGTTAACTAATTAACTGAGAGCAGTGAATCCACCACCCTTCATCATTTGCACAAACTCCTTATAATCAACCAATCCATCTCCATCAACATCAACCTTCCCAATCATCTTCTTACAATCTTCAACAGTTCTTCCTTGTTTCAATCCCAAAGTAACCAAAACCGATCTCAACTCTTCAACACTTATAAATCCATCACCATTTTGATCAAACACATTGAATGCTTCTCTCATATCTTCTTCCTCCTCTTCTTCACGGCCATTCATAATTGACTCATACAACTCTCTAAACTCTTCAATGTCCACACACCCGTCTCTGTTCACATCGATCTTCTCGATCATTTGACTTAGCTCTTTGTCAGGTATGAAAATTCCTAAATTCTCCAATGAATCATTTAGCTCTTTCTTTGTTATTCGACCGTCATCGTTACGGTCGAACATTTGGAAAACACGTTTGAGTTCATTTGGATCCATTGTTATACTTTTGGTAATAACAACAAAACCTTTTTTTGATGAAGAAAGTGTAGTAGTGTTGAGATTGGTTTTTAAGGTTTGATGGGAGAACCAAGAATGTGGGAAGAAAGTTCGGAGTTTCTTAGGTACAAGAGATATGAGAAATGAATTGACAACGTTGTATAGAAGGAAAATCCTAAGCAAAATTGTTGGCATTGCTTGTGTTTTTTGTTTTTGTTTTTAATCTTCTCTTAGAATGGGGTTTTAAGATTGAAGTCGAGGCTTTTTATTGTGTGTTGATTTGAGGTGAGTAAAGTGAGGTTCTTTAATTAAACTTTTGACGCGTTATTTGGTTTTTGTAATTTAATGAGAGCATTATTGATGATGATGATTATTATTATTATAGGACTTGGTTGTTCAAAAACGCGTTAAAATTAAATTATTTGTGGTGGAGCATTTATTATTATTATTATAGGACTTGGTTGTTCACTTCAATTGGGTTGGTTACATGTTACAAACTTACTATAGAGTACTAATTCCATATAAATAAATAATGTTACAAATAATAATAATACTAGATAGAGTACTTAGTCAATAAATAAATAATGTATAAATACCGTATTGGAAGTATTGAAAACAATAAAAGAATTCTATGCCAACCAGTCTCTGCCTAGCTGACTCTCGTGTCTGAAGGGGTCTACTCTTTATTTTCTTGCTATACTAATCATTAAATAAACTGTTTTAATTTGCTATTCAGTTTTACCTTACTGGACTAACGTGATAATAACGAAAAGCTAATACAAATACACTTAATTAAAATTATGAGTTTAATAGACCTATTTTATTAATGTAAAATTATTTTAGAGTAATATTTTTGTTCAATTCCCGCTGCAGATGTGATTTCTTTGTGACTGACCTGTAAGTAAGTGCTTTTTAAATCTTGAAATATAACATTGAGTATGATAAGTTTCTGAAATTCAATTGATCTATTTTTTTTTAATAATAATAAAAAATGATGAAGCGTGTACTTGAAGAGCTAAATTTTTAAGCAATTTGTTTAGTGTTGAAATGGACAATATAATGTAGATAAATGAATATGAATATATAAAAAAAAGAAGCATTTTGTGTGACCGTTGATAAGGGATCTAAAGAACCGTTGGAGAGTGGAACCCGCAAATGGCCGGCCGGCATGATTCCATACACTTTGGATTTCCTCAACGGCTGTTTGCGCGTCTTTGCTTCTCCTGACACGTGTCATCTCTTTCTCTTCTCATCATTGTTTATGTTATGCACAATATTAGTTCAAAACACTATATTTTATTACTGTACTTTTTATTAATTAAATTTTATATAATTTATGTATCTGCATAAAAAGATAAAATAAATAAATGACAATTTTTTTGCTGAATTAAAATTTAAAATGGGAGAATAATGTCACACTGCAAAGTAAAAAAGACTTAATCAATATATATTTAAAAAGAATAAAAAATCACATATTGATATACTTTTTTTCTTCATGTAAATATAATTATATATTATTAAATTAAATAAATAATTTAATCAATAATTAAATAATAAATTAAGCTTTTGAATTCATATAACATATTTACAAGTTTGAAGTTTTCTGCAAAATCCAAGGAGTTGTGTCAGTTGTCAGACATCTCCAAACTCAAATAATATAATTTACCTCTAATTTCTCTACAGTAATTCATATTTCATTTTATTTTTATTTTTATTTTTATTTTTATTTTATCATATCATTCTTCTATCATATCACAAACATGTAAAAAACACTAGCGCGTTTTGTATTTTCTTTGCCACTTTAGGTTGCTCTCATACAAGAGACAAGTATGGTCATTACTATGAGTTAATTACAAATTAAATTAAATTAAATGACTACCAGACTGTGTTAGGGAACATGTCTTGTCTCTAGTTCCACACTCGACCAACTAATAACACTACCATGGTGAGCTGGACTTGGTTTTTTTTTTTTTTTTCATTTAAATTATTAAAAACAAATAATTAAATAACTTTTTATTCTTATAAAATTTTGATTTTGACTACTAAAAAGAACATAACTTTTTAGTTCTTAAATATTTCTGATTTTATTTTTGGACCATTCTTTTGAATTAATTCATATGTACTTTTTAAATATTTAAATGATCTTTTTTTATAAATATTTAAAATATTATAAGAACCTCTTATCCTAAAATTTAAAATTATTTAATTAAAAATAAATTTTTAAGCAGTACAAACTTAAAAATATATTTTAGTTATCTTTTGTTAAAAAAATTAAGTTTTTATAATGGAGATTTTTATAATATCTTAAAAATAACTGAAAAAATCAATAAAAAAAAAAGAGTTTTTAAAAGGGAGATTTTTATAATATCTCAAAAATAACCACAAAATATCAATAAAATTAGAAGAAAAAAAACTATGAGTTAACTTAAAATTAAAACAAAAATTAAAAAATGAAGTGGGGAAATTGAACTTAATTTTTAGCTTTACTCCTCACGTAATTTTGTTACAAAAAATACAAGATTCGTCGCCTGAGAGATTCGAACTCTCGCGGGGAAACCCCATGTACTTAGCAGGCACACGCCTTAACCACTCGGCCAAAGCGACGACTTGTTATACGGTGTCGCACAAAGCCTAATAACTCTTTCACACAAACCTTAATTTGCAGGGTAAATCTTTTTAATCTAATATGAACTATATTTACTGACATGAATTTTTTTATTAATTTCTCTGTAACCCAATTCAAACATACGCGTTCAATCAAAATCTTAGCATTAAGTAAGTTATTCCGTCAGAAAATATTTAGTACTCTATTGAGATGCTTTAGGAATTATCATTAAAAAAATAACACTATTATGGTTTGAATTATTTTTTTAAAGAAGGACAAATCTCTAATGATTTCTTTTTTAATATATAATTTGTTTTTCTTTTTCTTTTCTAACATTTTAACAAAGTAAATATATGACAAAATTATTCAATTAAATATATCAACAATAACTGGCCATTTTTTTAAAAATTCATGACAAATTCAGTTGTTTTTAAAAAAATTAATGGTTACAAAAGATCCGCAGTTGAAAATATGACGAGTTTAATACTCAAAATTTTAAAAAATTATAAATTTAAAAAATCTATAATATATCCAAAAAGTTGGAGAGATGAATTAAATAATAAATCCATACTATTTAATTCATAGTTATAATGATATATTTTTTGTAGATGGCGACTGTTTGATTGGTATAAAAGAAAAAATGAGTGATTTACTAAAAAATAAGTTATTTATGAACAATTTCTTTTGTAGGGACCAAATGATTTTTTATTAATTATTTAGCAAAGACTACTATAATTTTCTTTTATTCTCGTAATTTGTAATACTTTTATACCTCGTTAACCTTTTATTTAAAAAAAAAAGCTCTTGTGATTTTGTTTAAAAAAATTAGTGTTTTGTTTAAGAGTTCTATATTTAGAGACAATAATAGTGATAATTAGTTAATTAATGTTTCATTTGTCTCCTTGTTTATTGAGGGATAATTTTTTTTAGATGTATGTCTCTTGTTCGTCATTCATTATATTGAATCAAATTTAAGAAACAATTAATTTTGTAATATTCGGTCTAACATTTTGTAAATCAAATGCACCTCTAACTCCAAGAGAGGAATTACTTATAAGTAGCTGTGTAATTTTGTAATTTTCACATTTAAAAAAAAATAGACAGTACAATTATTTTTATTTTTATTTCTTTCTAAATCCGACATATAGTTTAGACTCACCAATTTTACTTCAATTGTTACACACTTCTACCCTTGGCTACGTTACAAATCCTTGCTTTGCATGATTCTTAATCAACCCCTTCTTCTTGGCAAACTAATAAATTTGTGGGCTCGAGGAAGAATGGAAGGGCAACACATGCTTATCTTAATTTGACTAAAAAAAATGCTTATCTAAATTACATCAAAGAATATTTATATATTATTCTTATATTTTATAAACTACTACATATCCTTAAATATAAAACTATGCATGTTGACTAAATTATGAAGATAAAAAAGTTGTAGAGAAAACTATCTACTACATTTATCCTTATATTTGTATTGTTTTTCCAAATTTTTCATTTAGGAGATGATTAATTTATTTTTCTATCACAATACTAGTTACTAAATAAGTGTGCGGTAATTAAGAAAATTTGATAAAAAATGTTTAAAAAGTTAAAAATTTAGAAACTATTTCATAAAATAGACAAGTTAAGGCAAATACTATCTCAAATGTTTCTCTAAAATGTTGACATAGTCGTCTTCAACTCACTCATATTTTAATTGTTGGTGCCTTAGACATTATTTGTCCTCGTTAGTAGTTTTTTTTTCTTCTTCTTATTGTGTTTTATTTTCCCTAAAAAAGTAAAAAATGGAGGTAGCAATAGTACTTTATTTTAAATTAGGATCACAAGAATAAGAAATATGTCGGAGAATATCAAATAAGTATTTATTAGAAAACATTGAGATATGAAATATTTGTACTGTTTTACTGAAATACTTAATATTTTACTTACTTTACATAGCAAGAGTGAGTGATATATTTCAGAATTTAAGTACTTAATAGTTTAATAAAATTCAAACAAAGTATATATTTTATATTTAATTTTTTGGTTTTCGATATAATAGAATTTCAAGAAAGTAAGTAAAATATGATTAAAAATTATTTTAATTAACAATTAAATTTTTTCTCTCATATAATTAATTTTTAATTGAAATTCATTAATCAATTAAGTTTAATTAGTAAATGATTGTTAGTAAATTTAGATTAAATATATTTAATTTTTTTTCTTATATTTTGAGTCAGATAGAGTATTTCGTAAGTATTTAATTATTTATAAACTCTATAAATAGTTATGATATATTTATTTAACACAATATTTTTCAATTAATTTAATTGCTTTTAATATAAATTCTCAGTGTGGAGCAATGGTTTACTCATAAATTATAACCAACCAACGAGCTAACTAATTTAAATATGGAAAATGTTAATACGTGCGATTATGACTTTTGTCCTATTATGACTTTAGTCGTTGGATTAAAGATATATATTTTATATTAAAAATTGTGAATTTAATTTTTTTTCAAAATATGTTTCATATTTGTGGAATCCTTAAATATACTCATAAGAATACACTTTTTTATAATGAGTTGTTTACTGTCTTAAAATGATGATTAAAATTTAAAATACAAAAAATTAGGAGAAAAAAAATATTATTAATAACAATAATATTTCATACTATTTTACAATTATCCCAAATGAGATTATAAATCTGTCTAAATGACAATATTAAACATTTATCATTAAACTGACATTTTAAGATCCAACAACATCAATATTTAAATACATTAAAAAAATATACTTATTTAAAATGGAGAATCCTTTCTACTTTCTATTTTCTATCTTCTATCTTCTTTTCTTTTCTTTCTGTTATTATTTTGTAAAATAAAAATAGAGAAGATGGTAACCTCGAATTGGTTAGTTAACCCAATTTACAAAATTAATTTATTATTAAATAAGGGCCCACAATTCTTAAAGTCATGGTAAATGTGCGTTATTTTCTATGATGAATTGTGATAAAGAGTGAATTTTGCTATAATTAGCGTTTCAACGTGAGTTAGGAAACTATAGCCTATAAACTAATGAGGCAAAAGTGTTTCAATCACTCTCTCTAGGGAGAGACACAATGAAAACCATATTGTCAAAAGTCAAACTATATATACACAAGAGTAATTGCCAATATGACATGTAAAGCATGCAATTATACTTTTCATTGCTACTTGTTTTCTCTTCCCTATTTTGGTTTATGTTTCTTCACTTAAATAAACTTTCTTTGTTTTGGAAGTATATATACACTATTACTCTCAACCTCAACTAACTCATGCATGTCATGCTAGCTTAATAAGATTGCATGTCTTTCTATATATATATATGTAAATATTATTTGAGAGAAGGGTTGTTAATTTTAGTAAAAACTTCAATTCTTGCAAGCAACTCATAATATAAGAATCCAAAAGAAATGTAAAATAAAATATAATAATAAGAAATAAAAACCCTTGATATGTATACAAGCATATCATTTTATTATAATAATTTACTTCTTCTGTTTTCTTACCACAACAACTTTTTAGAAGTCTTGTATTACTATATTAATGTGTCATTTTCAAAATTCAAATCTACAATAATCGTTTTTGTTTTTACTTATTGCATGCTTAACTACTCAAAATAATTAATACAGTTAGAAAAGTATTAATGGCATAATCGAAAATGATTGATATGGTAAAAAAAAGACTATTAATTTTGTCAAAAACAATAAAATTTATTGATTTCCTAAATTAGTCAGAGAAATCTTTAAAAAACTTGTTAAAAATAAATTGAAAAAGTAAATTTTTTATAAATATGATACAATAATTATGATAAAATATGGATATATGTTTTTGCAAAATTTATTTATATTTATATCATAAATCTACGTATAATTAATCGTAAAATTGACACGTGATAAGTGAAAAGATGTCTATATTTAATGTGATTTAGATATTATAAGTGTGTATTTTTTTAAATCTTATTCTAGATGTATATTTTATTATCACAAGATGATGATATAATTTGTTGTTGAAATAAATACGATGATCATCAAATATAACGATATAATCATTGTATTCAACCAATTTGAATAAATAAATTTTTTTAATAAAAAAAATAAATAAAACTCAATAATTCTGACTTTACATTTTTCATAGAAAACATAGTAGTATAAGAAAGAAGTGAGTAAAAAGAGTCACAGAATTAGAAAGTTTATGTTAAAAAGTGAAAAAGTATGGTGAGAAAAGAAACTCCATTAACTACAAACCAACCCAAGAAAATAAAGAGTATAGGGATGAAAATGTATTTGTTCTGATAGCTGAAAAAATATAGAAACAAATATACCTCTCTTGATGAAAGTAAAAAATTGGTAGTGCAGTAATCCAGGCATGAAAACATCAAATAGCAATAACTTTCACATTTAATGCTTCCACCTAAACTTTGCTCATTTTCATAACTAGCAGTTTTAACTCATTTATTGCATCCTTCACTCACTCTCTGTCCTTTGCCGGCAACACCATCATCCTTCAACAATCCTTTCTTTACTTTCCTCTTCTAGCAACTCAAATCTCAAACTCCAAAAAAAAATATGGTGCAACAAGAGTTTCTAGTTTCTAGTTTCAACCAACTTTTACAAAATGTGAGTTTCTTTACAAGCTAAAAGACACTTGAAAAAAAATCACTTTTTGAAGCTGGTTTTTCTTCTTGGTAAGTTTGTTTAACTCTCTAGCAAGCTAAATCACCAACAAGCTTGGAACTTTCTCTTTTCATCATCCAAAGTGGACAAAAGATCCATTGAAGTTTCTTGCTTTTTGCCTTGAAACTCTTCAATGAAGATTTTCTTATTTGGCTTAACTATTTTACTTTTACACCCCCCATTATTTTTGTAAGTCCTCTTCTTCTACATTACTAGTTTTCCTTGAAAAATTGTGAAAAAAAAAAATCACACTTTTTGTTATGAACTCTTTAAACAACAAAGTACAAGTCATGTTTCTTGCTGAGTAATCAAGAAAAGGTGAAAGAAAGCCAAAAATCTATACATGTTGTGTCTTAGTTCCAACCAACATTGTTTTGTTGGTAAAAATTCAACCTTTAGCTATAAAATATAGTTTTTGAGTGGCTAAGGTATCATGGGGTTGTCAGTAAAACAATTCTCAACCTACCTTTTGAATATGAAACCATGGTTTGGGATTATTATACTATTTGAGATTGTTGTTTTTTCAATGTTATTTTGTTCACAAGTTTCGAGTCTTGGTTCCATGTCATCAATTGCTGTCTCATATGGAGAGAAAGGTTCTGCTTTCTGTGGTTTGAAATCAGATGGATCTCACACTGTGACATGTTATGGATTGAACTCAGCCATAATTTATGGGACACCAGCTCATTTTCCATTCATTGGTTTAACTGCTGGTGATGGATTTGTTTGTGGTCTTCTAATGAGTTCAAATCAACCTTATTGTTGGGGTAGTAGTAGCTATATTGAAATGGGTGTGCCACAACCTATGGTTAAGGAAGCACAGTACTTAGAAATCAGTGCTGGTGATTATCATGTTTGTGGTTTGAGAAAACCTTTGACAGGAAGATATAGAAACAGTTCTTTTGTTGATTGTTGGGGTTACAACATGACAAAGAATTTTGTGTTTGATGGACAGATTCAATCTATTTCAGCAGGTTCTGAGTTCAATTGTGGTCTTTTTTCGCAGAATAGGACCGTCTTTTGTTGGGGTGATGATGAAGCTAGTAGTCAAGTTATTAGTTTGATTCCACAAGGGACGAGGTTTCAGAAAATCTCTTGTGGAGGGTATCATGTTTGTGGAATCATGGAAGGTGTGAATTCTAGAAGTGTTTGTTGGGGGAGGAGTTTGGAAATAGAGGAAGAGATTTCATTGATAGGTTCAAGAAAAGGACAACAAGGGAATGTTGAGTTGGCTCCAAAGGATGCTATGCTTTCTGTTGTTGGAGGAAAGTTTCATGCTTGTGGTATTAAAAGCTATGATCATGGTGTGATTTGTTGGGGGTTAACTTTGAAAACAAGCACACAAGTTCCTAAAGGGATTAAAGTGTTTGAAATTGCAGCTGGTAATTATTTTACATGTGGAATACTTGCTTCAAAATCTCTTGAACCTATTTGTTGGGGTGTTGGATTTCCAATTTCACTTCCTTTGGCTGTTTCACCAAGAAAGTGTTGGTTTACACCTTGTCCTCCTGGTTACTATGAAATTGATGAACAAAAGGGTAATAGTGTTTGCAAGTTTCCAAATTCTCATCTTTGCATTCCATGTAGTAGTGTTTGTCCATCTGAAATGTATCAGAAAAGTGTATGCAATTTGAAATCTGATATATTGTGTGAATATAATTGTTCTGTTTGTTCTTCACCTGAGTGCTTCTCCAATTGTTCAACCTCTTCTTCTTCTTATTCCAATGATGTTAGGAAGAAAAATGAAAGGTTTTGGTCTATGCAGTTACCAGTTGTTTTTGCTGAGATAGCATTTGCTGTTTTCTTAATCAGTGTTGTGTCTATAACCGCGGTTATGTACGTTCGTCACAAGCTGAGAGGTTGTGAGTGTTCAAACTCGAAGACGAAGAAGATTAATGTTAGTTCTTCGGCTCAAAAGGAGAACGGAAAGATTCGGCCGGACATGGAGGAGTTCAAATTAAGGAGGGCTCAGATGTTCACCTACGAGGAACTCGAAAGAGCGACCGATGGATTCAAAGATGAATCAATTGTAGG
>NC_021160.2:52145700-52205786 GCF_000331145.2 Cicer arietinum
AGGGAAAGGAAGCTTTTCATGTGTTTTCAAAGGTGTTCTCAAAGATGGAACAGTTGTTGCTGTTAAAAGGGCTATTGTATCTCCCAACATGCAGAAAAATTCAAAAGAGTTTCACACAGAACTTGACTTGCTTTCTAGGTTGAACCATGCTCATTTGCTCAACCTATTAGGCTATTGTGAAGAAGGTGGGGAAAGACTTCTTGTTTATGAGTACATGGCTCATGGATCATTGCACCAACACCTCCATGGCAAAAACAAAGAGTTGAAGGAGCAGTTGGATTGGATTCGAAGGGTAACAATTGCAGTCCAAGCGGCTCGAGGGATCGAATACTTGCACGGCTATGCTTGTCCGCCTGTGATTCATAGAGACATCAAATCTTCAAACATACTCATTGATGAAGAACACAATGCTAGAGTTTCCGATTTCGGTTTATCTCTACTAGGTCCTGCAGATAGTAGTTCTCCACTAGCCGAGTTACCAGCCGGAACACTAGGTTATCTTGACCCTGAATACTATAGACTTCACTACCTCACGACAAAATCAGATGTTTACAGTTTTGGCGTTCTACTATTAGAAATTCTAAGCGGTAGAAAAGCTATTGACATGCAATTCGAAGAAGGTAACATTGTTCAATGGGCGGTTCCATTAATAAAATCGGGCGATATAGCCGCTATTTTAGACCCTTGTTTGAAACCACCTTCTGATATTGAAGCATTGAAAAGGATAGCTAATGTTGCTTGTAAAAGTGTGAGAATGAGAGGGAAAGATAGGCCTTCAATGGACATAGTAACAACAGGTTTGGAAAGAGCTTTAGCAATGTTAATGGGAAGTCCTTGTATTGAACAACCAATTTTACCAACTGAAGTTGTTTTAGGAAGTAATAGAATGCATAAGAAATCATCTCAAAGGTCTTCAAATAGGTCGGTTTCGGAAACCGATGTGGCCGGCGCAGAAGGCGGTGAAGATCAACAAAGGTTTGAGTTTAGAGCACCTTCTTGGATTACTTTTCCAAGTGTTACTTCTTCTCAAAGAAGAAAATCATCTGGGTCAGAAGGTGAAGTTGATGTGAAAATTGTTGAAGGAAGAAACTTTGGAAATGTTGGAAATGGTGATGTTTTGAGAAGTCTTGAAGAAGAGATTGGTCCTGCTTCTCCTCAAGAGAGACTCTTCTTACAACATAACTTTTAAATATTTTGTGTAACTTGGAGAGCAAGAAAAGATTTGTTGTGGGATAAATGTGGTAAAAAAATTCATGGTTTAGATTGTGTCAAAGATGATGATTCCTAAGTTGTTTAATGTTGCATGTAGTTGTTTTGTTTTGTTTTGTTTAAGTGATGAATGAATCCAACTCTGACATTATTTAGTTTTGTAATTGTAATCTTCTGAGAGCTATGTTTTAGAATCTTAGTGGAACTTTCATTATTCTTTCATGCAACTATTACACTTGGATGTAATGTAACTATTATCTAATTTTATTATTGATTGTAATTTGAGAAGCCCAGTCTCTCTGTCAAATTCTATAACATGTTTAACAAAAAAAATAAAAGTCTATAACATTGGTTTTTGATTTTGCTTCAGTTTTTTTAATTAGAGAAATTGGAAATTGGTTATTTTACAATTCTTTGAACAAATGATAAACTGAAGTTTTTTTTGGTTGTTGTTGAGACCCAAATTAAAATAATTATTCTTGTGCATAAAATATTTAATTAAATAAAAATTGCATGCAAAAAATATAATTTAAATAAAAATTGCCCTCACGCAGGATCGAACTACGGACCTTCAGTTTACAAGACTGACGCTCTACCACTGAGCTATAAGGGCCTATCTGTGAAATATGTATACGTGACTAATACAAATATAATAAATTCGTTATTTCTTTGATCGGATATAAAATTGATTTCAAGCATAGACATGGACTTTGGTCCTGGTCACAAAAATTAATTAATTTTCGAATCCCTAGTAACAAGATACAGTATGTTTTAAATCCCTAAGGTACCATAAATTTCCCAAAGTGAAGCTTAGACAAATGTATCAATCATGATTAAAATTTTTGTCTTAATATTTTGATTTTTAAAGGATTTTTTTTTTTAATAATTCAGAGATAAGTAAAATTTAGTAAAAGTTTGAACTCGTGTTGTTCGACTTAAATTCAATCACTTTATTTTTAGTTTTAATGATAAATTATATTATTCAATACGTAAATATATACGTCATTATTTACTGCATTTTTTTGAAAGATTTCATTTGGAAAACTGTGTAAAATACCATCTGCAAATTTACGTTCGTTGGCAGTGATTAAGTTGGACCAATCTAATTTTTTTAATATGGAAATTTACGTTAACTTAATTTTTTTATGGTAAAACGTTTTTTAATTTATGTCCCATCAATTCAATTGAAATTAAAAAATATATTTTTATTAATTGAATATCATAAATTATGAGCTAACTAAGCACTACAAGCTCATGTGTACAAACTCTTTGTAATGCACTCTATTCTAGTTGTAGTAATATTTAAATGAAGATATTTTAGAAAATTAACAATGGAATAAGAAGAATCTATCAAGGCATTAGAATGGCTACTATATTGTTAGCATAAGTAAATTCATAAGAATGAACTCAAAGGACCTGTACATTGACTGAACTAGTCTGTTCTCTTCTACTACCAACTAAAGAATCAGAGCATATATATATATATATATTGCAATACAATTAATTATTGAATTCCATTGCACTTAACAAACTCAACTACATCACTGAGCCAGATACCTAGGTCAGCAATTATATTATTATTGCACAATTTATCTACCACCATTTTCGACCCAGTGAAAAAGAATTATAAGTCTAAGATAACATTGAATTGAAACTATCTAGGTTTCTCTTCTTGTTCTTTGGCTTCCATCTCCTTCACACTCTCCACTATGTGCTGTATCTTCTTTGAAACGGTTTCATTATGCTCCTCAATGTACTCATATAACAATTCAAGGTTCGTTTTATATGTCGCAGATCGCTTTTTCTCTATAGCCAACTGCTGAGATAGTTCTCGAACTCTGTCATGTCCACTCTGGAAATTACGTAAAAACAAGGGTAAGAAGGAGTGAAAACTGAAAACGGGTGTGAGGGATATTTACTCAATATTTTCCAAGAAAAATTATTCTAAGGCTCCCTGAACTTAATTTAAAATTGGTCATTTAAGTTTCAAAACGTTTGTATCATTGGTATTTTTTTCATCTACCGTTACATTCTGTTAAAATACTGCGTATGCGGCCACGTAGGCCTTGTTTTAACGGACTAATTGGAAACTTCAAATTAAGTTCAGGGACCCCAGAGTAATTTTGCCAATTTTCCATGTATATATTGTCCGATACATAAACTCGAACATCAATTAAAATTGAAATCAATAGGCATAGGATATAAAACATTGAAAGTCTTGCTTAGTTTCTCTTCTTGCATACAAAAGTGTAAGTTTACAAATAGGATCGACTAACATCTTCATAAAATTCAGTGATGAGATCCTTTGTATTCTAATAGTTGTAACTTGCAAAGGTAGCAACTACACCTATTTAATGCCTTTTTTGGTTTTTCTTTCCATCTCTACTTTCATTTATTGTTTTCACTTTTAATTAGAAAAGTGCCACATTATTTTTACAATCTTTTGTGTTTTTATTAAAGTTTTCTACCAGGAAGAGTGAAAACAATAAAAATATATTTTCAGTGTTTCCTATACAAAACTTTGAATAGGAAACAGCTTATGGAATTTGTTTGATAAATTACTGAGTTTGATAATCACCATACCTATTTATATATTAAAAAAAACATCATCATACTGTTAATAAAATATACTTTAGACTATCCAAGTCGCATTTTACTGTCGGCATCTCTTCATCTGTCACGTGTCCATTTTACAATAAATTATTTTCAACATGGATAGTATTTTGATAATTAAAAATGAAAATAGTAAATGAAAAAAGAGAAAGGAAACAGACCCTATACTTTTATAGCACTACAAATAACTCAGAGAACATTAGTTATTGTTTGGAAGACTGTGTTTCATTATATTTGGGAATGATTACCGAAAAGCAATTTCGGGTAAATTTTGTAAACGCATAAGATGAGAAGTGAGAATACTATTTGGTGCCGAATTCAAACTCCAATAATGGGCCTGATAGACAGTTAACGGCTCTGTGTGAGTAACAATCTAATCCTAAGCATAAAGTATCAATTAACATAATAAATATAACATAAATACTTATATACCACCTTTCGGCAATGAAAGAACATGAACTTACCGGATATTGTTCATAAACGAAGTCTCTTCTACCTCTTCCAGGAGTCAGAGGATGCGTGTGCTCCTTTACAAACTTGGTTATAGACCATAAGCCAGAATTTAATTTCCTCACCATAATCATTGCCCTGCAACCAACCCTTGTTTCTGCTCTTTGCCTTACAATCTTTTCACGCTTGTCAGGCATTCTGAAACCTTCTTTGTTGCAAACAAGAGCTCGCCCAATAACAGATCCATCACGCCTTGACCTTGAGAGCTTACTTACACGTATGATGAATCCAACACGTGTAGCATATGCATTATAAAATGCATGCGCTTCGGCTTCCGATACAAACTCCTGACCTATAAAGGGTTCATCAACTGATCTCACAAGCGGTGCTGCAGGAATTGCTGAAGGAATTTGGTCCACTCCAGAGGAATCTTGAGTCATATTATCATCTTGATCTTGTTCATCCGTTGGCTCAAAAGAACTGCAGTCCATTTTTTCTTTGTCAGCTATACTACTACTAACCTCTCCCATAATAGCATTTCCTACTGCCTCACCATTACTAGAGTCATCAATCCCAAATTCCACTGCAGAAATAAAAGATCTGCTATAAGATTTTACTATACAGAGCAGTATATAAAAATTGATAAAATACACCTTCATTGATGATAAAAATTATGAAAGAACCGGAGAAGAAGTATATCGTCTTAATTCCAAAATTCTCATTTTTTGTTATTGTTTTAAGAAGAAAGCTTACAGCAAAAAAGGGAAATAAAATGAGTACAAAATGGTTTAAACTGAATACTCTAATGAATCAGAGAGAGAACCATACGAGTCCACTATGCTTATACAAGAAACCTTATAAATGACACTAAATACTTGTCAAATACACTTCGCTTCAACAAATAAAACCGGATTTTGTTACCATACAAAATCCATAAAACTTTTCAGAAAGTCAGTGTGAAGGAAAAATTCAGATTTTTCTGATGTACAAAAAACAAACATGTCACAGTATGGAAAACGTCAGTCAACTTCAAACAAATATAACAATGCCCAAAAAACCTAAATAAACAAAAAAATAGAGATTTTTTTTGAATGGTTCATATTTTTCTTAAAAAAAACTTACTCTTAATGGATTTATACTTTTTGGATTTTGATAAAGCTTAATTGCATCCAGATGATTAATGTAGCCAACCTTAAGCGGGAAAAGACATAGTTGGTGTGGTTTTGAATTATAAGGTCTCATAATTATGACCGAAACATTACGACTGAAGGTACATTCTTTTTTTTTTTTTACTAAAAAAGCAAGCAAAAATTATTCTCTGTTTATTTTCCACAATTCAGCAACTTATTGTGAATCAAATATGAATAATGCTACCCATTCAAGCAAAAATGGCAGAATTTTGCAATAATTGGATCAAATTGGAGAATGGTTATGAAACCACTAACCCATCCAATAGTTAACAAAAATGCCAATTGTAAAAAAAAAAAAGACAAAAAAAAGATCTTTCAGATTGATAAGCACTTTTAACAACTCATCACATCATAGTGAAGCTTTATCCCCAAAATGAAACATTAGTAATATCCTCAAAACAATAGGGTTCATCCGAAAGGTGCGAATTGTATTTTATCTCAATCTCCAAGCTAAACAAAATGAGATTAATTAGTTCAATAATTATCCTTCGTTAAAATTGAAACCACAATAAGTATTATGATAAAATCAGAATACAGAAATAAATAAAAAATTATTCAATTTTGAGTAACTTGTCTCATTCCAATTGAAATTCTTTGAACGAATAGAAATAAAAGAGTTCCAATTGCTTCAATACAAGACTCGTAATGCAGTAATTGAAAAAAACTACAAAACCCTAAAACTGAATCGGGATTCAAAAGGCGAAAGGGTAAAAATGGAATAAAATAAACTAAAAAGCTTACTGAGTTATGAGAGGGTGATGCAAATTGGATTTTGTCGTAGAAAGAGTTTGTGATTTTTGTAAATAAATTTTTTTTTTCCGTGCAAAGTGCAAGTGCAGAGAAGATTCACTTGTGAGTTGTAACAACAGAACAGAAACAGAAGAGAAGGGATTCAGGTAAGGGAAGGCATACGTAGCTTCCTGTGCGCCTTACACTCAAACTCATTCGACATGGGCCTGGATCATGGGCCTACGTCTTTATTTTTCTCAGTGGCCCAAAATAAAATATTTTCCCTCCTTTTTGCATTACCAATGAGATTGACTTTAACATAGAAGATTAGTATCATTTAATGTGGCAAACCATAAAGTTGTCCCAAGAAACAAAGTACCATGCCCTAGCAAGAAGAAGTTCAATGGAATACTTATTGAAGGACTTAAATTCACCCTACCATTTCTATAATCACTTCTACAATAACACAAGATCTACATGTGGTATAAAAAAAAAATCATATTTTTGATATATTTATTATTATATTAAAATAGATTTGTCATATAACTTTTGTTTGGTTAAAATTAGCGAATTAGTTAATATACAATATGCTAGTCAATGAATACATGGTTGATATTAAAAAACAATATAAGCAAATGAAAAAAACCTACAAATTTATGATAAAATTACTATAATAAAAAAAAAATTGTCAGACGAATTTATAAACTATGAATTATAAGTTGGTTAACTTGCCAAATATAACCTAAGTTCAATATAATTAAAATTTTCAGATACTTTCCTTAAGTCAATGATTTATTTATAAACTATTTATTCTAAGGAAGCATAATTTCATTGTAAAATAAACAGTACTAATTTTCTCTATATATATGTTCTTGAGAAAATAAATCTAGAATTAAAGTATTATTTGTAAACTCTAAAAATAAGTATTTATAAAAATATATGAAATTATATTTAAATGTTTTTATTGAAAGATAATTTCATATTTTTCAAAATTTATCTCATGTTTTTTACATTATGACAATAGTATTTTTCTATGTTTGTTAAAATTACTAAATAGTATTTGTTTTATTTTTATATATTGTCAACTATATATTGATATGTTTTTTTAAATATATATTTTTATTATAATATTTAAAAGGGTATTACATATTTTTTTAATAAATAATAGCTCATTTAGCTATCAATTCAAAAACAATATATAGTGAAACCCTTTATTTCTCATGTAGAATAATATATAATATTGTTTCTTTTTGTTTTTTATAACTCCTAGTGTGTATGTTAACGCAAAAAGGATACCCGTGGGATCATGCATCATTTTCCAACGTCATCGAATTGGTTGAGATAGTCTTTTTTGGTTTAGTTAGGTTCTCAATTGGGTGATTGATATAGACCAATAACCATTGATTTTGATAAGAAAAATGGGTCAAATGTCTCTTTAGATATTCACTTAGAATTTTAAACCCCAAATGTATATTCTTCAAACTAAGTAACAATAAAATCAGCATACCATTGCCAAAATATTTATGAAATTATATATGATAAATTATGAAATAAATTTATATAAAAGTAATTTGAATTTATTTTATTTTTATTGTTAAATTTCTATAAAAAATATTTGTTATAAATTAATTGTTAAATGAATTTTTAAGTTTTAACTCAATTAAAAATTATTAATATTATTAAATTAAATATCACACTTAACACAATTATAAATGTCAATTTATAATAATATTTTCAATTTCATTTACAAACAAAAAGTTTAAGCGTATAAATAATTATTTATTCAAATCGTGTAATTTGTTTATTCTTTCTTTCTAAATCACATCTAGTCAGCAAACACGCCGGAATGCAACTGATTTATGATTTATGTTTTATTTATTTCAAAAAATCGAAAGGGAACCAGCGACTCTCCGCCGAAAGAAAAAAAGCTTTTAAAAATATAATATAAAAACAGTCCAAATCCATTGTTTCATGGATTTATGCTCCAACAAAACCGACGGCAAAATTCTCAAACTTCACCAACTTATTATATTCGAATTGGCCTCTTCGATGATAAATAGAATATGCATTCCAGATAAATATAACCGAATTATCTATTTTTTGTTTATTTGTAAATCACTATTTTAGTAATTAAATATTAGGTGGTGTCAAATTTGGTTCTAATTTAATTAAATATTTAAATTAGTTTTTAAATTATCAAATAATTATTAAACATTATAGATATTAAAATAATTGACATTTGAAAAAAAATTAACATTTCGATTATTTAAAGTTTCATAAAAGTTTTTAGATGAATAATAAATTGAAATCACAAGTCTTTTATTTACGGACACTAAAATAGATGTTTTTCTTTTCTTTTCAAAATAACATGTGAATTATACTTTGGTACATATCTCTTTAACTACATAACTTGGATTTTTTTATCTTTTTATTTTATTACATCCGTTTCATTTTTCAATTTTACTAATTTATTTTTTATTTATGTATTTTTTTTATAATTTATAATAAATAGAACAATTAAATTATAAATTGACTATCTCTCTTCAATAATAAATTAATAAAATAATAAAAATTAAAATAAATTTAATATTACAAACAATTTTAAATTTTTGTGAGTTAATCAATTTAATATTATATGTAGAAATATGGATAATTAGTTAATTAAAAAATAAAATAAAAACTAAAAATCCTAAATTTGATAACAATTTTTAAATCATAATAAATCATTTATTCATCATCCAAAATCTAAAATGAATTCCTTTCCTTATGTTTGCAGGAATCAAATCCATTATATTTATTTAATAAATGGATAATAAAATCCTTAATTAAAGTAATATTATTGATATTCTTATCTCTATCTGTATAATACTAATTATACCATACCAACTCCTTCTATATAATAACGACCAAACCCGTTGTGATCTCTCTCTCTCTCTCTCTCTCTAAAAATCAACGCATTCTCTTTCTCTAATTTCAATGGCATCAAGCAATGGTATCCCAACAGGCAACGGTCTCATCGTAAGCTTCGGCGAGATGCTGATCGACTTTGTCCCAACGACTTCCGGCGTATCACTAGCGGAGGCGCCCGGTTTCCTCAAAGCACCCGGCGGCGCACCGGCTAACGTAGCCATCGCCGTTTCCAGACTCGGTGGCAAAGCTGCGTTTGTAGGCAAACTCGGTGACGATGAGTTCGGTCACATGCTCGCCGGGATCTTGAAAGAAAACGGCGTCGTCGCCGATGGTATAACATTCGATCAAGGTGCACGCACTGCTTTGGCTTTTGTTACTCTACGCGCCGATGGAGAACGTGAGTTCATGTTCTATAGAAATCCCAGTGCTGACATGCTTCTTAAACCTGAAGAACTCAACCTCGAACTCATCAGATCTGTACGTAATTTTTTGTTTTTGTTTTTTTTAATTCGTTTTTAACAGAAAATGTTTCGATGTTATTTTTGTTTTTTTCTTTGGTGGTTGTTGGTCTCTTTGTTCGTTGGTTCCTATAAGTGATTTTGGTGTGTGTTGAGTTGCACGCGCGGGAAAGAACACGTGAGTTTTGTGGTAAAGGACATTGACGCGTCAGCGTCGGTGTGGTCATGTGGTGGGGCCCATTGTTAGATCTGGGATAGACTAAGCTTACGTTACGCAGCGGCTACCGATACATACTTTGATGTTTTGATTTTGATTTTGATTTTGATTTTGATTTTGTGGGTGGGGTTGTTGGTTGGAGAATCTCACCCCACGTGCCCATCGGTAGCCATTTCTTTTGAATCTTCCGACCTCAAAAATGGAGTACCATTGCATAGACTAAAAAATGGAGTAGGATTCATGAATTCTTCTTCGATCCAGTTTTTTATTCTTCCTGTTTCCGTAGAAACCAAGGACAATAGCGTACGACGAAAGTGTTGGTAGGTTTGTGCTGCCGTTCATGCATTTCCACGCGCCAGGGAGAGGTTGGGACTTCGCAAGCGCGATTATATCATGGTGTCTAGCTTTTTTATTTTAATATTTTAGCTATATATTTTTTATCAAAAAAAAAAAAACTAGTATATAAACTCGCGTCGTATGTCACGCCGAGTAATCGTTGACTAATGCCTTCGCGCGATCATAGCTTTCATTCTCTTTTCTTTTTCCACAAGTTATTTAATTAAATAAGTAGTACTATCTCGGGCCCATTCATAAGATAAAATAACAATAAATGTTAAAATTAATTTACTTGTTAATTATTTTAATTTTTGATTATTTTCATATACATATTTTTATTAAAAAATGTGAGACATTAAATGCTCAATAATAATATTAAAAAAATCAATGTCTTAAATAAGAAAATTAAATAATTTAAACAATAAATATATTTTAAAAATTAATTTACTTGACAGATTTGTTTTCAAATCGTGTGGAAAAAACTTCACTAAATTGACAGATTTATTATGGAATAATTTTTTCGGGGCAAATTGAATTGATTCTGTAGATATCGAAAATTTCATTAAATTAATCGTGGTAAATCCATTCCTTCGGAATATGTCTAAGACATTCAAAATCATTAAAAAGTATAACTATAAAATTACTAATCTATTAAACACATCATGGTGCATAATAAGTAAATAATTTACTTTTTTTCACAAAATACATTATTTGGCAGCTTACCTCATGCAGTGTAATAAAATTAAAATTAGTTCAAAAATTCCTGCAATGTTATATTATGACTGTCTTGGTTGTATTGTGTGATTTAGCATTTATGATCAATGGGGGTTGGTAACTAATTGAAACTTAATTTTTCAGGCAAAAGTTTTCCATTATGGATCCATAAGCTTGATTGTGGAGCCATGCAGATCAGCACACTTGAAGGCAATGGAAGTTGCCAAAGACGCCGGCTGCCTTCTCTCTTATGATCCAAACCTCCGCTTACCCTTGTGGTCCTCAGCCGATGAAGCTCGCAAGCAAATTCTCAGTATATGGGAAAAGGCTGATTTGATCAAGGTTAGTGATGTGGAGCTAGAGTTCCTGACTGGAAGTGACAAAATTGACGACGCTTCTGCTTTGTCATTGTGGCACCCCAATTTGAAGTTGCTCCTTGTCACTCTCGGTGAAAATGGCTCAAGATACTACACCAAGGTAAAATCTACATCCTACTCTTGATTAACCTATTACTTTTTGCACTATGGGTTGTTCTAACTTAAACTGTTATAAGTGGCTGTACAAAATTTTCTGTTGGAAGATATCTTTGTTTAGAAACACTAACGAGTTTTTCTCCATTTTGCCAGAATTTCCATGGATCAGTAGATGCATTTCATGTCAAAGCAGTTGATACAACTGGTGCTGGTGATTCCTTTGTTGGTGCTCTATTGTCCAAGATTGTTGATGATCAGTCCATACTAGAAGTGAGTCCGTAGTTACCAGACTGACTCCTTAATTAACTTTCACATTACCTACTCCAATAGAAATACACGTTTAACTGATTTTGTTTGTAAAATGTTTTTTTTATCATCTAACGATGGATTTGAGTTTTGTAATTGAGGATTTATTTATTTTCACTAACTGATTGCAGGATGAACCAAGGTTAAGAGAAGTGCTCAAGTTTGCAAATGCATGTGGAGCCATCACAACTACTAAAAAGGGAGCAATTCCTGCCCTTCCCAAAGAGGAGGATGTACTTAGCCTGATCAAAGCCTGATCAACACATAGATTCCTTTAGCATATTTCGTTTTCTTCCCATCTTGTTTCACTTTTTCATTGGGGTTACTCGCAACTAATTTCGAGTGAAATTGTCTCCAATTTTATTTTTCTTCTTGATTTTCTGTATCACGGCAAAATCATGTGCTTGGGAGTTTGGACAAATAATGTTTTTGAGTTTTGGTATTAGCTTTTGAATGAAAACTTGATTCAGGCATTGTTGCTGCTTTGCTGCTTCTTAATAAATATTTATATGTCTGTTAATTTTTCTGAGTCTAATGTTCGGTTTAATTTGTCATGCTCAGTGTACTTGTGTGGTTATCATTTTTTTCCAAGTTAAGGATAGATTAGTGCACAGGTCCCTAACAAGTTGATATTTTATTAGTTCAAAAACTTTAGCACAGAATAGAAATGATCCTTGGTGCAAGACTTGTGTGGTCACAACTACAAACTTATATAAAAAATTTGACATTATTTATCATTTGATATAGAAATAATTTATATATTAAAACTTATATGATAAGCATTTATATTATAAACACTAATTTAAAATGTTTATAATGTTTATCTACCAGAGAAATTCCTATAATAAGCATTTATACTATAAACACTAATTTAAAATGTTTATCTACGATACAAATTCCTTTAGTTCAAAACTCCATATAACTGCAGCACTTTATAAATAGTCCATGTGGGAATATAACATATTTTTCATCAAACAAAAGGAATCTTCTGATAAATGTTTCCGTTTAAGTACATCTATTTTTTGAAGCACAATATGCACTTTTGGGGATTCAGATTCTGTTCTGCCTAGATGCGGGGACAACTATAACACGATAGCTTGAGGATGACATTCACTAACCTCCATCTTTAAAGACTTCCAAACATTTGGACATCTTTCCCATTTTGCCTGCATGCGAGCTAGAAAAGCTTCTGCCCATTGTTCTTTACTCCCTCTCATGCTTACATCATAAGGCACAGAAAAACTATTCAAACATGATTACTATATCAGCAATATGCTCATTGACAGAAAAACATGTGTAAAGAGTTAGTTTTGCTTATAGTCAAGGTCTATTTATGAGTTGGATTTTGGAGGGAAAAACTTTGGAGAGAAAGACTTCGGAGAACTAAGCCTATATTTTAATATATATTTGAAATTTTTAAAAACTTGAAAGAACATGATAAATGAACATAGAATATCATGTAGTTCTTTTAATTTCAAAAAAATACTAAATATATATCAAAATATAAACTTAACTCTCCCTAAAAAATTCTCCAAAAACCAACTCGCAATAATTGTTAAATTTTTTTGTTAAAATTAGTTGATAGTAAAACTACAATAATTGTTAGCTGCTCCAAGAAATAAAGAACGAACTGGTTATGTGGAATACTGGTATATCTCTACACTTGTTACAATTTGTCTTTTTAACCCACCTTTTGCAATGCAGATTAATCATATTAAGGATAAGTTATGCTAATATTTCAACAAAAAAAAAAAAAATATTTAGAGCAGTCTTACACAATCACGAAGTTTTTCTTTTGGGGGAGGAGGGGGGTGGAAATCTATAACCGCCACCTTTTGGGTGCAGTTCAGGTGTTAGCTTGGCTTAGGTCCAGGGAATTTTAGTGGGGCATCAAAGCCTTACACTACATCTGAAGTCCACCCATATGGAACTCAATGTGTCAACTACGCCATGACTTGTGTTTAAATAGTCAAATATTTTGATAGCCTAGATGATATTCACAAATCCAAAGTAGTATTCACCTTAATAGTTCTTCAGGTTGACTTCCTTTCTTGAGATTAGTATTCCTGCAAGAACTCAAATGTCAATGTACAATTTTTGTTGAAGTGCTTGACAAGAAAAAAATGAAAGACCGTGCCACATTTGGTGATTCCAATATATTGGACAAATCAATTATCTCTCAATTCCAGAATTTGGTTGAATAGTAATCAAGCCTGATCACACCTCTTTGAGTGTTGACATTATCACATAAACACTCGAAGCAAATATCACAGTATCCTGTCATCTCCTTTTAACCCCTGTCTTGCTGCATTAGACCTATAACGGCATTTTCAAAAAATAAACCATGGACAATGCTGAGGAAAACAAACCTGCAGACAAACACTTGGAAAATATGAAGATATTTGGTTGAAAGATTATATATGGCATCAGCAATATGCTCCTTGCCGAACAAATACACCACTGGATAGCCTAGAAGCCATCTGAAACAAATAGATAAACTTAAATGAGACAGCCCCCACCACAAATTACATGTTTAATATGAAGCAAAAATAAAAATAGCTATGCTATTCTACAGAACCACCATAAAGGAAGTATAGGTTGATATTGAGCCCACAAAGAGATTTAAACGTTAGGCGAAAATGCCAATTCGTTCACACAAACAAGTCCATAAGATTAGACCACGATGTACCAATGTCCACAACAGGTGACAGTACTAACTTACTACTTTTAGAGTTTCAGGGTAAATATAACAGTAGTGTAGACAGCCATATTTATTCAAAACATCCCACTCCTGGAAAGAATCAAATAGGACATGGAATAACCAGAGGGTTGAACTTGAAATCACTGATCCTTCAAAGAGCTAGAAATCTAGCATAGATAAACTACACACCCAGCATAAAGAAAGTATAAGCTGTAAAACACAACTAGATGTAATCTGAGTAACATAGCTTGCTAGTTTCCACAAACTCTGATCTACATGGAACACTTTATAAAGACACAGAAAATGGGTTATCAGTAGAGCTGTGTTTGTAACAAGAATTTAAGAGTAGGAGAGTCCTTGCAACAAATGGGGACAAAGCTAATAACAATAACCTATTTCACCCCTATAAATCTGCAATCATATCATTTAATGAAACTGATATAGGAAATATAGTATCTAGCTCCTCTAAAACAATCAATTCAATTGGAATAAGTAGCAGTCTTGTTAACTAGCAGCTAGATGCAGCATAGCAGAATTTCAACAAATGCCTATTGTTCCGCAATATACTATTCAGTACAAAATGTTGTCAAATAGCGGCACTATAGCCCTATTGCATAGCAAAATTTGAACAAACTGTTATTTGTTGCGATTTGTGATTGACAACATTGATAAGTAGTAAAGTAAATAATCTCGGTCGTTGACCAAGAATAATATTGCTGCACTGCCTACGCATACATAACAAATCATAGAAGTATAAAATATCATTTGATTTTATTGCTCAAAGATGTAAAATAAACAGAAAAGGAGAAAAACACATTCAAAATGAAGGAGAGGAATCACCCATTCAAAGTTGGAATTGTGACATCAGTGTTTTCCATACAGTTACTAAGATCAATGCATTCAGTAGAATAAGAAGAGTTAGCACCATCCATCATTTTTGCCTCTCCATTAGTGGAAAAAACAGTCGAAAACAGCTTCTGAATTGACACCAGTTGCATTGCTAATTCGCTTTTCTCAATTTCTGTTATCAACTAAACACCAAATTAACAAAACATCAATTAACAATAAACCTGTTAGATATAGTTGAAGTTAGTTAATGTATCATAATCAAACTAATAAATCTTAAATAAGTTGTAGTTAATATTAACGAACTTACAACTACCTATAACTAACTTCATCTATATCTAACAAAATGAGTGAATTAGTGTATCATAACCAAACTAACAAATTTTAACTAACTTGTCAATACTAACTAACCTATAACTATCTGTAACTAACTTCAACTATAGTTAACAAAACACATGAAATTGAGAGAATAATAATAATAATAGTTAGAATGAGATAATAGAAAACCTTTGGGGGTTCATGTTCTAGGTCAACAAAGAGCAATTGAGAGTTCAAAGTTGAATTAACAAAGTCAGTTAATTCCGTTACGTGAATCAAGTAAATCATCTCTTGAATAACAATTATTCTTAGATGCTGAAAAATTGGAGATTCTTTCTGAGCGAGTTGAAGGAGTGAAGAGAGTTGGTGTTGAAGTTGAGGCATTATTCCACCATAGTCAATCATAATTACTGCTCTCATTTTTGTAATTAGGGCAATAATATCTGTGACACCATAAATTTAGCGTTATAATTGATTCGATTAAATAAATTGAAATCTTATATGTGAGAGATAATAAAGTGTTACCTAATTGTAATCGACGCTTCGTTGAAGATTTTAGGCGCCAATTGATTTGCGCTAAACATGAATCCAATATCTTCGTGCTTTCGTCCAATTCTAACACTTCCATTTTCTTCTTCTCGTTATGTTTCAATTTCAAAAATGGCACCTTCTTCTCCTTCTTCTTTTTTTTTTTTGGTAAGAAAATGGCACGTTTTTCTGGTTTGGGCTGTATCGGTGCGGGGCAGGCCAGACCAAGATGATATGGGCTTAGCCCAATATCTAATGATGATTATTGAGAAATTTTTTCCTGAACCCCTCAAATTATACTAGTACTTTCACAAATGCTATAAAATGACATATTTGTCTCCGTATAAACATTAAAATTTGTTATTTTTTTACCATTATATTATTTATTTTTATGGTACATAATGACTATCAATTTTTTCTATTTTATCGAAAAACTTTTTTTTAAGTTTTCTAGGATAAACACTTTGAATTTTTTTTTTTTTTTAAATTTTCTGATACAAATGTATTTACTGAAAAGCTTACTTTCATGATTTTTGATACTAGTCTTTTTAGAAATATTGAAAATTTTTTTCCAACATTTATGAACACAACTCGTTACCGGAATATTTTTTTTTAAGTTTTTCAATAGTTGCCGGAAACTTAGAAATCACAAATTTTTTAGAAATTTTTATAATTTTTTTAATAATATTTTCAATCTTTTACATTGAAAAACTTTTTTTAATGATTTTTGATCCACACATTTTCAACCTTTTAATTGGAATTATTTTAAAAAAAAATTTATGTACCAGAAATCTAATAAAAATTTCCAGTAGTTTTCAAAAAATTTAGATTGTTTGATTCAAAACTCTTTAATTGATAAAAAAAAAAGATAAATTTGAGTTGATAAAACAATAAAACATTTAAAAAGTAACTTTGTTATTTTTAAAATAGTGCGAGGTATAGGGGTGTAGGTATGTATAATGATAGGGATGCATAGTATTTGTGAAAATAATTTTTATTTTATTTTTAAAAATATGTGTTAATTTAAGTTGTTATAACAAAGAGGTAAGATTTCTGACCAGATATTAATCATTTGTAAAAGAGAAAATAATCATGCATGTCTCAAACCTTAACTCATTTGTTTTTCCTATATTTTTGCAAAATAAACATTGATCAAACCATCATATAAATCACGGAGGCATAAAAGACCATGAAATGAAATTATACTTAGTGGACAAATAATTGATTGGTTATTTGATGGAAAACACTTGGAGGTGAGTGGACAAATAATTTAGTGCATTATTTTGTAGTTCAACAAAATGTTTTTCTTCTAAAAAACTAAGTAGTAAGTTGATTTTTGTAGCTTTTCTATATGAAATTTTGGACACAACAAATTTTCTCATTTTATGAAAAACAGAAATGATATTTAAACATAAAATTTGACAATCTCATCTTATATGTATAGTGTATGTTTAAAAATGCAATTCTTTCTCTCTTACTTTGATATCCGTATTATACACATTAATCTCCGTACATGTTCTACATACAATTGACCTATATTTTCTACCATGTCCTTTTTCGATGTCAAATTGTATATGCTATTTAGCAACAACCACACATAAGTATACATGATAAACTCTATACAAGAGTTAAGGGAAATTGAATGAACTTCAAAAAAGAGATCTCAAATTTATACCAAAAAAACTAACATACAAATTAATTTAGTAACATTTACCTATAAAAAAAAACATATTTCATTCAACTCTTATAATTATTGTACTTAGAGAGAAGAAGGAATATACAATTTAAAGTTTGGATTTAACTAAATTTGGAAGAATAACTTTTCTTTACAATTTCTTAAAAAAGATTTTGAAGAAAATAATCAAATTTCCAAAATTATTCCCACAAAATGAATTGCTTCAGCCAAGATCAGGCACAGTGAAGTACTCATCTTCATCATCATAATAATCATCTTGTTTGAGTTCAATTCTAGGCTTTTTGTTAGACATGTGAGACTTTGAGGTTCTTTGTGATGAAAAATTGTTGCTAGCATGAGTTACTGAAAGTTGAGGAACTTGAGGAACTTCAGCTGCAGCCATAGCTTCTTGAGTAAATTCTTCACCAAAAAGACTCTCATTTGTGAACCATTCCATTTCTCCAAATTGCATTGATTCCTTCTAAACACATCAAGGAAACAAAAAATGTTACATCAAGGAAACAAATAAATATAATAACTCAGCCAAAAAAATATTTTATATTATATAGACATCATTGGTCATGCAGTCCTATAACTTAATTTCACGTGAATTAAAGAAAATATAGCACTAGTATTAAAAAGTGCTAAGTTATGTGTTAATTCATCAGATCACATATATGTAATTCCAATTATAAAATAAAGTTGTATATCTTACTTTATCAGAGGATTCAAAATCTGCAAACTCCAATAAGTCATCAACAACCCAAGAGGATGTAAAGTTAGGCACTTGTTGAGAAGGAGTTTCAAGAGAAACTTGTTGTGTATTTCTATCAGGTGGATCTATGTGAGTTTGTTCGTCGTCTTCGGCGCAATTAGAACTCATGGCCACTCGGATACCGGTAGCGAGGAGCCGCTGGTGGTTCGCCGAGAGACTACCGGCCGAATGAACCGGTTCATCACAATCTTGACAGAAGAGTGCCCTGTCTTCAACACAAAATATGAAAGCTGGCTTATCCTAGAAAACAAAAGGAATAAATTACACAACAATTATAGGATAGTTAATATATGAATAACATATAAAAATAACTTAGCGTGTATTTGGTTCTGCAGTGACTAAAAATGTAGAGAATTAACTTTTTTGATACATGATTAATTTTATGACATGATAAAACTATAGAGAAATTTTGAGGTACTATAATTACTTGGCATATGTCACATCTAGGAAGCTTGTTTGAGAGAGATTGAAGAAGAAGCCTTTGGTGCTTGCTTGCAAGTTTGTTTGCAGCATGAACTTCAATATCACATTTAGCACACAAAGCAGCTTCATCAGCACAACAAATCACTGTTGCTGCTGCTTTCTCACAAACATCACATTGAATTTTCATAACTTATGTGAGAAAATTTTAGATTAAGAACAATATCTCTCAACCAAAGTAGTATATACCCTTTATGAGACAGGAAGTGTTATGCCAAATATGGACAATGGTGATTTTTTGTAATGTATAATAGTAATGGCAAGTTGTATTATTAATCAGATCATGAGAACCAAGAAAAAAAATATATAAAAATATAAAAATAAAAATACATAATAATAAATTTTAATGCAACATTTGAAAAAGTTGGTGGATGAGAATTGAAAGCAAAGATAAGATGAAGAATTTTGTGAGTGTAATGAAAACAACAAGGCTTAGTAGGGTCAGTGTTCACATTACCATGTATTTGTGTGTGGTTGTGGTGTCAATGACGAACTAGGCATTTTCTTGTGGCCATTGTAATTTCTAGATACTGTTCAATCTTTAATAACAACTAAATGTTCTATGGTTCTTGTATTTGTCTTTGTTGGCAACATATTGGCTCTACATTGCTTTCTATACACTTGAATGGAATGCACATCACTGTCAAATTTAGCCTATGCTTTTTATTTCACCAATTCTTTTATAGGAAAAATTAGACATTTGGTGCTTACTGCTTAAAGTTTCACATTTTTGGGATTCAATTTTTTAATTTTCTTTTATCCTTTTTATATTACATTATTTGCAACAGTTTTACCTTTTTATATTTGAATAAATAAATTGGTTTTTGAAATTGTGAGTAATGTTCAATATAGTTTTCCTGTTTCATAAATTAACAAATATATTTCTAAATTTATATACTCCCTCTGTCTTTTTTTTAATTGTTGCATTTGTATATCATTTTTGTTCCTATTAATTTGTTATTTTTAAAGTTCAATGAAACATTAATTATTGTTTTGTCAATTTCGTTTTTAGTTATTTATTGTAAAGAGGAAAATATATAAAATAAAATAATAAATAATTTAGGATATTATAGTAAAAAAAAATAATTATATAAAAAACAAAATTTATTGAGTGTTTTGATTTGTGTAAAATGTCTTTAAACGACGGCTAAAAAGGAATAGAGAGAGTATGAAATTCAAAGTTTTCTTCTTCCTTTTTCTTATTATTTATTGAATTCAAATTTTTTATATTAATTTTGTAAATATACTGTTATACACAATTAACATAACTCAAATAATTTGATTAATACGACTTGTTACTTATTATTATATAATTAACGTATCATAAGTTACATCAGTGCTCCATTCATACATAAGATAATTCAAAACTCGTGTATTGTAATTTTCTTTTTTTTTTTTTTTTTATATTAAAGATGTGTAGTAAGATTTGTGTCAATGTATCACTTAACATAATAATATATGATCTTTTAACTAAGACTAAGTAAAAAATTAACTTACTCAATATTTTGATAAATCAGTGACTATGAAATATACATAAAATAGATTACTAGGTTGATATAAGTATCATATTTACCCTTTTAATTTTGATGAGTTAGAACTATTTAATTTATTTCTTGCAATACATCAAACTAAGTATGATTCAACAAATAATATAAATTTTAAAAACACATCGAAATAAAAATAAAAATAGTGATATTGAATTTTATTTCAAAAGAATAAAAAACTACGTATATTTCAGAAGAAAAAAAACTGCATAAATTTCTCACAAAATTATTTTTTATTTGGATATAACTAATATACTAAGCCCAACATTGAAATAAACAACCACTCAACTTGCTTATTGTAGTCCATTGATTTTCCATAAATCATTTTGTTAGGAGATTTTTTTGGAAATGTCATACATTGTGTTGTCCAACACATTCTGTTGCAGGTCTTTGTCCTCCATGACACATAACAACATTTGTAGGACACTTGAGACAATTATTTGCAACACTACCTCTAACATTTGTTGCTATGTGACTGAATTCCAATGGAAGATTCCCCATAAGAAAATTGTGATCCAAATACAATCTTCTCCATGTTGTTCTTAGTTTCATTCCATATTCCTTTGGAATGATACCATGAAACTCATTGTTTGATAAATTTAATATAGTCAAATTTGTAAAACTCACCAAATTCACTGGTAAACGACCCTTCAAATGGTTACCTTGTGCCTCAAGTAATTTAAGTTGTTGTCCTTGTCCAGAATAATCAACAACATCCAATGTTGCAAATCTGTTGAAAGAAACATTAAGATGAACAACATTTTTTAAGGATAAAACGTCTCTTCTTATAACGCCTGAAAATTTGTTGTCACTTATATCTATCCATTTAAGTAGTAAGATTTGTGTCAATGTATCACTTAACATAATAATATATGATCTTTTAACTAAGACTAAGTAAAAAATTAACTTACTCAATATTTTGATAAATCAGTGACTATGAAATATACATAAAATAGATTACTAGGTTGATATAAGTATCATATTTACCCTTTTAATTTTGATGAGTTAGAACTATTTAATTTATTTCTTGCAATACATCAAACTAAGTATGATTCAACAAATAATATAAATTTTAAAAACACATCGAAATAAAAATAAAAATAGTGATATTGAATTTTATTTCAAAAGAATAAAAAACTACGTATATTTCAGAAGAAAAAAAACTGCATAAATTTCTCACAAAATTATTTTTTATTTGGATATAACTAATATACTAAGCCCAACATTGAAATAAACAACCACTCAACTTGCTTATTGTAGTCCATTGATTTTCCATAAATCATTTTGTTAGGAGATTTTTTTGGAAATGTCATACATTGTGTTGTCCAACACATTCTGTTGCAGGTCTTTGTCCTCCATGACACATAACAACATTTGTAGGACACTTGAGACAATTATTTGCAACACTACCTCTAACATTTGTTGCTATGTGACTGAATTCCAATGGAAGATTCCCCATAAGAAAATTGTGATCCAAATACAATCTTCTCCATGTTGTTCTTAGTTTCATTCCATATTCCTTTGGAATGATACCATGAAACTCATTGTTTGATAAATTTAATATAGTCAAATTTGTAAAACTCACCAAATTCACTGGTAAACGACCCTTCAAATGGTTACCTTGTGCCTCAAGTAATTTAAGTTGTTGTCCTTGTCCAGAATAATCAACAACATCCAATGTTGCAAATCTGTTGAAAGAAACATTAAGATGAACAACATTTTTTAAGGATAAAACGTCTCTTCTTATAACGCCTGAAAATTTGTTGTCACTTATATCTATCCATTTAAGGTGTATAAGATCCTTAAGAGGTGTTATGTGTCCTGAAAGTATGTTATGACTGAAGTGCAAGTTTCTTAAACTCATTGGAAGATTTGGTAAATTCCCATAAAATTGATTGAAACTAATGTCTAATGTGTTCAATTGCCACAAGCCTGTAAGATTTTGGATTCTACCTGAAAAATTGTTGTTTGAGATGCTCAAATATGTTAAACTTCTCAAACCTGACATATCATTAGGAATTGTTCCCGAAAGGCGGTTACTAGAAAGATCAAGATATTGAAGTTTCTTAAGTTGAGTAATTCCTTGAGGTATAAAACCAGTGAAAAAGTTTTCTGAAATTGTGAGTCTAGTGAGTTTTCTCAATTTTCCAATTGTTTCTGGTATTGGTCCTCTAAACTTGTTATTGTTGAGATTTAGTACTGTTAATTCTGTTAAGTTTCCAATATAAGATGTTAAGAAACCTTCATAACCAATGCCATCTAGATCAATTGCTGTTACTCTACTTGATGAGTTATCTAGAGGTAAATCACATAATATACCAAGAAATTGTGAGCCAGTGCCTTCACAAGGGTCAACTCTAAAGTCCCAACTATTGATATAAGAAGATGGAGGAATTGAATTAGGATCAATGGCATGTTTTATTTCACGAAGAGAAAGAATGTCACCTTCAAAAGTTGATGAGTGGATTTGTGATGGAATGAGACATAGAGTGAATGTTATGATTAAAAGGGAATAAAGTGGTATCAATAATTTAGTAGGTGGTTTTTTAGCCATACTCAATCGAAAGAAAAATTGTTTTGGTTTTAATTTTGTTTTATGTTGATATGAATTTCCATATGCTTTTTTATAAGATGTTGATGGCATGTAATTTAGAAAAATAATTATTTTTATGTATATGTAAAGTCTTGAAGGCATGCCAAGAATTTGAGTTACCTAAATACAAAATGTTAAAGATTGTGTGGATGGACCTACCAAGCTTGGATAAAAATCTTTTTGTCTTAGTGGTTCATTTGGAAGACTCTTTGCAATGAATGGTTTTCTTGGAAATAGAAAACCACACGATTTTTCTATAAGAAAGTGTTGTTTTCCAACTCTAAGTTATAGAATGCAATTAACATGAACAACAAAAGATAACCTAATTCCAAAACTAAAATGCATTGTTTGGTTTATGTGAAAAGAAGATGAAAGGAGTGAGGGGAAACAAAAGGACTAAAAAAAATGTGTTGCCTCTATTTGATTGCTTGAAAAGAGTGAAGAAAATATGTAAGTCCCATTTTGTAAAAGAATCCATGCTATCTAGCAAGAAAAATGAAAAAAAGACTATCCAAATTTAAAAAAAACACAAAAATCTTTTGAAATAATTTTTTAAGAGTACAACATGGACAATGTTGCTAGGTTTACCTTGGCAATTTTTTCTTTCTTTCTTATATTGGACTCTAACTTTTATTCAAAATTATATTTTTATTTTTCAGAATTAGTTTTCACTTTCTTTGTTATTTTTTAGGGATATTTTATTTATGATACATATCTAATTTAGTACGTTTGTGAAATAGAAAAAGTGTACTCAATTTATTTAAAACTATTCAATAAAATATGTATATTTAAATTTATTAACATCATTCAATATATATTGGTTTGTGAATGAATGTTTCTTTTCTATTTTCTATTTTGTATTTTTAAGAGTGTATTTTCATTTTTAACAAGTTTTTCTATTCAATTTTGACTTAATGTTAGTTTTATCATTTTGCGAGTATATATTTATTTTTTCCCCTCACTTTCTATCTTTTTTTTCCACTTCCTCTCATACAAAACAACTAACATTTTACCTTATGTTATATTTTCTTTCTTTCGTTCCACTTTTCTTCCTCTATCTCTTTCTTTCTTATTACTTTAATTACTAAACCAAACAAAGCACACATGTCGTCACGAATAAAGCATGCTTTAAAAATGCACAACAATAGACAACCTAATCTCAACCTTATATGTTGTCATGAGCAACTCATGCTCTCAAACTCTCAAAACCTTTCAAATACAAAACTCTTCCAAGCCAAGTACTTCTAGCTAGTTGTAAAATCAACACATAACATTTCCTTACCTTACTTTACCTTTTCATCTTTGATACTAAATTCTCATATTCAAAACAACATTTCATGCATGGAGAAGAGAAACCTACTAAAAGATGAAACTTTTCTCCAACACCCTTATATTCTTGCTCTTGTTCTAGTTTTGAGCTTTGTTGTTATGGACCCATTTCAAATGGGCCCAGTATCAGAACATCAATTCAGACCCGTGAAACATGACATCGCACCTTACCAAAAAGTCATGAAGAGTTGGCCTAGAGACAACATGAGTAGATTGGGACTTCATGGAAAATTAGAATTTGAAAATCAAGTATTTGGGCCGGAGTCACTTGAGTTTGATAACATGGGCCGTGGGCCTTACACTGGTTTAGCTGATGGTCGCATTGTTAGGTGGATGGGGGAAGAGCTTGGTTGGGAAACATTCGCAGTTGTCACATCTAATTGGTAAGTATAGGATTCAGATTCCCTTAAAGAAGTCACGTGACATTAAGGTGACATTAAGATCGAATGATTCAAATTAAAATTTAGTATTTAAATTATAAAATAAAAATTTATATTTTTTTGGATCGTCTAATTTTGATTGAATAGTTTTAAATGTCTGACTGTGTGAATGTGTGATTCTTTTGAGAGTAAAATATCAGAATATATATATATATATATATATACATCGTTTTAAATTAAGGAATTATATACTTTTATATTTCTTATGTTTCTAAAAAGAAACTACTAAAACTAACACTATCAAATTCTATGAGTTATTGTTTATTTATGTGTATTGATGGTAATGAGAGTTGGTATTTTAAAAGGACTGAAAAGCTTTGCATGAGGGGAAATGATTCAACCACTTCGAAGCAATGGAAGCATGAGAAAACGTGTGGACGTCCACTTGGATTAAGATTTGACAAAGAGAATGGAGATCTATACATAGCAGATGCATATTATGGGCTTCTTATGGTTGGACCAAATGGGGGACTAGCTACATCATTGGCAACTCATATTGAAGGAAAACCTATTCTCTTTGCAAATGACCTTGACATTCACAACAATGGTTCCATATTCTTCACAGATACTAGCAAAAGATACAACCGAGTGTAATTACTTCTATTGCTCTCTATTTCACAACTTAACTAGATAAATGTAGAGAGGCAAAATGTCAATTAATCTAGTGATTTATTTCAATATTTTAATAATGTCTTTATGAAGGGTATTATTTTCTGCAGTGCACACTTTTTTATATTATTGGAAGGAGAAGCAACAGGTAGGCTCCTTAGATATGATCCTCCAACAAAAACAACTCATGTTGTCTTGGATGGTCTTGCTTTTCCCAATGGTGTGCAGTTTTCTAAAGATCAATCATTCCTCCTATTTACTGAAACCACCAATTGCAGGTCCTTACTACATATATACTTATCTTGCTAGTTGGTTTCAATTTTGTGTGATAATCATTTTTATAAATATATTTTTGTTTTTCAAAAGCATTATACATTTTGTCATATAACTATGCAAGACTTGATATTGCTCTCACCTTGACAGGCTAATGAAGCTTTGGATAGAAGGTCCTAAAAGAGGAAGCGTGGAACATGTAGCTGATCTTCCAGGGTTTCCAGACAACGTAAGGATAAACGAAAAAGGACAATTTTGGGTGGCAATAGATTGTTGTCGGACTTCAGCTCAAGAGGTTTTGAGCAACAATCCATGGTTGAGGAGTATATATTTCCGCTTGCCTATAAAGATGAGCTTGTTGGCTAGAGTTATGGGGATGAAAATGTATACTGTGATTTCACGTTTGGATGATAAAGGAAATGTTCTTGAAGTGCTTGAAGACAGAGAAGGTCAAGTCATGAAGTTGGTGAGTGAAGTCAAAGAGGTCAAAGGGAAGCTTTGGATTGGAACTGTAGCTCATAACCATATCTCCACCTTAACTTACCCTTAACAACATTCTATTTGCCTTGTATCATGGATTATGATTTTCCTCTTGCTAAAATTAAATTAAATGGTAGAATTGCTTAATCTCTGTAACAATATTTTAGTTAATTAAATAAATCTTTGGAACAACTAATTAATCAAATTAAATACCATTAATTAAATATGTGATTTAACTATCACTCAAAAAGTTTCACGTGGCTGAGTTCTCATAATTCAGATAATAGAAGCCATTAGTTAATTAATTAAACTAAATAAATAAACAATAAAACCGTGGAGAAATGACGCAGCAAGATAGATAAACTTGTGCATTGAATTCGCAGATGAACTGAATAAACACATCAGACAGAACGCACCGCAATTTGAAACCGTGACGCAATTATTAATTACATTAATAAAATAATGATGATCTTACTTTATGATTGAAATTGTAAGGAACAAGTTCAAGTTCAAGTTCAAATTCAATTTCAATCAATAACTTGTCATTGTAGTTGTGAATCACTCTGAACAAGAATGTTCAAGTTTCGCTCTCTCTTACTAAAATCCAGATTCACCAAATTCCAATTCACTAACACTTTCAACAACCTTCAACCACCTTCATTCGCACGTGCCAATTCTAGGGTTCCGATCTCTCACAATTTCTGCACCACACCGAACAGAGACTCAATCGAATACGACGTCGTTGTCGTCGGAGCAGGTCCCGCCGGCTTATCGGCGGCGATACGGCTGAAACAACTTTGCCGCGAAAATGACACCGATTTATCTGTTTGCGTCCTCGAGAAAGGTGCTGAAGTAGGTAAGTCAACTTCGCTTCTCTTCTGGTAATAAATCGCTATTAGAAAAAAATAAAAAAGCTCTATCGATCTTCGCAAGTTCATTGTTGTTGTTGTTAGGTGCTCACATTGTTTCTGGAAACGTTTTTGAACCTCGCGCGTTGAATGAACTTCTTCCTCAGTGGAAGCAGCAAGAGGTGCATTCTCTTCGCAATTCGGTTTATGAAGTAGTACTATATATAGCTTTGAAGTGTCTTCAATTCACTTTTGTTTTTAATCTGCAGGCTCCGATTAACACACCTGTTTCTTCTGACAAGTTTTGGTTTCTAACCAAGAATCGTGCAATTTCACTTCCGAGTCCATTTGATAACAAAGGCAACTATGTAATAAGGTTTCTAACTGTCTATAATATACTTTCATACAGCTAGAGTGTTTAATTTCAACTGAAAAAAAAATGTAATTAATAGTTTGTGTGCCCTTTCCTTATATATTGGCACTTAAATTATGTATGCGGTTTTGAATATTACTTGATTGCTGAATTTCCTATGCTGAAACTGTTCCTTTCTTTTTTTCATTTTGTTTGTAGTTTTAGAAGTTGCTGTATTTGATTTCAAGTGTAATGGTGTTTTAACTCCTGAGAAAACCTCATTTTTTATCAAACGATTGGTTTGTGCCAGTAGATTGTACTGTGCTTAAAGTTATAACTTCAAAATTTAACATGCGACGACAATCATGACATGAAGTCCTAAATCCTAATAGATGAAGCTATTTTATTTTTTAATTTTCGTCTATGTTAAATAAACAAAATTCCTATCACATTCTTGCTTCTAATATTTTTCTCATTAATTTATGTAGAATTCAAAATTGAAAGATACTTTTACTCAAATTATGTAGAATTCCTATCACATTCTTGTCAGGTTTGCAATGTTTTTGTTCACTTTTTTTTTCCAAATCCAAAATATTTATTTTGGACCATCTGTTACAGTCTTAGTCAGTTAGTACGATGGATGGGAGCTAAAGCTGAAGAGTTAGGTGTGGAGATATACCCAGGATTTGCTGCTAGTGAGGTATTTCCAATTTTCCGCATTTGCCTGAATGTTACTACTCTATATTTGTTATTGTTTACTGGTGTATTTCCATGCCAGATATTGTATGATGCTAACAACAAAGTTATCGGTATTGGAACTAATGATATGGGAATTTCAAAAGATGGTTCAAAGAAGGAGACGTTTCAACGTGGTGTTGAGGTCAAAGGTTTCATTTTATACATTTATCTCGTACATATGATTATGTGCTTTGTCTCAGTTCTTGGAGAAAAGTGTTTCCCTAATTAACACTTGTTTAGCTGCTCCAGCAATGTGACTATGATTTGGATCAACAGTTTTGCCCTAGTATTTAGTTTTTTCTGAGGCGTAGTTGTTAACTAAGTAACTACTGAATCACATTTAGGTCGCTTAACACTTCTGGCCGAGGGATGTCGAGGATCGTTATCAGAGGTTTGAAAATTAAAATTTTGGATTGGCATAGATTCTAGTTTTTCCTGTGAATTATTATGTTGATGGCAAAGCCTCTAATCCCCATTCCTCTGTTCCCTACAGAAAATAATGAAACAGTACAACCTGAGAGAGAAGGGAGGTGCAGAACATCAGACATATGCATTGGGAATTAAAGAAGTATAACTACTTAACATTTTTTTAAAGAAACTTAAAAAAAAAAATCTCATCTTTATTTTTCATGAAAAGCAGAAATCTGTCATGATTCTGGTTTTTTTTTTCTTCTTTTTTTCCAGTTATACCTTATAAGCATTAAGAATATTTGATTGTTGACTTTTCTAATAAGTGAAAACCATGGGTGTTTTCTTAATCTTATTTGCCACCATCGCTTAGATTCTGCAAACTTATACTTTTAGGTTTGGGAAATTGATGAGGAAAAACATCAACCTGGGGCAGTACTTCACACGTTGGGATGGCCCTTGGATCATAAAACATATGGAGGATCTTTTCTGTATCACATGAAAGATAGACAAGTAAGATTTGGATCTGTGAGACTGGCTGCTACCTCATATTGTGATTATTGTACAGCCAGCATTACTGTGTGTTCTATATATGAAATAAACACTACAATAATACACATGTAGCACAAAACTAACCTCGTCGATTTTCTAATTTTATTTATAGTCAGACCAACTTGTTTCTATACCATTTGGCTGTTCATTGTTATGTTTGAGTTGAGCCTCACAGTTAGATGGTTGCTAATTCCTGGAAAGTGCTTTAAACCACTATGGAACAAGCTGATATATTTCAATTTGATGAAGCTATTTCTCTCACTAGAAATCTGTTATACCAAGTTTTAAACAAGTTGCCTGCTGCTATATTTGCAAACTTTGACTGAACTACACTAGTTTTTAGATTCATTTATGTTGACAATATATTCTTCATGTCAAGAATTCTACTTTCCATCGTGACAGATTTCTTTAGGCCTTGTAGTTGCTTTGAACTATCAGAACCCATTCATGAATCCTTATGAGGAATTCCAGGTAAAGTTTTTTTCCTTTGTGGGTATGTCCAAAACACAAATGAAATTTTGTTGTTGTCAATTATATGCTACTTAATCTTGCTTCATATTTTTTAAATGTAGGAAAAAAATTATATTCTCTTTTAATTAAATGCTACTTTTTTCCGTCTTTGCATGACATGTGCCTGGGTTTTTTAAGAGATGTAATATTCCTTTTAATGAACTACTTCAATATGTGGTTTTTGTGGTATTTAATTTGGCAAGCCACTTATATGTTTTGTTTAAGTTGGTTGTTCCATCTTTCTATGATGAGAATGTATTAGGCTTTGAGCTTTCTTGGATGCATGTTTATTTATGCAATTTAAATGACTTGGATTTTTGGATGACGTCTGTTAGTATTTTCTAAGGTACATATGTTTCTTCTAAGGAACGGTGTGTATGTTTAACTTGGCAAGTCACTTCTACTCTCTTTTAAGTTGGTTGTCCACCTTTTTATGCAATGAATTGTTTCATTTTTCTAGTATGCAGGTGTATTTATACAATTTGTATTAATGAAATGAGTCATTTACCCAGCTAAATTCACTGATTATGTTTTGGATCTTTTTGCGAAACTTTTGCTGGTTGTTTGTGTTGATACAGTATCTCTTTAAAAAACTTTGAAGTTACATTACTTATTCTGATCTCTACTCTTGATCAATAAGTTTTTTATCCTTCCTACCCTATCCCCTGTCTCTCGTTTGGTTGACCAGAAACTTAAGCATCATCCTGCAATCAAACCATTTCTGGAAGGAGGAACAGTTATCCAGTATGGAGCTCGCACTTTAAATGAAGGTGGTTTTCAGGTACATAAATAATTAATAATGTTTCTTTTCTTACATGCAATCAATCGGAAAACAGTGTAGAGCAATTTATCTTTATGTCCTACAGATAGGAAGCCTCAAGAATTCTTGTGTTACAGGTGTATTAAAAAAGATGAAGGGTGCCAAATTGATATTCCTAACTTTTTAAGATTTCTAATGCAAAATTTCACGGTATTTGGTGGGGTCTAAACTTTAAATAACTTAAAATTGGAAATGGGCCAAGAAACATAGTCACTAAAACACAGACATGAAAAACACAACAAAATTGAAGTGTCTGACAGTCCATGTACTTTTGAGTGTCACATTGTGTCTGACGGCATAATTTTTCTGAAATGTCTATGCTTCATAGTCTGGGTAACATGTCTGCTAATTGTTCCAGTGGTTCATGTAAGGCTTGGTTGTTCTCATTATTGTTGATAGAAGAATTTTACATCCATGAAGAGCAAATTTTCAAACAAGGGTGGCTAGATTAATTCTTTGCTATCATATTAGTTGTTTGCTTGCCCCTTTTTTGTTTCAGTGCTTTATTTCCTTAACTTGTTACGCGGTATTAAAATACAAACGTGATTCTAGTTAAATTTCAGTCTATCCCGTATCCAGTTTTTCCTGGTGGAGCAATTATTGGATGTTCAGCTGGTTTTTTGAATGTTCCTAAGATAAAGGGAACTCACACAGCAATGAAATCAGGTAGGGGATAGAAACTTACCCTATTTTTTGCGGATGTTGATTTTGTAGTTTTGGTTCAAGGAATGTATGGTTCTTTAGGGCCTTCTCCATTCACGTTTATCAAGTCAACCCATCATTTCATACTTTAATCAACCATATATTGGGATATGCTGAGTTGCTGATGGTTCCGTGTGATATGCAGATAGCAACATTTCAGATTTACTTTTACATGCATCTAATAATTCTTTTTTGTAGGAATGGTTGCTGCTGAAGCTGCATTTGGTGTGCTTAATGAAGGTCTAGATATGAATACGTATTGGGATGCTTTGAGGAATTCGTGGATATGGGAAGAATTATATAAATCTCGGAACTACCGACCTGTTAGTGAAGCTATTCATTGTCATTTTTTGTTTGGTTTTTTCTCGTGTTTCCCTCTCTTCATGTCTATTTTATTTCCTGGTGATTTTTGCTTTCATTTTGAAATCTTGAACTAAGAGGTCGTTTTATCTTAGATAGCTATCTATCTGTTTGCTAACTTCTGAATAAATTATAATAATGTTATAAATGTAAGGTTGCAATTTGTGGCACTACTTTCTTAAAACATAGATAACCATGGTCTTATGGGGTGAATTATTTTATGCCTTTGCTTATTTTTTATTTACCTATGGAAAGCTGGATTTGACAAATTACATGGTAGAATTTTTGCCTGCAGGACAAAACCATGATATTGTTTGCTAGATATCTTTTTAGAATAGGATCACAAAGCTACTATGCTGATAACTTAGGAATTCTCCAAAATTATGGGAAATTCTTTGCAAGGAATTATAACTTATGGGAAAGTTATATTTTCACAGTAGGCATTTTTATTATAGAATCAATAAGACTAGTGAAACGCCCTCCTAAAGTACTTCTAAATCATCTGGTAGCTTATTAGGGGCTTATATATATCAGAGTTGCTTGTAAGTCAAACAAAATAAAATTCTATTTACTCTTAGAGTATTTATGTTTAAATCAACTCCAAAAGCTAACTCAAGAGGCAAGGATTGCTCTAGACTTATAAGGATTAATTTGGCCACACCTCTAGTCAATGTAGGATCTCAACACATCCCCTCATGTTCAGAAATAGACATTTGAAGTGTGGAAAAATGCAGGTAGAATAATAAAGATCTCAACCCACACCCTCAGATGGAATAATAAAGATCTTGGCTCAATAATTGATCTGTGATATGCTGTGATATGATTTTTAGGCCTAACTCAACCCTCAAAAGTGAACACGAGATGTGAAAAATGCCTAAGTTTTATAAGGACTATATTGGTCATATCTCCCGTCAATTATGGATTTCAACACTTACAAATAATAATAATTGTATAATGATAATAGAAAGATCAATATGTAATTATAATTAACTCCTCATAGTTGTCCTAATTCAATTTTTGATGCTTAAAAATATGGTATTTTTCGCTTTGTTAAATTAATTTGCCATATTTACCTTTTAGTTATATATCTTATTGTAGGCTTTTGAGTACGGGCTTATTCCAGGACTGGCCTTTAGTGGTCTGGAACAGTATGATCTAATTTTTCTTATGGATTTTATCTTTTTCACTTCAAACTGGAGAGTACTCTTTTCTGTACTCCCTTTGTTCTTGTCTTGGAACTTCACTTACCCTTGTGTTTTTCCTGTCAGTTATATACTCAAGGGGAGGCACCCAATTACTTTGAAGCATGGTAAACCTGATCATGAAGCTACAAATGTAAGAAACATTGTTCAAGGAATTAAGTTTGTGAATGAATTTTGTTGATTACATACAGAATGTGGTAGTTTTACACTTGTTTTCATGGGGATGTGATATAATGCTATTTGGGATTTATTATTACATCATTAAATTATGCATTGTATTTTCCTGATCTGCATTTTGACATATTTTGTTCAGCGCCAGCAGTGTTTTATCGTCTGTTTATCCTTCCGAATCAGGACTAATTTACTTATATGCATCAATTTTATGTGGAGTATTTTGTTTTTATCTTGTTTTGCCATATCACAACTTCAGCTGGTGGCCATCAATTAGTAGATAACCCGCCGTGTCTTTGCATCCACCGTTTAGGCATTCATTGAAACTTGATTATTTTATGTTACTAATGATATAATCTACTATAACTAATTATGCTGATGCTCAAAACCAACAGTGAAATCAGCATGTTATTTACTGTTGATGTTATCAGCTTTTTGATAGTGTGCAATAAAGAGGACAAGGATCTTTGGTAGTGTGCAATGTATGCTATTATCTGTTGCCTAGGTTTGAGGGTAATGCAATTATTTCGACCGTAATTTTTTTTCTACCATCTCTTGGGTTGTACAAAATGGTTCTTTTTATTCCAGCATAAAGGCTATTTTAGATGCATTCTTTCATTGAATATGCAGAGATATTAGTTAGGTTTTCTTTTATCAAGTGTGTTGTTGTTCTAATAAAACACCTGCAAACCCTTTAGAATGTTAGTGTAACTAATATATTTTTTTAACATTTATGCAGCCTGCACGGTTGCATTCCCCAATTCATTATCCAAAGGCTGACGGTGTCTTGTCCTTCGATGTACCCACCTCTCTGCACAGGTTTTGGAACGTTAATTCCCTCATATAGTCTTATTGCTTACTGTTGAGAATTGAGACATGCAATAATTTTTTTTAAATGAACCAAGGGACGGGTCAAGGTTATCTTGAAGTTGCGTTCTAAAATAGATACAAGATTGCATGGTTGTATTTCTAAAATAGTCATCATGCATAGTTTCAAGCTCGTTCTCTTGCTTCATGGCCGTTTAAATTTAATTTATTTACAGAAGCAACACAAATCATGAGCATGATCAACCTCCTCACCTTCGACTAAGGGACCCAAAGATTCCCGAACTTACAAATTTACCGGTGTATGCTGCTCCTGAGTCGCGATATTGTCCTGCACGAGTATACGAGTAATGCCCACTTACTACAGCTTGGTTTCAAAAGGACTTTTTAGTTTCTGAAGCATTCTGATATTTTTCGTCTATCTTTCTCAAATAAAGGTACGTTGCAGATGAGCAAAATCAACTAAAGTTGCAGATTAATGCTCAAAATTGTTTACATTGCAAGGTAAATTTTTCAAACCGATTTGGAGGGTTGTTTAAATTTATCAGGGGTTATATATGCCAAAAAAAAAATTACTTGATTTTCTCCTGTGTACGAGTGTAATATGCCCGAGCACTAGCAGCAAGTCTATAAGTTGGGAAATGTTATAAGTGAATTCAGATTATTTGCTTCTCCTCCTTTTTTTTATATATATCATTCGCTTATTTTAAAATAATGTGTTGAAGTTGTGCAGTAAAAATGTATTTTTGTGAACTAAAGTAGTCTTTCATTTGTTTTGGATATATTATTGTGTCAAAAGATTTATTAGTATTTGACATTTCTCTCTCTGTGTGTGAGTGGGTAAGAGATATTTTGGTTGGTAATAACGGTTTTAGCTTAGCTAAATTGAAGTCCTATATTCTAACCTGTGTTGCCATTCAGAGATAAGTGTTGCCGGCTTTTAACTTTTTTTTGTCTACATTAATACATTTTATGTTTAATCTTAACTCATCAAATATTTTCAAATCTTTTGTATGCTACACAGTTTAATACAGTGCTTTGATATTTAGGCTTGTGATATCAAAGATCCAAAGCAAAATATTGAGTGGACAGTGCCGGAAGGAGGTGGAGGTCCGGGATACTCAGTCATGTAGATCCAGGAATCAGTCATACTGTGGTCCCTGAAGTTACGACTTCCGGAATGTAAAATAAGTTGCTAAGGTTCCTCATCTTAAACAACAACAAGCATCTTACACTGTTCTGTTAGAAATTATGTCTGTTCAGTGTTTTTCGCATTTTAAATATTCTGTGTCATTGTACCCATCTTCATTTGTTTTTGGATACACATAGCTGAATATTAGTAATATTTCTTTAAGTAGTAAATAGGTTATTTTTCAATTTGCATATGATTTACCTTTTATTTTCTTTTTTATAATTGAATTTATGTTAAAATGGTCCAACAATATAGTGAAAACAACTCTACCCTTTGCTAGAAGGTTCGACAAATACCAATACCTATTGCAGTACAGTTAGACAACCACAAAACACCATGCGACCAAAGCAAGCCTATATAGCGGTCAATGCTTAGCACTACTCTGCATCACATACCCTTGCACTCACCATACTAAGTTTGCACATGGTCTATCACCTGATCATATCCTTAATTCAGCATCCCATAGTGCACCATGGACGGGAATGGATCATCTTATGTGACATGAGTGTCCATTGAAATCCCCACCATTGAAAAAAAGAGAGAAAGAGATTAAAGAAAAGTGAGTTTAAAAGGTGGAGATTAATGAACATAAAGGAAAAACACGAGTTTAAAAGGTGGATCCATCATTCCCACCAAGGAGTAGCACCACAAACATACCCACATGAAGCCACTTGACAGATCAAGTAAAAGGTTGGAGTACCATGTACTCTTATAATATATTTTTTTTATATATAAAAGAATATACACCAATACCATATATCAACCATGCATCACAGACACCGAACTCCCACACTATGGACAATAAAGTCATGCCACCAGGCCCTAACTTCAAACCTTACCCTCTTCTCATTTTCACCAATTAGATCAATATTTTATTCACAAAGACTAACTCAACCACACCAAGTAAAATACACAAGCAAAACAGGAAGTGACAGCAACAGAGCAAACATACTAACCATTCAAAAATCCTTAAACTACCATTACAACCAGAAGTCACAGTGCTCTGCACCCGCATTTGCCAATTCATCTGCTGCATGATTTGTCTCAGAGGACATGGACAGAGGATATCTTGTCTAAGACCTTCAGCATGTTTCTTACTTTGTTGCAAGCAAACCTCAATTCTATGGCGTTGGTGAAATGCTAAATGGTAGGAAGAACATTTCCTAAGGAGATATCATATGACATCTCATTCAACAAAGTAAACAACAAAGTTATTGGATATTTGACAAAAACATCCCTACCCCGATATATCCATAGCCAATTAACTGAGGTACCAACAAATTTTAGTATTATACATAACAAAGACGCAGTGCATTATTCTAAATCTCTAACTGGGAACATTTGTACTGTTTAAGAATAAAAAATATAACAAGGCTGGAACCTACAAACACTAGGACACTGAGTCAAAAGAAACTCTAGAAAGTGATAAGACGGGTAGTTTCTCAACAATCCTTGGCTACAGAAGGATTTACATCTGATGAAGGATTGTCTTTGGAACATGGAGGTGTGGCTGCTCTCATTTTCAAATCACCTGATTGTTGCTGTTGTTGCTGTTGCTCCTGCTGCTGCTGCATTTGTTGCTGTTGATGCTGTTGTTGCTGCATTTGTTGCTGAAACTGATGCTGATGCTGCTGCTGCTGCTGATGCTGCTGCTGCTTCTGAGGATGAATTTGGAGCTGTTGAAACTGTTGTGCAGCTAAAAGAGTGTGCATGGCATGATTATTATTGGGATAGAACTGCTGCCCCCCTCCAAAAGAAGCAAAGTTCATCATAGGTCCTCCATTTGGTGGAATAGCTTGCCCAGTCAGTACTTTCAAATGCTGAATTTCCTCTTTTAACGCATCATTTAAAGCTACATGGACAAAACAAAAAGTGAATTATTTCTCATAATATTAGCAGACCAAGACCAAGATGAAATCGCACTTAATATCAAGTAAAATCGCACATTTCAGCATTATTTAACCAGAAAACCAGCACAAGAAAATTTTGCAGCCAGCTTCACATTTAACATGCACCTTCATCTAAGACATATTAATCTATCTGGAAAAGCTGACTTATGTCACATTATATTTAAGTTGCAAGGAATCGCACATAATATCAAGTAAGATCGCGCATTTCAGCTTCTTTAACCAGAAAACCAGCACAAGAAAATTTTGCAGCCAGCTTCACACTTAACTTGCCCCTTCACCTAAGACATATTACTCTATCTGGAAAAGGCTGACTAATGTCATATATCATACTGTAAGTTGCAAGGATATTACAAACAGATCATACTGGATTAAATAGTCTTCCAATAAATATTTTTCAGAGATAGAGTTAGAAAGAGAAGCAACTAAAGCAGCAGAGCACTAGCTTCAGAAACATTTATAATGTCATGGCCTTACCATCCTGCAAGTGAACTTGTTGCTCCATGGTTTGCAACCGCAGCTTCAGCTCACTGTTCTCAGAATTCAGTCCGTTCGTATCTCTCTGCTTATAACAGACCAAAATACATTTAATATAGTATTCCTATTAGCTTATCAACCAGAAGGTGATATAGTAATTTTTAGTAGCAAAGCACTCAACATCCGAAAAACAAGCACAAACGTCAATACCTGCAAGAGAGTTAATTGTGCAGACAAAGATGTTGCTTCCGTTTGCAATGTCTGCACTTTCCTTTCAAGCTCAGCAATGTAGCGCATCTTCCTCTCTTTTGACCTCGCTGCAGACTGCCTATTTGCCCATATCCTGTTACACATAATATAAGCAGTGTTTGTCATTTTGGAAATGTTGTCCAAACCCATAAAAAGGGATAGAAAGAAATAACAGATACCACTTCCAGGGGATGAAGTCATATAATGATGAGCAAGAATTTGCAAAAATAAAAAGATGTATACACTGCCCTCTAAGGGGGCCGTTCTATCCAATCAATATCCGATGCAGTGTGGGCAAAGGATCAAAAAGCCCGATAATAGGATATTTTGGAAGAGTGGCCAAAACCCAAACAGGCAGTTTTATAAAATAACTAATGTTCTAATACTACTAAAACAATGTTAATGCAACTCCAATTAGTGTTATTGACAATGAGATGTCAGCATTTTCCTTCTAGTAAAAATAATTTAATTTGGGGTCAATTGTAGTTAGTCTTACCTTGCATTTTCAAAACGTGCAAGAGACTGGTTTAACAACTTGACCGGTGACTACCTAGTCATACAGCAGCAACTCCAACATTTTCTTCTAGTAGACTTTAGAAAAAGCTTACAATTTTTTTATTGATATATTGAATCTAAATTTTTATTTGTACCTGCCATTATTGTCTAGTATTTCTCCAAGGGAAGTCATAAGTAACTAATGAACTTCACGGGATACGTAATGTCATGTGTGCACACAAGTATCAAAACGTATACCAAAACCTTACACTAATAGTTAAAAGATACTCATACAGTATAGTGTTCTTTCTTGTGGTTCAAGTTTGTCATGCCTTTTTTTATGTTTCTGAGTTTCATCAGGAAAACACTTTGTATTATACTTATACACAAGTATTCTAGAATTAATCAATAGGTCACTGTCTGAGATTTTTGTTATATCACCTAACTTATGAATGCTAAATTAGGCCCCACTAAATCATACAGCATAATATAACATTTGGAAGAAAATATTGTGTTATGCTATGTAGGGTTGATTTAAAAACAATTATGTAAAATAGTTCAGAAACATTAGGGTACAAAAATGAATGGTCAATAAATGATACCTTTTTGCACGCTTGGGGTCAATCAAGGCAAGCTCTGCAAGCTTGGCTGCTGACATTGCTTTTTTGGAATCAGCTGCAGACATATCATCTGAACCCGAGACTAACATCTCAGGTTTGATGGTTGTCGACCCATCCATGGATTGGCTGTGCTGGTGTCTAACTCTGGGCCTTTCATTAGTAGTGCCACCACCAATATTTTCCCCTCCTGATGCCTGCCCCACCGACGTTGGTCCCAAAGCTGATGCTCCAGCAGCATTAGACGACTCACCCATTTGAAATGAGGACGTTGCAGACGAAGAATTAAATTTATCCATATCAAGGTACATGGATAGCAAGTCCTCCTCAGTATCATCAGAGAATGAGGGTCCATCAGCACCACCAACTACACCAAGGTCACTATCAAAGCTAATATCATCGGGCAAGGTGAGAATCTCCGAATGAGCACGCCTATGACCTCTATTTCTCGGGGGATTATCAGACATTCTGCTAATATCATGACTAAAGCCACTAGAATCTGAGCTAGTTCCCGGTATAAGTGGAGGATAATTTGACGATGAGGGTTCAGATTTCACATTGAAAGCACTTCCAGTGGGTGAGTAACCCGAATAACGACCAGATGGAGGTGGAAAACCACTACCAAGACCCAAAGATTTGTCCTTATCCATCAAGATTCCTTAACCCTACAAAACTATAAGCAATCTCAAAGCTAATCCACTTCAATCACTTCAAAACCCTAGTGACAAATCAATCAACTTATTATCAAGAAAAAAAAAAAACTATTACAAACACCTATATTCCTTTAAAATCAAGCTCATTGCATAACAAACAAAAACAAAAGACAAAATAATTTAAAAACAAAAACAAAAATCAAATTTGGTTATTGAAATTGGTGAATATGAAATAGTGGGAATAAAGAAAGCAGCGTAAAGTTGAAGTCGGAAGGAGTGAGAAAGTTTTTACCTTCGAGCGTAGATCAGCGAAGAAACGGAAGATCGAAGCGTAAAAATAAAAACCCTAGAAATGGAGAGAAAGGGGAAATTGAATTTTAAAAAATGGAGATCTGAAAAGAGAGAGAGAGAGAGAGAGAGAGAAAATGAAAAACCGAAGCTTCCAACTCAAGACATCATTCTCGTCAATGAATCAAATGAACCCAGACAGACACAAACACATGTACGGTACTCTTATTATTATATTTTTATCCTTCATGTAATAAAACTAAACAAACCAAACTATCTAGTATCTACTCATATTTTGCTAAATATTATTGTAAACAAAAATCTTATTTGAACGTTTGTTTTGTATTTTTTTTTATCAACAAAATTCATACATTGTTTTTGTGATTATGTGGTTTATCTATAATAAATCAAAACAATGTAAGAAGTTTATGTATGTGATTAATTGATTATTAAATTTGATCAGTGCTATTTTTGAATACATGTTTCGCTACTCAAAATAACAGTACCGTGTATTTTAAGGAAGCTAGAAATATGAGCTTCAGTGAACTCGAAAATGTCAATGTGTATTTGGATTTTTTCAAATATAGAAAAACATAAATATATATAATACTTTTGATATTTTATAAAAAATTACGATATTATATTTATGATTTATTTTTTGTGTCAAGTTGTGTTTTGATAACATTATTGTTTTAAATAATCAAATTTTATGTGTCATTGAAACACCAAATCAAATTTAGTAGTTACAGAGATTTTAAATTAATGGTTAATAAAGTTCTATTGATGGTTTCTTAAAAAAAAAAAAAAAAAGCCGCGTTGACAAGTGGTACAATCTTGATATATTCGATAATCATTTATTGATGTTGAAATTAAGTTACATTAAACACGTCTTAAATTGTGTTTGACTATTTAAAAAGTCAAATTTAAGTGTCTTAAATTAATGTTTGAATAACTTTTTTGTTTCGGAAAAACATCTATTAACTTGAAGTTTAATACTCTCGCATTTAATCATCTTAAAAAATATTTCTTTTGCTAGATTTTCTTATAAAATTTTAATTTTCTTATATGTTTTCATTAAAGGAAGGTAATTTTTTGAAAGAGTTATTGTTGCAAATGAGGTGGTGGAGGAAGCTAAAGAAAGAAAAATGAGTTGATTTTGTTTTAAGTTGACTTAGAAAAAGTTTCTGACTCAATGGAATGGTCCTACTTGGAAGGGATTATCCCCAAAATAAAATTCTTAGTAGTTTAGATATAGTGGATTGTGATTTGTGTCAACTTTTTAAAAACATCGGCCTTTGTTAACGGTAGTCCTACAAAAGAATTCTCTTTGAGACGTGGTTTCAGACAAAGTGATCATTTATCTCCTTCTTATTTGTGCTAGTTGTTGAAGGGTTGAATGTTATGGTCAATTATGTAGTGAATTTGAACTTATTTAAAGGTGTAAAGGTTGAAATTAACTCAGATTTTAGGGTGTCACATTTGCAATTTGCAAACGACACTTTTTTCTTGGCTGAAATAAAGTTGGTTGATTATTAGATCGATAAAATCCACCATTACTTTGTTTCATGTAGTTTTGGATTTGAAGGTGAATTTTCATAAGAGCGTCCTTGTAGGTGTCAATATGGTGTCAAATTGGTTTGTTGACGCAACATATGTGCTTCACTGTAGAATTGATAATACTTTGTTCAAATTTTTAGGGTTATCAATTGGGGATAATGCTTGAAGATTGAGTTTTTGAAATGCGGTGATTGATATAAAGTTCATCAAAGACTCTCAGCTTAGAAAGTCATAATTTGTCTTTGAGTGGTCGTACAATGTTTCTTAAATCTATTTTGTTAGTTTTGTCGATTTATTATATGTTATTCTTCAAAGCTACCTCAGGGGTGGGAGTGAGGTTGCTTGCATAATCATTGCGTGAAATAAGATAAAATATGTCTACTTGAGGAAAATAATCGGTTAGGTTAAGAAGGTTAAAAATATTTAATATTGATCTATTGGGTAAGTGGTAGAGGAGGTTGGAAAATGAGATAGAAGGTATGTGTTTTATAGTGTTGCTTAATAAATATAGTGGTGTGGGAGGATACCTTGTTTTTTAGAGGGTAAGAGGTTGTGGTGAGATTAAACGAAAGACGGATTTTTAGATTTGATTAGCTGTAATTTGGTTTATCTAAAAAAGTAGAAATAATTATTGTGTTTCGAAAGCATCAAGCAAATATTTTTTCGATTATTGAAAGTGTGAAGCACTTAGTTTGATTTTAATTTAAATATAAATTTGAAAGGCTTTAACTTTTACTTTATCGATAGTAATTAAAGCAGTTGAATTCTTTATGCCGATAGTTCTTTTTGTTGTTAAAGAGCTTACTCTATAGTGTTATTGGTATTTCCTCTATAATTTGGGTTAATATATATTTTAGTTATTAAAAAAAATCACATACTTCTAACATATATCCAAATAACTAAGTTCACAACTATATAACTAAAGTCTTTACTAAGCTATATTTGTTAGTAAAGCTATTGAGGAAATGTAAATATAAAGTCTGTTTAGTTGTGAAACACAAATAATTTTTTTTATAACTAAAATATATATTAACAATCTCTCAATAGCATAAAAGAGTTATAGAAGGAGACATAAGACATAAATAAAAGAAATATATTAGTTAAGCTATTGAGGGAGTGTCAGTATAAACTTTTAAGTTGTGAAGCACAAATAGATTGCATCTCCCTTAATAGTTATTTTATGCTATTGAGGGAGTTTTAATATATATGTTACTTTCATATTTCTCTTCTATTGTTTACATTCATTGCTTTTAAAAGAAACAAAATGCAAATAGATACATTAATTTTAATAAATTTATGTTTAGATATATGATACAAATATACAATAGTAAAATAAAATTAAAGTACTGTTCAATATACACAAAAGAATTATAAATATTTATTATTATTTATAGTATCATTTTATCATATTTAAACCAACCTTATAAATAATAATTCACAACTAGCATTATGAGAAAAAAAGTATCGTAATCACGTGGCGAACACTTTAACTATAAATATTGATTTTTATCATCAATGATATATATATATATATATATATATATATATAATTTTCATATACTCTTTTAGTTTTATTTTTTTTATCTCTCTTCCTAATTCATTACTGACATACCATGTTTATCACATTATTTTTTATTTTTTTCTCACTCAAAGTCAAAGAAATGTTGGAACTTTTCTCGATTTTGATTATTTACTATTTTTACAGATAGAAAACGTAGAAGAGTGGAGTGAGGGCCAAGGTTGTTCAATTCTTCCGGCACATAACGTAGTAGTCAACCCAACAAGCCACACAACACGGTTCTGGATAAGATCAATCATTGAGATCAAAATTTATTATCAAAATTACAAGTGTAAAAAGAAATATAATAATTAATAACAAAATAAAATAGATTAACAGCAACCGGCCTTGGAGTGACAAATCAACAAGAGATCACAAATTTGCAATCCAAGCTTCTCATGCATAAATATATGAGTATTGCTATTTTATAAGAAAAAAATTTACAAAAATGAGAAAAAGACATAAAAATAAAATACTCGACCAATCAGATTTTATCTGATCATTGTTATTTATAAGTGTTATATTCCAAGTGTGTTTAATTATGCAATGTGCGAATTGATTTTGATGGTATTTATTACGGTTAACGATTAATTGAACATAAATTAAGATTTGATTGGATAGTTTAGATCAAAATTATTTTTTCTAAATATTTATGGATGATGGGGCAAATTACATGGTTATAAATCAAATAAAAAATTAAAAGTGATAAAAAAAAAAAAAAAAGATAAAATACATCGTGCTATTTTTTAAGTTGCACAAAAATATCAAATTAATTAATTTTAATTATAACCTCATTTCAACCATTTGTAGTTAAGAGTTTTCAAGCATGTAAAGAAAGAGTTTTCAAGCATGGAAAGAATGTGATAAATTTTCATATGATTTCATAATCTAGAGTAAGAGAATTTTGAAATTAATTTTAAAAACTCAAATGTATATCTCACTCAAATTCTCTTTTATTTAATTATTTTTTTAAAATTTAATTTAGAGTTTATGTTCTTAAAATTACTCCAATCAAAACTCGTTCAGAATTATACATGATTATTGAACAAAATTATAAGAGTTTGAGGTTTCAATTTTACTGGTTTAAAGTTATAATCATCGGTGCAAATATTAAATATTTATTAAACGAAGTTGACACCAAAAGAAAGTTAATGGATTAACTTGTTAAATAAATAAATAAATGATTCTTCTATTTCTTGTCAAATTTCTTCTTTGGTAACAATAAGTATTATTCTAGACATGAATGCTACAATGAGGGAATCGCTATTTTTAAACCTGTCATGTTATGCCAATACCTCCGAAATGAACTCAAAAACAAAATTCAGAAATCATATAGAGAAGAAAGCACCAAGCATACATTATTACACAGACGGATTGATTAAACTACTCTATACAGAACAAGTCTTGAAATAAAAATTCTAAAATTTATCCTTTGCTTGCCGGATGATACCCAGGGCTTCTGCATCATCAGCTGCGGCTGCAATGTTTAATGATTTCCGGATTTGTTCACTGGATGTACGGAGGAACGGATTGCAAGCCTTTTCCATCTTCAGTGTGGTTGGAATCTGCCCAAACAATACTTACTCTTAAGGTAAAAGCTAAAGCCAAGGGATTGAAACATGCTAACAAAGACAAAATTATAGTGACACATGACCAGTCATAAAGATTAACAAGGAAGCACAATTCCAAAACTCACTGTGGGCAAGCTTTTACTTCGAAGGTAAGCCACATGGGCAGCATAGGATTGAAGATCCTTGTTTTCAGGTTCGACCGTCAATGCAAACTTCGTATTATTCTGAAACACTCCAAACCACTAGAGTCAATATCACGGCACTTGGGGCAGAGAAAACAAAGCAAAGAATACCAAGGGCAAAAGAGAAAATAACTACATACCAATGTGTACTCGTGTCCACAATAAATATCTGTATTGTCTGGTAAAGATGTGATCTTTCTAAGAGAAGATAGCATCTGTAACATGGAGTAAATTGTGAAAAATTGAAGATACAACATGTTTGGCAAGCTTACCAAGTAACTGACTTGACAACATTCAAGAATTCACTTGCATTTACAACTACTAATATCGAATAATGTTTGTTTGTTGTGAGCCTATATGATAGGGGATAGAATTTTATACTAATGACTTATCCTAATATAACTTATCCTAATATCCAACTCTCTTATTCAATCCACTCTTACATGATTATGACGACCAAACAAGCCCTAAGAGTTTCGAGTTGCAGATAGAGATATTGGCCACCTCAAAGTCCCTGATTGACTGCAATGTAAATAACAAGTCCCTTTTGCAGGTATTTTAAATTTTCAAGGACTTCTAGCAAATGGGCAAAAGTAATCTACAAAATAAGACGCATCACAGGGTACAATGACTTATCTCTGTATAAAAAATAAGGACAAGTTAATGCAAGTAAAACCAACCTCTTCAGGGCTTCCTTCAAAGAGTTTGCCGCATGATAAGCTGAACAAAGTGTCTCCTGTAAAAATTGCTGCGGATCCCGGAAAGTAGAAGCTTATGTGGCCTGCTTACAGTATAAATAATAGAAAATTAGAAAAAAAAGCCACACAGCCATATGGTTTGATAATAATACAAATAAGGCTTGAATGTGACCTCTAGTGTGACCAGGTGTGTCCATTACATGCACCTCATGGCCTGCAAACATCCACTTATCACCGTCATTCAAATGGATATCAATGCCGGGAATCCTTTCCTTGTCAGTTCCTGAACCAATCACCTGTAATGAAACATGGAAGGATTAACATATACACATAGTAGTAAATAAAAGCATAAAAACTACATTATCATCATCATCTGATGGCGATTATGATGATAATGCTCTCGGATGATACATATAGAATATCAATAAAAGAAAATATCTCAATGAAAAATACAAATATCATACCTTTGCCCCATATCTTGCTTTTAATTCTGCATTTCCACCAGTGTGATCATGATGATGGTGTGTGTTGAGTATGTAAGTCAAATTTCGATTTTTCTTACTCAATGCATCTATGACAGGCAAAGCTTCAGAAGGATCAACAACTCCAACTGTGCCCGTATTAATGTCATGTAAAAGGTACGCATAATTGTCACTCAGGCAAGGTACCTAATTATTTTTTTTAAAATGTGATAACAAAGCCACAGATTAGGCTTTCAGCATATTTTTCAGAAATATTATCGAATTGGGAAACTTAATGTTAACCAAATTGCACCTTAACAATTTATAAAAGAAGTAAGAGACCTGCTCTCACCAATTCAATCTGCAATGAAGAAGACATATTCACAACACTGCAAAACCGAGACACTCTGAGTGAGCGACTAGCTCCTCCACGCAGCGTTTTTAATGGAGTAGAAAAGAGTCGCATAAATCCATACAGAACGCCTTTTCTAAAGCAAAGTTGCCTCACATTAGGCCACACACTAAACCCAGCTCTTACCTAAGAAACAAAGAATAATCATTAATCAATTCAACATCCATTATCAATAGAACACTCTTCAGTCAAAGTAATAAGTCAAAAACAACACTTCCCTATAGGTTAAGTTATAATCACAAACAAACAAGCAAAAAATACTATGTAGCACTAACAATTCATATCAAAAACATCAACACTACACCCACACAATCATTTTTATTTTCTTAAACTATTATCAGCATTTAGATGTCAAAAATTCATAGAAAAAAAAAACATATAAATGCAAAAGAGCAACCAAAGTACCTAAAAACTAAAAAACCAGAATGAAGCAATTCAAAATGATAGACAATAAACCAAATCAAATAATGATCACAACACATAAATAATTCTCAAGTAAAAAAAAAAACATATTTCCATGATTTAGATGCTGATGTAAAACAATTTATGACATCGCCCAAAAACAAAATACCTTCATATTATGAGTCTTCAAGATGCAAACAAGGAGAGGAAATCCAAAAAAAGTGGGGTTTAATAATCTAGATTATAATTTAAGGACACCATCCAATTTGCTTAGTTCCTTGAGAAACTGAAATGAAAACCGAAAATTGACAATCGGAAAAGAAATAAAAAAGGAAGGGGGAAAAAGACGAACCCTAGATGATGAGGAAGAAAAAGAGGACATGGCAGTTGTTGAAACCTTTGAAAGCATCTTGTTCATTGAAGAAAATAGAGAGAGAGATTAAAGAGTGGGTTGCCACTAATTTTAGTGTTTGGTTGAAAACGATTTTGATTTCTCTCTCTTCCTCTCTCTTTCTCTCTCTTTCTCTCTCTTTCTCTCTCCTACCACCGTGTCTCTGTCTTCCACCACCACCCCTTCCTCTTCGTCAGTGTGCTATGCTACTATATTTTATTTTATTTTATTTTTCTTCTTTTCGTCAGTTGCTAATACACCTATATCTTTATTTTATATATAATATTAATAATGAATTTTATCTTTACTATACTTATTAGAGTTGGATTTAGTTTAATATGATAAGATAAATTTAGTAATCATAATTGGATGATTGCCTAAAATCATTTATTTTATTTTATTAAAGATAGTGCACTGTTTGATTTTTTTTTTTTTGTTTTTAACTAGAAAGGGTGAAAAACAAAAGAAGTGATATATAATGGACTGTCACAAAAAAAGTGATATTTAATTGACTAAATTGAGAGATACTAACTCTTTATAAAAAAAAAGGTCTTTGTCAAAAACACAATTTTTTGAAACATTATATTGCAAAGAAATAAGAGTAGTTCAGTTAATTTTATTCAGAAAATAATGATTGAAATGGATTAATGGACAGAAAATGTAATAATGATTATGATGTGAAATAGTTTATGAATTGAGAATGTGGTTTGAGTTGGGCAAGTTGGTAGTATGTGGCAGTGGTTGTGAAAGGGCAAATCCAAATGAAAGGGTGACGATGTTTGTTTGATCACTGACTCTTACTACTTGCCATGTTCTATCCATCAGACGTGTTGCACCACCATTGCTTTTTATTTATTTTTTGTTAAATGAAAAAGAAATATAATAAATAAATAAATAAATTAAATTATTTTTATTAGTAATTGATAAAAAAAAATATCAAAAAAAAAATAATTGATATATTTTCCCTTTAAAATAGCTCTTTTATATTTTCTTAAAAACTACTTTATTTTTTCTTATTTCTTTATGTTTTTTCTACAATATAGTTTATTTCACAATAAGATACATAATATTTATAATATATAACTATAATAAAGGTAATCATTTTTTTTTAATTTGAAGTAATTTATTTTAAATATCTAAATTACATTTAACTTTTTTTACAATGGTTAATTAGTTAATTACTCACAATTAAATTTTATCTATAAATAATAACGTATTTTTTCTAATAATTTACGATCAATTTGCTTACAATTATATTTTAACGTGTATATTGCAAATTCTAATACATTATTGATAAAGGTATGAAAGCATATAAATTTTTTTTAAAGATGAAAACATATAATATGTAAGGGTTAAATAATAATTTTTATATCTATAAAATTTCATAATTTTATTTTCAGTCTTTATAATTTTTTTTTATAATTTTTAAGTTTCTATTTTTTTTTTGTAATCCTTGTTTTTAAGTCAAATCATATGTACTTTTCAGATTTTGAATAATTTTTTCAACTATATTTAGAATATTAATAAAATCTCCTCTATGAAAGTTTAGAATTTGTTTTTTTTTTTTGACAAAAGATAGATTAAATATAAAATTTAAGTGTTAAAATTTAAAAATTCATATTTATTTCATATCTTGTTGAAAATAAAATTAAATTTTTGTAAGAAGATATTTATAATATCTAAACATAAGTACAAAAAAATCATTTTAAATTTTAAAAATAAACATAAATTGACTTAAAATAAAGATAAAAAATGAAAACAATAAATTTTTAGTATAAAAAAATTAATAATTTTTTATAAGAATTAAAAATAGAATTTTGTAATTTTACGATAACTAAAAACCATATACAGACAATTTTAAAGTTATAATCAAAATTATATTTAAAAAAAAAAGGTAAAATATATATAGAAGTTTAGTGCAATAAAAAGTGGCCAAAGGGAGTTATAAAAAAGTGAACTTAATTAATTGTTGATGTCCTCTCCAGTTGACAATAATTGGGCAAGCAAGTACAACACTCTTCATTCAAAACTTCAAATATATCGAAATGGAACTATATTATATCTCTTTGCACCAATCATCAACCACACAACTTTCTTCAATCATATGCATACCATATTTTAGGTGTACTATTTTGATACCACGATGAAAGGTGGACCAACAATTAAAATCATTTCAAATTTTAATAGACTCATAGTATTTGTTTGAAGTCAAAATTTATAGCTTCCGCGTCTTAACGCTAGATTGTTACTAATTGTAAAAATAAGAAAAAAATAAATATAGAAAAAATAAATATAGGTATTTTAAAGGGGAATACATATTAGTAATTTTTTTTTTGTTGAAATTTTATGAAGTCTAATATTATACTTATTTTATACAAAAACCATATTCAAGGCAGAGAAGTAGGAAAATTCCACTGTATCAATTTGTGTATAATTTCATCTGAACAAAATTCAGAAAAATGAAAAGAAATAATATCTTAACAAATCATATTTGCTATCACCCCTAACAAATAATTAGCACTCCATCTATACCTCAAATCAAACCCTATGTAGGATTTATGTACACACAGAAGATAGAAAGAGCTTAAAAAAAAGTGAATTTTAAGAGAGGATTTAACTTCTTGAACATTTTTTAATGACTAAGGTTAATCCCTCTCATCTCTACTTATGCATTGTTAAGTTAAGCTATGTACTCATTCTTCACCTTTTTGCTTTAACCTGTGTTGTTTGAATCTGAGGTGACGATTGTGATTGTGATTGTGATCCGCCACTGAGTGCAGCAGCGGCGGATTCAACATGTGTAAGAAGATATTCGTATATCTTCTTTCTCAACCGGTCGATTGTCTCTACTGATATCTGGCTTGAATATGATTCTCCTTCATCCTTGTTCAACCCTATCTCATCTAACCAATCGTTTACGCTCTTTAGTTGAGTGAGCATACCTGCTATTTGGCCGTTATCCGACAATTTAGTGTCCCCGTCACTGTCCAAGAATCTTTCGACAAATCCCAAAAACCAGTCTCGGGACTGTAACCGCAACATTTCGGCTAAATCAACCACCTCATTGAGGCCATTTCCTCTAACCCACTCTGGAAGCGGTTGGACAAGTTGCTTGTGTACACTTGCTGATCCATCCATTGATTTGCGAGAAAGCGGTTGGACAAGTTGCTTGTGTACATTTGCTGATCCATCGATCAATTTACGAGGAAAGACTTGTGACGCAATTTTGGAATTAGCTGTGGGACTGGGACGAGTTTTTACACGAACTTTCGATGATGAATCTTTGCTTGAATTGTGTAGGACTAATGCAGGTTGATTTCCAACTGTAGTCTTTTGAGTTTGAGAATTACTTGAAGCTGGAAGCTTAGACGGTTGAGGTTCTTTTGTAAAAAGAGCGAAAGATGATAGATTGGTGGCCAGGGCTGCCTGGACCCAAGAAGCTGCTTGTTTTTGTCGATCTGATTTTACTTTTAGCGCTTCTTCAACTTTACTCTTTTCATAATCGGGAGAAGAACCATCTGGAATCGGTTTAGATAAGGATTTGGCAATTGACCGGGTACTATTCAGGTTAGCATGAAGAGTTAAAAACTGCTCTACTGCTGGTTGTGGGTTATGTTCCTTAGCAGAGTTAGTCAGCTCCGAATACATACTGCACAAAAAGATCACAAAAAAGCGTCAGCAACAACTTAGTATGTAGCATTTTGCAAATTCTAACATAATATTGCATGTTTTCGAGAGCCTACGAGCTCCCGAAAAACTGCTTCTGTACAAGGCAAAAGTGAATTTGTTAAAAAATATCAGTTGGTCATAAAAGTAGCTTTTATATTAGGTTGAAAATTTACACTATACTTTACTTCAAACTTACTATTACGCAAGAACATCCAAAAATATTAACACTTACAAAGTGTAGTTTTCGCGTTGCCAATCCCACTGTGAAACCAAATATGCACTCAATTCTAGTTCATTCAAAATCACAGTTTGATAAAAGCTCACCTAAACACACATACTCTATCCAAATAGATTAACCATGTTAACAGTTAAACCTGAAATCTTTAAGTATATTCAGTATCTTAACGTGGATTAAATTACAATGATTTCAGGAGTATTGAGATACATTACGCCTACCAAATCAAACCACAGACCAATTCTGGTTAAGAATTAACATGGATTGCACTCATATACACTGTTCTTCATTTACCATCCAAACATCTTGAATAAGTGTCCAAGACATCTCTGCCTTAATTCCACATAATTGTCAGGGGCTAAACTATGTAACCTATACGTGATCTAGAGTTTGTTAACTTTGCCTAACATCGAAAAAAGTAAGAGTTTGAATACCGCATAGTAAGAATAATTTTATGGAATGACAGTGAGTTGCATTTTAAGTGATTTACTTAGAGAACTAATATCAGCAACGTGGCTAGGTTTCAAATCATATATGCACACACAGTTGACAATCTTGACCATATATCACTTAAGATTAAGACCTGATACAAAAATTTCCACAGTCAGGAAGAATAATTTGTACTTAATTGCCTAAGGTTAATCTCCTGAATATATTCATACCTCAGACATTGTAATAAACTCTCAGCAGCTGCAGCTTCTTGCATAGCCTCAATTGCAGCCAGCTGTGCAGAATCTCTGTGCTTCATTACTTCCTGTCACAGATATGAACAAAGAATAAAAACTAAATGAAAGAGCTGCATAATTTATCATCTCAATTCATGAATCCATAATATATCTATCTGAATAAAGACAAAGAATATCTACCGTCGCAAGCGTAATCTGGCCATATGAACCAACATTATCTTGTTAGAGTTGTTTTAGTGAAACTCGAGACACTCACAATACAATTTTTTATAAGAAACTTTGCTTTCTTTTCCATTACAATTTCCAATCAGCAAGGAAAATATATTTTGCAGCCAAGAACCAAATAACTTAAAATGTAAAAGCCAATGATTTTTCGATTGAAATTACCCTTCCAAGCTTCGAAATAGACGACGGGAGTGAAGTCCATTGAACACTTGCATCTGTCACTTTTCTACTACTTATGGAAACCTTGACCATGTTTCCAGGTAGTCCGTTGTTAGAAACTTCAGCCGATTTCTTTCCAATGGAAGTCCTTGGCTTAATCGTTTTCTCTTGTTCCTCTGAAGTTCCATTAGCAGCAACCTTCTTTATAGACATTTGAGCCTTATGTTCTTCCTTAGCGGGTTTTATCAGTGCTTTAACCTCTCTAGACGGCAACTTTTCACTCGAAATGCTGCTTCTCCTAGGAGTCTAACAGACCATAAAATGAAACAAAGAAGACAATTACTTGAATTTGATTGACTCAAACAAACAAAATGAAATCCAGGTAACTAAAACCTACACTAACAGAAGTTCTAAACTTATAACACAGTAGAAGTATTACAATAAAATTTGAAAGGGAAAAAGAATATTAAAACACAACCAAAGGAAGATGCAATTGAACCCAACAATTGACATCAATAGATGGTAAAAAGTATATGCCCTATTAAGATAACCAATTTAATTAAACGTTTATCATGCAAGTGCTTAGACATAAACTATTTTTATAACAAAAGATAAAATAAAATAAAACTATACTCATATAAGTTATAAGTTGTTCTCATAAGCTATCCTGAAAAAGTTTATGAAAATAACTTATCCGCGTGTCATAAGCTTTTTCCATAAACTTTTTCAAATAGTTTCACAAGTGTTTATATCAATAGATAAACTCAAACAAGCCCTAAAAGATGAGCACTTACCGAGCTAAAAAATCCAGGGTTAGGATCAGGCTTCGCTGCACCCTGGTTGAATTTGGAAGACTCTCTACTAGTCTTAACTTCCATAGTCCCTTCCCAACTTTTTCTTAAAGCCTTAGCACCAAAATCAAAACCTTGCACCAAATTCCTAATTGGATTTCCAACACCAATTTTTTTCCCAACCTTTCCTACATCCCCCACTCCCACAACCTTCTCCACTCCCTTACCACCAACCTTTGCCCTGTGTTGCTTAACACCATTGGCAAATTTCTCAAAAGTGTTAGGCAATGAATAACAACTACTAGGTGAAGAAGGAATAGACCTTGCACTATTAGGCCTCAACCTATTTGAACTTTGAGGCAATGATTCCCTTACCTTCTTCACATCAATCTTCAACACAGGCTTTGTTGTTTGAGATTTACTTCTTCCAAAAATTCCATTTTTTTTCTCTGATGCATCCTCCTTAGCACTACCACCACCACAACCAAAACTTAATCTCAGTTTCTCCTTTTTCTCCTTTTCATTCACACCAAACACATTCCTAGGAATCTCAGAAGAAACAACATTATTCTTAACGTTGTTGTCAAGAAATGAAAGTGAATGTGTAGCAACAATATCTTCAGGTGTACCAACACAAGGGTGTCTACCAGGAACAGGTCTAACACCATGTAAAATAGGAACAGGAGAAGAAGATTCAAAACGATCAACAAAAACAAACTGACCCAATTGAATTTTATCACTCAAAATAAGATCATCATGTTCATCAGGTAAAGAAACATAAGTAGCATGAGATGAATCTGAAACTTTCAAATAAAAACCTTGATTTGGGAAAAGTTCACCACCTGCAAGTGCTGGAACAATGCTAACAACTTGTAAAAGAGATGATCTGTGTTCACCACCAACCTTAACATCTGTGTTCATGTGTTGTAAAAGCTTCAAAAGTACACCAGGAACAAGATTCGCCATTTTTAACCACCAATTTCAATTTGCACATTACTCTGCAAAAATTCACAAACTTTTGTTTTTCTCTCTTCTTTTTGCAGTAACCCAGATGGAATTTCATGTAACAAATAAGGGCTAAATCATGGGTTATACAAAAAGGACAATTTTTATTTATTTTTTTCAGTTTCAGAAATTTCAAGATTTAGATTTAGGTGCCAAATTTTGCAGTCACCCAGATGGAATTTCATGTAACAAATAAGGGATAAATCATGGGTTATTCAAAAAGGACAATTTTTTTATTTATTTTTTTCAGTTTCAGAAATTTCAAGATTTAGATTTAGGTACCAAATTTTAATTATTTTTCAAAATAGAGAACGAAATAAGATTTTAATCTACTAAGGTAGTTTATTTTAATTAATGTTCAATATTTATACTCAAAATTCAAAATAATTGAATAAATAAAATTATTATTTTCCCAATCATAGTACTATTTCCTTTTTTTTTAATTTATTTATTCTCCGGTTTGTTTTCAGTGGGTGGTAGTGGAACAGCTAGACATATTGAGAAGGAAGGAGAACCCAACAACCTCAAAATGAAAGATAAACTTAACAATCAATAAAAACATAACCTTTGGCAAATGTAATTTTTTGTGCAAATTCCAGAAGAAAAAAAAAAGAGTAATGAATAAACTTACATGGAAATTATTTGTTGTTAGTTTATACTAGTAGAGTAGTAGGTTTACTTTACAATAATAATACATAGTTTGTATAGTTGAAAAATAAAAAATGGAAGGGGGATAGGTGTGAATTCATTTGTAGAATCGAAGGAAAAAAAGAAGTGAGTAGTATTTAATTGGTGCTAAGTTTATGTGTGGAATGGTGTTGAAAAGTTCACACAAAATGGCAAAGAGGTATAATTGGTTCTCTAATTTTTGCATGATGGATACGCAAAGAGCTGTCAATGTCTGACAAAAACATCTATAACACACATGCACTTCAATATGATGAATGAATGAATGAAGTTACCTGACCCACTTTCTCTCTCTATTTCATTTGGTTTGATTCTGGAAAACACACTAAGAGTGAATTGTGGGGCTGTTGAATTGAATTGAGGTTTAGATGTGCCATTGAATGAATCCAAAGGGGTGTGACAAATTCAATTCTATTGGAGCGGTTACATATATTATTCTACTTTGGTTTAAATATGAATGCAATGGTCCTTAACTTCAACCCAAAATATATGTGGATACTATTGGTATACACCCACAATCGAGATCTTTTATGTGAGTTTGTGTGAGTTTTTAGAGCTATTTATATCTTCTAGTTTATAAATTAATATATATATATATATGAATTTAATTGGTATATATATATATTCATTGTAAAGCTCTTTTATATTGTCTTTAAGCGTTAACTCTTGATATTCTTAAGTTTAATGCGAATAAAAGCTTTTTAAAATTAATAATATATAATTAAAATTGAATACATCGGAAAACTATTTTACATTGCTGAATGTATGTCATTTTTCTCTTTAAATATACATTTCTTTTATTAAATGTTTTTATTTTATTTTTAATCTCGATAAAAACATTATTTTTATTTTTAGTCTTTGTAAATATATTATTTCTACGGTTGATCATTGATTTTTTGTTTTAATCATTGTAATTTTTTATATTAAGATTTATCTTTATAATACGTTTAATATACTAATATTTACTTTAGTTTTTTTTATAAATTTAGTTTGAGAAACTAAAATTAAATAATTTATACATATCAATAAGTTTGATTAAGACTAAAATAAAAGAATTAGAATTAAAACTCAAATTGATTATATTTAAAAAAAATAAAATTATATTTTTACATGGTCGATTAGAAGAAAAAAAATATACCTACTATTTTAGCACATTTCAGTAAAACATTAAAATTCATATTGTATTGACTTAGACTAAAATAAAACAATTAGAACTAAAAGTCAAATTAAGTATATTTGAAAAGAATAAAATTATATTTTTACATGGTGGACTTTAAGAAAAAATATACCTACTATTTTATCACGTTTCAGTAAAACATTAAAATTCATATTTTATTATCGTTTAATAAAATTATTATTGTTGAACTTTTTTCATGCAAGTGCATGTGCAATGTAATTAGGACCAAGGTAATGGTGTGTCGGCTACCTAGGAAAAATGAATCACGTTATCATATATTATTACGTGTGGAAGAAATGTACCTTTATTCTATGGGCTAATTAAATACTAGTATAGTTAGTATGTCATGTTTGCCCTTGGTTTAGACATGGAACTGGAGGAGTAAAACTACCTTACAGGGAAGTAAGAATAACGAAATGAAAATTTTTAATCTTGTTATGTATAAATAATAAATAATAATCTGGAAATAATTTTCCTTTTTAGCTGGGTCATAATGCAAATCCAACGTATTTATGAAGTGGTATTTTTAACTTTAGCTATTGATTAATTTGTTAATAAATTTGGATTAAATAAATTATTACTATTTGGTTTTGTTTTTTTAGGCAGTTATGATTATTTTGTTATTGAATTCAACTCTTCATTATTTGCATAATTAGATAGTTTAATAAGGATAAACTATTATAACTATAAATTTAGAATATCAAACGAGAGTCTCTGGTTTGTCTATATGTTTTAGATATAAATTATTAGCATTTATTGAATATACGGTATCTTTTAAAATAAAAGTAAAAGTTTAGAGTGATAAATAAAAAATGATTTATATTAAACCAGTATATTTTTGCATGTATGTATTTATTTACCTTTTGATTAGGTTGGGTATAATGATAAATAAAATAAATATATTTTATATTTATTAATGTTTTGGACAATATATCTATTAGTTATTATTGGTATTTTATATCTGAATACAATTCATATTAAAGATAATATATCTTTAAGTAATCATTCTCGTTTTCAAATTTTATAAATTTTAAAAATAAGTTTTTTTATTTTAAATTATTCGAGATTCTATCATAAAAAATATAACTCTAATTTTTAATAAAAATACGCTAAACTAAATATAAAATATCAAAACCACTGTAATAATGTCAGAGGAAATACAGAGAACAACAATTAGAAATTTTGTAAAATACTTTTAGTAAATAAATATTCATACATTAATTGGTTACTTTTTAAAAGAATAAAATTGTGCATTAACAATTAAACCACATATAGTAAATAGATAGATGATTTATATTAAATCACTTAATATGGATGCTAATATCAATAAATTTATGTGATTTTACTTGTTCTATTATAGTTTAATTATTTAATTTTGATAGTTAGATTGATATTGGTATCCATCTTTTTTATATGGACACTTAAAACAAAATACTTTGTACTAAATTAACGACGAAAAATGGTAAAATAGTCTAAAACCTACCTCGTTTGGACTGCTCCTACCATCAACATGTCTAAAGTGAGACAAGGTGATGATACCAAAACTTGAATGCATCGATTGAAACTCTCATACTGTTTCACCATTTGATGAATTAGCAAATTAACTCATCAATAACAAAAATTAATAATTAAAAAATAAAATAAATTGATAGCGTATTTTCATATTTTTTAATAGCAAATAACGGGCTCTACTTTCTTGTTACGTTACACCACAACATGTGAATGACATTATATACAACGAACAATAAAAAAAAAATACAACGTACAGTTGACTAGAACCTAACAATTCATTAATGAAATTCACATGAAGAATATATTGAAATAATTTAAAGTTAGAGAACCCTTTGGTAAAAAAATTACGAATATAAAATTGTCATATCAAATGTGTTCCAACATCACATGATGTGTTGGCAATGAACAATCGAGCCCGACACACATGATGGAACCTTAGTTAACACCACCCCAGGGCCCAAAACATGAATAAATGCCGATAGACTAGTTGAGAAGTCAAATGGTTGAAAAATCGCATCCATATTGCAATCATTTGAAAATTTTGAAACTACTCTTCTACCTCTCAAAGGAAGCTTAGATTGTTCAACAACTTGAGGTAGCAACTAAGCAATTCAAGTTATGAAAGTGAGGGCCATCCAGGCACAATCAATAAATTATGTCGATATATTGTTGGTCTAGTTTCATGGTAATCAATTGCAGCACAAGATAAGACATCATATAAAATTAAATAATACTAACAACACACTCTTTAATACACGCTTTCTAATGTGTTGGTAACACTCCTATAAACTGAAAGTGGCTACGATTTGGAACTAAAAGGGAATCATCTTTCTCACAAGCGCAAGGACCACAACCTCACAATATGCCTCAGAAACTACAAGAAGCCTTCGGTGGCAGAAAAACCCCTAGAGAGACAAATTGGGAGTGGCTGAACTGGAAGAGGGCAACAAGCAAACACTTCATAGGAGGCAAGCTATGCAAAAGATAAATCTATTTATGTTTTCATATATTATCAACTCATGATTGTAGGTTGTTGATTGGCTACTAAGTATTATAATCAACTCAAAGTTTACAGATATAGTTGACTTTAATGATATCTCACATGTGACGCTTTTACGGGAATAGAATGACTCAAAATTGCATTACCGATTAGTTAGAACCTGAAATTGAGTCAATTTGCCGCACCAATTTAAGTTTGAATGAGTATTATAACTTTTGTACATGGATATCACGGCTTAGTGTGTTTGATGTTTTGACAAATTCTAAGCCTATATTTGTGAGAGGACACGAGAAATATATTGCACTCTGAAATTTGATTGAATCGCATACATGTATGTCTTCGTAAATATGTGGATAGAATGGATTTCAATTAGTCTTTAGAATGAGAGTAGAAGGAATTCAGTGTATATAATTAGGCTCAAAACCAGAATAAAGTGACGGCTGAAAATGCTTAATTGTAAAACTCAAGAGGTTTAATCAACTAGCAGCATAATTCATAATCTCATATCCAAATAGTATCCCTCATAAACATAATATAAATCATAAGCAACCAAAATAACAACAACCTCTAAGCTACACACGAACTCCAAAGCAAAACTTGATCTTTCATCTATTACCAGTCAAAATCACAAGTCCTGAACGTTCAAACCTGCATAGGTGAATCATATACATGTAAGTTGACAATGACATGAAATCCCCACTAGATCTTCTTCATCAAAGCAAGACCAGCCAAAAACAAGAAAGAAACACAGCAGACCCAGTTGAGAAATGCAAGGACCATAGTACATGTACAATCTCATCCATTGCTTCTCAATTTTGAAGGTCAAAACTTAGGTGCTATTTCATAGACATATTCATATTGATCACTATTTATAACATATCACCGAATTAAAGTTTTCAGTCAAATATAAACTCAATAATTTTATTTATATTATTGTATAATGCATACACAGTCTGTACTCTGTTGAATTGTGATTGGAGAACACACAATAAACTACTAGACCCACGTTTTGTCCTATGAAGAATTACACTTAATAATATAGCTCTAAATTATGGCAAAAAAAAATAGAAATAAATCATTTATGTAACCCACCTACCTAAAGTTTCAAGATATATCCATTATTATCATCATTATAGGAAGACTATGAAAGAAACCAGACATTTAATAAGCAGACACAATTCTATCAAATTGACTAACCAGGAGGAAGTGATTGCTTCAACTTATCAGCCTTTTCAACGTCGAACACACAGAGAGTGTATAGGTACTTGGAGCAACGGACTTTGAACTTGACCACATCTTTGCTCCTCTTGATTTTCACAGAGCGTGCATCCTTCCTCCTCGCAGTGAGAAGGAAGTCTTTGATCTCATTAATTTGCTTCGGCTGCAAAAATTACCAGTCATCTTAAATTTCATAAACATAAGCTAAAGCACACATCAAACCAACATTCTACAACATAGACCCTATGTGGATAAACAACTGAATTAAGTGCTTATCATATTATGTGTTTCTGTAGAAGTCATTTCTTTAACAAAAGAAAAAAATAAAGTCAACCAAACTATTCTCATATAATATATAAGTTATTTTCATAAGCTAAACTTTAGAGCTTATAAAGTAAACTTTATTAATTTTAAAAAAATCTTGATTTGATTTATTTTAAAAAAATCTTTATTTAAAAAAAAATATTGATTTGATTTGATGTAATGCATACATAAGCTCTCTTAAATAGTCTCATAAGTGCTTATTCCAGTAGATAAGCTCAAAAAGCTCTCTTAAACATTTTCACAAGTGCTAACTTCAGTAGATAAACTCAAATCAGCCAATCAAAACAGACCCTTAGTAAAAAGTGTCTAATCTTTACTGCAGAATAAATCACATAAGCAAAACTAAAACTGTTTAATTTAAATTAAAAAGCTAAAAGTTTCAGATTCATAATCACTATTGCAATATAACAATACTGAAAATCTAATTTGATTGAATTATTAAGTCGGACATTGAAAACCCTAAAAATGAATAGAAATCAACGTAAGAGGGTAATGCTAAAATGCGATTCGATAACAGAAAGTTGCTGCAAGAAACTAGGACAGTTGAAGAAGACGAACAGAATTAACAGAAAAAAAAAAAAGAAAAAAACATTACCATTGGCGA
>NC_021160.2:52205895-52212607 GCF_000331145.2 Cicer arietinum
GCTCTTCGTAAGAGTTCATAAACTAAACCCTAGATTGGAAATTTCTACTCCACACGCTTTTTGGGCCAACATATGAAATCGGGCCATTTTTGCATACAATTTGGGCTTTGTTTGTCTGGGCCCAATCTCTTTTTTACTTGGTTTGATCCAAAATGCACCATCCATGTTCAGTCATTTTTCTTTTGGGTACAAAATTCACTGTTTTACTATTTCATATAATCAAATTTAAAATACATTTATATGAATAGGATGGCACGTCGAAATAGTGGATTATCATTGAATGGTTCAGGTAAAATTAATTTATAGCAACAATACATGTTTTTTTAAGTTCTGTTTTTGCTAAATACACAACACTTTACAAAGTTTCAAAGAGAAAAAATCAACTAAACTTTGTATTTCGCTCACAATTTCTCATCTCTCCTCTTTTAAAGACAGTTAACAAACAACGAATCTTCTAAAATTAAATTATTAATAAAAGAAAAAGCAATATTCTTGAATTTATAAGGGATTTCTTTGTTTATATATTATACTACGAGATATATATATATTTATATTTATTTTTATCAAATTATTTCGTTTAAATTATTATCTTAGTGATAAAAATGAAGATGATAATTAATATCTATTTCTAAGAGACAACGTCTTTAGTTGTTAGAATTCTAAATATTTTTTAAATACCGGTTTAGGTTAGACCATAATTTATATTATAATTTGGATTAATGGTAAATTCTAATATCAACTAGTTTTATTTTTTTTTTAAACTTCAACTATCACAAACGTCATCTCTTAAAAATAGACGTTAAATGATCATATATATATATATATATATATATATATATATATATGAATATAAATATTATAAACTATTATTTTTAAAGAGTATCGAGGATTGCCATTGGAATTATCAATTATTTTTAAATAGTGATCTATAGTTCATCACTTATAAAAGTGGTGGGTCGAAGAACTCATAGTTTATATATTGGTTTTTAGTGATTAAAGTATGAGAATATATGACTCATGGTTCAATCACATTGTATTTCCCCTCACTTTGCTTTTTTATTTATTTATTTATTTTTTACGGAACCTGACTTTGCTTAGAGTTTGAGACACTAAAGTTGTCTTTATATTATCCAATGTTAGACTTCAATTTGATTTTATTATTCTTCCATCAGTTGGTTGTTTGAACTATGGAAATCAATTATCCCTATAAGCAAAAGTTATGATATAATTTGATCGGGAAGCATATGTAAATTATGTATTTGTCGTGATGTATGTAAGATGTGTGAGTTATATTGCATATATCTATATGAACGAGAGAGAGAGAGAAACAAAGAGTATAAGTTATATTCCAAGGTATGTGATAAGCAAGTGACACATAAAAGAGTAGTAATTAATATCTAGCAAGCCAACACAAGTCCAATCTAAATCCAAAAAAGTTGCTTGCCACTATATAATGTTGGCTCATAAAAGCTAAAGAAGGCACGAGTTATAGGTCGTTTAAAGGCAAATATGCTATTCAAATCACTCAACCGAAAGGTACACACAGCACAAAGTCTATCATATATGGCCCCCTCTTCTTTTTTCACATTCTACCTCCCAATTGTAAACAACTCATTAATTCATTAACTAGGGTAATTGAAATTAATTTGTTCAATGGATAAATTATAACTTGTGTATGCATATTTGTTACAACTTTACTACTATAACTAGGTCTAATGTTTAGAGAGTGGGGTGTGGAATTAGAGAATTATGTGGTCCTGCAATCAATGCTTTCAAGGTCTTTTGATTGAAATTGAATGGAATAAATTTAAATTTTGTAAATAAAAAAAATTATAGATTATTAATAATTATCCTATTGTCAAATATGATTGCAGATAATCTATTTATGTAATCCAACCATTTTCAATCCAACTTGTTGGTATGTTTGTTGACTTAATTTCAATATAGGATGCATATGTTAGGTCAAAATTTTAGTCAAGTCTAAATACTATCATTCATATTCAAGTTTTGGGAGAAGGTATTGAGAAAAAAAATTAGACCTTATTAGGTCTACCAACGACACATGTCTCTGGAGCCAATTAAGACATGCTACTAGTCGACAAGCAAATGACAAACACATGCATTATTGTTAGTACAAATTCTAACTCCACGCAACTAATTTTTTAATTAATAGACTAGCTGTAAGAATTATCCATTTCTCTCGTACTAAATTGAATTATTGTTGTGACAATGTTTTTAGTAGAATAAAACTATCTTTATAATGACAAATATTATGTTAGTATTATGTTGTGAGTAAAAATAAAATGTCGAGTCTCGTTATCAATTATACTCCTTGATCAGTTCACTTTAATCACCAAGTAAATCTTATAAATGTTAAGTAAATCTAATAAATGTTAAGTTAAGACCAATTTATATTATTTTTAGTTATTTTGTTCAAAGTGAGAGATTTATAATTTACACGTTGTCTTTCAAATATAAAACTTTAGTTGATCACACACTAGCTCATATAATTGCTTGCTGCAACAAAAGCAAACCCATTTGACTAAATAAAAGGAGAACTATAAGAGGTGGACAATATTTTAGACTATTGCTTAAAAGTTATTTAAAATTTAATAAATATCGATGATATTTTTTAGAAGTATAAGTTAACAATTTTTTAATTTTTATACTTATACAATTACATAGTAATTCGATAAAAAAAAAAAATACGTCTTTCAAAATTCAATCTGTCGGATTAATATCAATCAAATTATCTTTTCAACCTTAAAGATTATGATATTCATTAATTTATACTATTGAAAAATATCATTGATTTTTATTAAACTTTAAATGGATATTTTAATACTAATCCATTAGAGTTTGCGATTATAAGGGATGAAAAACTATGCCGTGGCACATGGAATATAGCACCTGGAAAATATTCTACAAAACAGTTGTATATAGATAGATGTTCATTACAACTTTTTGAAATTATAGCACATCATGTACATTTCCATGTTTCCCACTAAGGTCTCCCCTTTCCACCCAATTACCTTTTTAATGCGAAAAAAAGTTAAAGGATCGTGTGGAAGGGTCATCTATATATACATATGGTTTTGATTAGATAATTGAGTTGGGAGAATTCATTATTTAATTAAATAAAATAACTTATATTACTTTAGGAGATAATAGATGCTCACTTATAATATATATACTTACTATTATGCTTATGCTCTTTGAACTTCTTTTTATAAAATTATTTTACACTTCTATATATTAGACCGACCTGATTTCTTTATTATGTATATGTTTTTATTGAAATTACACTATGGAAATTTTATAAAAATTATAAATTATTGCTTTTATTACGATGACTCACAGTAACAAATTCACATTGTTCCAAACATGCAATATGTCTTATTACCCCTACTATTTCAATGGTATGCTAAATTTTCGTATGATGTAACAAAATCAACATCTATTATTACTATTGTAAAAGAAAACATGTATTATATAATTATAAAAGTATATATTATTTTGACTATTGTCACACCCCATTTTTTTAGACGTGCGTAAACAATAATTGATAATAAATTAGTGACTATTAGTTTTTAGAACTTGAGTTCAAAATCCCGAATTAGAATTCCTTTAGAGTTTCACCAACCGAGTTATCTACATGCACAATTCACATCTCATCTTAATTGAAATTTAGATTATCTTCTTGCTTTGTTCTTTTTCGAAGTTAAGCTATTTTATTGTGGTGATATTGATGAAATTTTAGATTATCTTCTTGCTTTGTTCTTTTTGGAAGTTGAGCTATTTATTGTGGTGATAGTGATAGATATACATAAAGTAATGTGATGATGTCAAGTATATATAATATTCGATTAATTTTTTCATTAATAATGTGGTACAAATTATCTCTAACGTGTATAAGTATGAAAAATATCAATTAATTTTATATCGGGGTCTAATAAAAATTTAATATTTTTGTTTAATAACATCATTTTTGTAATTACATTGGGAAATTAATGATATAATATAGTAAAATGAATTATTTTCCTTAGATGTTAGTGTAAAACACAGTATATATCATTTATTAATTAAACTAAAAAACTATTGTGTTTTTGTCTGTGTGTACAAAAATAAACTCATTATCTTTTATTCATGCTTTATTAAAAAAAAATATATATGCTTGAATTTTCTTGTTAAGAAAAATTTTAAATTATATATAACTTACACTATGGGAAGGAATAATAAAAGAATATCATATATCAATACACACGCAATTCAATTTCTTAAGTTGTGTGTTAATTATAATCAGAAAATAAAACTATAAAATGAAGAATTTTTGTTTCCCATTACATGAATAATAATTCACATTATAATTTTGTGCAGTTTACACTATATTTATAAACCATATAAATATGAATTATATTCGATGGAAGCAAAGAGAAAAATGTGATAAATTAAAATGATTGAAGTGAATTTAAAAATGGTGTTAAAAAAAATAAGTCTCTAAAAAAGGGACCATAATGTTAAAGAGAATGATAGAAATAATTCTTACAACAAAGGGACTAACCATGTTATTTTTAATTATTATTCATGAACAAATTCATATTAATTATTTAACAATCAGAAATAATTAAAATCCTATTATTAAAAAAAATAAATCAAATCCTTGTAGAAAAAGGAGGAATATGCTAAGTAATTAATATATGAAATCTGACAAGCTGAGGTACCAATGCATGAAAGAAAAAGTAAATAAAGGAAATATATAATCCTTATACGAAAAGAAAGAAAGCCAGCCATGGGATTCATACAAAAGAGCACACAAGTGCAAACACCTTCAAACAAATTATAGAACAATATATTGAATTTATTATAACAAATTATAATAAGAAAGTGTAAAGAGCTTTGTAACAACACAAACTCCTAAGCTCTTTAAAGGATTGGACATGAGAAAGATTACAAATTATAAAAATCAAAAGAGAGAGTTAAAAGAAAAATCCATATATATAATATATTTTGGTTTCTATTACATCCAATCCAAATTGCTATCAACACAAACCAAACCAAACATATCCTTAAATTTATAATTAACACTCTTCATTGTTTTGTGTATAATGATAATATATATATAATTAATTATAGCTAGGGTTTCCATGATGATGCCCAAACAACTGGCTCCTCCTTCCATGTGAGATAAATTCCTGTTTGATTATCATCTCCTTGAGGAACAACAAGTGACCAACCACTTTGGTACCTTTTTAGCAATGCTTTTACATCATCAACAACATCATCACTAAATCCATATGGTGAAAATTCATTGCTAAGCTTTTTACACCATTGTTTTCCTCTCTCCCTTCTCTCACAATTATCACCAATATTATTTTCATGATCAAATTCATTACTACAAGCCAAAACCCTAACTATGCTTCTTGAACACTCTCTTTCCAACATCAACCTTTCATTACTTGTTGGTGGAAAACTCTCCTCCAACATCTCAAAGTAAAGTGTGTAAAACCTAAGACACTCTTCAAAACATTTCACAAAATCATCCTTTGAGCTACAAAAATCACCTTCTTCCTCAACAAATGTTACAACTTTTGGACAAAGTGATTTAAACATGCTAATCACACCCCCTCTTTCTTCTAATTCAACTCTTCTCATTGCTCCAACACAATTCAATGCTATTGCTTCACCCTCTTGAACTCCAAGTCTCTCTTTTGTTAATTCTCTTAGATGATTCAAACCACTAATAACATTCAATTCAAAAGGTACTCCCATTAACCTAGCAAATTTCTCCATTCTTTGACCAATTTCCTTCATAACAACATTATTGCTAGAATTCATTACCACAAGTGTGAGCTTAAGGTGAGGAGTTTCATCATTTCTTGTAGCTAAAGCTTCTAAAAGAGTAGGCCATTGAGTACAAAGGGTGGTGCTAATATCAATTATGTGAAGTTTAGTTTCACCTTCTAAAGCTTCCAAAATTGCACCATTTGAAGCCACATGTCCAAAAGTTGTCCAAGGACTTACCTCTTGAAACTTGAGTATTAATTTTCTAGCTGAATCAAAAGAGTGATTCTTTTGAGCTATTGAGGATAGAGTCTTGTAACACTTTTCACCTGATTGTGTTGCCTTGCAAAATAGAGCTTGTAAAAAATATGAAGCTAGTTTTTGGTCGGAATCTCCATAAGGAGAAGCTAACTCGTTTAACATCCAAAGAAGATGGTGAATTTTCAACGAATCTCTATCGGATATAGCTTTTGCACAATCTTTGAGAAGTTTGGAGGACCATTTAATATTACCATCTTGATCATGATCATGATCATGATCATGACATGTTTCACTATTAGAATCTGAAGATGTTGATGATCTATGCATGTCTATGGATGCTTCATGATGATGAACAATATGATTATTGCTTTGATGCTTCTTCAACTTCAACTTTGTTGTTTTCTTTGAAGTGTTATAAGGACTTATCTCCATATTCTTTTCAATTTTCTTTATGGTATGCTTTTCTTTGTGAGGAGAGAAATTTATTCCAACCACTTTTCTCCTTAAAAACTATGGTATGTTTTGGAAATTATATACAGGGTCATTTTCATAGCTTGTCATGCCAAGTATTTTAATTATTGCTTGCATATTACGATATATAAATATATATATATATATATATATATATATATATATATATATATATATATATATAAAATATGATATAAGT
>NC_021160.2:52212640-52213066 GCF_000331145.2 Cicer arietinum
AAATAAATCATCTCCACCAACTTTTAGAGAGATAAAGATGTGAGAGGGATAAAGAGTGGAGAGAGTATATATATGTGTAGGGATAAAGAGTGGGAAATTTAATTTGAAAGAATAAAAAAAATGTGAATCTATCAAAATTTCATGCAGTAGAAAAGAATTTTTTCTTATATAAAAATCACTAGAAACTTCAAAAAAAATTCAATCAAATCTATTTTAAAAAACAATTTATTAAAACTTAGTTTTTTTTAATATTATAAGATTTTTTATAAGTTATAAAAAATCTTAATTGAACACTATTAAATTTCTACACACTTTGTTTAAAAAATCTAAATAATCATAATTGAATATCACAAACTTATTTTAATTACAAAAAAAAATTATCACAAAAAGTCTTTTAAATTATTTATAAATTTTCAATAATTTATA
>NC_021160.2:52213076-52308322 GCF_000331145.2 Cicer arietinum
CCTACACTATTAGATAAATTTATATAGAAAAATAAATCATGTTTTAAATTAGCAATACCCCTACAGTAAAAAAAAACAAAAAATAGTAGCAAGATTTTCGGAGACGAAAGGAACCCATCAATTCCTTAAAACATAAATTCTCACACATAAAATATGTGGGCGAGGAATCCTCCGTCACTGGATGCCAAACATATCATTCTAAAAGAAAAATAACAAACCACATAATTTCTTTAGGAATGCAAACAAATAGATGTTGATAAATTATATAATATATAAATACACTACATATTTTAACCAATTTTTTTATTTTATTTTTTGGATGACAATGTTGTCGGAGTTTTAAAACCTTTGTTCACTTCGTTTATTAGTACTATGCTTAGTGCTAGTGCTATGAAGATATTTTGATTCTAGTGAAATAATTCATTTGTGTGTACAATAAAATTTCCGAATAAAAATTAATTACTACTAAATGGGACTAATAATATATATTGATAGTTGATTCCTTATTAATTAATTATAACATGATGCTATAATAAGTTTATAAAATGGCGGAGATGCCTGACGATGACCTCCCTCCAGCTTTTGGATTGGCATCTTAATTTTTAAGGGTATGTTCATATATATATATCAAAATAATTTGATTGCATGCATCCAAAATTAGCCTTTAAAATGCTTTCAATTAAGGTATGTTGTCGTGGTTTCGATATTAGGTTAATAGCATCAAATCATTCAAATACTCATATTTTTGAAGTTATAATGTTAAAGACGTCAAAGTTGTTGATTGAATTTACATTTAATCGAAACTGACATGTTTATATGAACAAAACGTCACACTAAAACAACGAAAACACAACAACAAAACATATGAAAGATAATTAAAAATGTGAAAAAATTAATTATTTAAATAAAAGATGATAAAAAAAATGATTTAGACAATTTAAATGAGTGATTTTGAATAAAAAAAAGTTAACCATAAAACCATAATTTCAATCCAATTATTCTACTTTTCAAAAACACCAAATAAATTAGCAATGCCTAATTTGTTTTTCCAAACTATCCCTTGTCATAAGCGAGAGACTAATTAATTTTTTAATACACAAATTGATTTAAAGGTTTTCTCTATCTCCACAAGTGTTATTCATTCCATAAGCAACAACCAAAGTTTGATATCACAAGTCAAATCAATAACTTATGAGACTCAATTACTTATTAAAAAACAAATTTACATTTGTGTATCTCTAATATCTTGATGATACTCAAACATGCGACATATATACTTAAGGTTTGACTTTTTACCCGTGAATCAAATCAATGAAATTTGATAACTGCCTAATTAATTTGCAAATTGTGATCCCTATATATTCCTCATCGTGATGAGCTAATTAGATTGTAAATTTAAGTAGGCACACAACTAACTCATTAGTCATTAATTTCCTTCAAAAAAAGACTTATTGGTCTTTAATGTGTACACATTCTAGGCAATGTTTTTCTATCATAAAAAAGAACTCCAATTGTTGACGATATTATATATGATGCACTTTAGCATTCACGGTGTTTAAATAAATATAACTTGAACAATGTAATATATAGCTCGATTTTTTTTGGGTATCAAATGGAACTTATTCCCAACTAATGATTAGACAAGAAGACAAATATGAGAAAAGCTCATGTTACCAACACACACCATCTAATCATTTGAGAAATGTCTTTGGCATAGCCTAATCCATTTCTTAATTATTTTACTTTGTTAGAAAAGGTTTATGGGCGATCCTATTGATGGTCGTCCATTATTTTTTTGCAACTTTCCTTGTCCACATGTGTCTTTTTCATTCATTGCGTTCTATAAGATATAAAGTTATGTCACCGCAAGTTTTTTGAAAAATATTACACTTTTTTTATACTATTTTTCAACAAATCTCCATAGTATACACATAAGACCCGTTTAATAGAATAAGAATAAATTATTATATCGTGATAAAATTAATTCAGAATTTTATCATATTTTGTCACTCTAGTTGAAATTTATATAATGAATATGAGCTGAGTTAGAAAATAAGATAAGATAATTACAATAATTTACTTAATTACTCTTAAAATTAAAATATAAATAAAATATAATCTAAAATATAAAAATATAAATCTAATTAAATACATATATATACAGAAGTAATTAATAAAATTTGATCTTAAACTTAAAAATAAAATATTAATAATTAATTTAAAAAATGTTTCTGATTTTATCACAAAAATAATTGTCTTTTTATAAATTTAACAAATTAATATTTAAAATTAATATAATTTAACAAGGTGTTCTCATTTTGGATCTACTAGTTAGAAAATCATAGACATTAGCATAAATATATGTTTTTTAACATTTATGTCTACAACTGAGAACATGTATATATGAATATTTTTCATGGGAGATTTTGACCTCGTTATTTATGACAAATTAAGGTCTTGGAAAGAGATCCTATCTATGTTGCTACGTCAACTTCAAACAATATTGTCTCCAGTTAAAGAATACACATGAATTTTAAAGGGGTTGAGTAGTTCAACTAATTTGAATTAAAAGTTGAAGTCAAAGAATCATAGTTCAAACACTGAAGGTATAGAAATGTTAATTTAACTAATTACTAATATCTGCTTATAGAAAACATGAATTTTAACAAATATATATAAAGTATCAAATAACCTTTATGAGCATAGCTTTTGTTAAAGATTTTAGTCATGGAGCTGGAGACATAGAAGCAACCAATTGTGCACAAATTAACTGTAGATTCATTGAAATTGCTATATAAAGGGATAATAATGTAGTCTTATCAAGCTTCAGATGCAAGCAATAATAATTACATATACGTCGATACAAGTAAAATCAAAATTAGAGCAACTTGACTTGTTTCAAAGATGGTTGATAGATGCTGATGGTACATTGCTCCACTAACTTTCCTCAGATTTTTTATGCATCCATCAATTTTTCTGATGGTACATTGCTCCACTAAGTTCAAAAGACATGTAACCCCTATACTCATCTACTGCAACCATGTATACAAAATTCAGTATAAAACATGTCATTTACGACGGTATGAGAGCTGGTTGTTAGCTAAAATACCTATGCAAAAATTGAGACAAAAATAATGCACATAATCACAATTCACCACAAGCTAAAAGAAAAAAGCGGTATTCAATTTCGTAGGTGAAGCTGACTGCTATGGTTTGCGCCGTTGGGTTAGCAGAACTAATGCTTCCATCCCTTTGAGTGACCATCATGAATGTATGGCTCTAAAAATCCAATAAACTGAAAAACAATTACATTGAAAAGAAGTACTTTCAAATTTTATGTTGATTATACAAGTTCTATTTACTGAGTTTAAAAAATATGCATGTAAATTGCAAGTTGAAAATATAGAACTTTTCTCCAGGTTAACAACTTGATTCTCAACATTATATAGTATGATGAATCAAATGAAAGTTCAATACTACATCCAATGCTAAAATTTGAACATACTATAAACAAATTGATGAGATAGAGTAAATACCATAATTTAGTGTATCCACATACCTTACATCCATCCTCTGACCAACGCGCACCATATCCATCAGCAACCCTTATTTCAAAGACAACTCCATGTGGCGGGACGGTGTGTATATTCATCCAACAACAATGTGCTATTAACTTGTTAATAACATCCACTGCAAGCCTATTTTTATTGGAATCTAGAAAGAACATTGAAAAAAGACAGAATAAGAAAAAAAATAATGTGTTCAACTTATTAGAGAGTGAGAACAGTGAGACGCTATTAGTATACTTGCTGACACAAATATTTCAGCAAATATATTGGATCCAAACTAAAAACATCTTTAACAAAGGGAGTGCTTGAGTATAAGGACCTAGTTAAGTACTTATACTCAACTAACACTTTATTCATAACTTAATTCTATGAGTGTATCCAAATACAAGTTGGATAAGCTCAACTAAGCACTTTTTTCAATTAGATAAGCTCAAATAATTCTAAGGGCCTGTTTGGATTGACTTATTTAAGTTTACCTACTAGCATAAACAGCTTATGGACATGTCATAAGCTGGTTTCAGTTTATTTCCATAAGTTCTCTAAAATAGCTTAAGTTATAAGTGTTTATGCTATAAGAACTTAATTAAGTTGTTTATCCAAACAAGCCGTAAATAAGCTCTTTCAAATGCTCTAAAAAATTTCTATGGAAACCAAATCGATATGAAGAAAAACCTAGATAACCAAGGTAGAATTAAAAAGCAATTACCAAAAAATGTCGAAAAGATTATCTTTCAAAAAAGAATTCTTACCATTTCCAACCAGAGAACCCCAATAACCACTGCTACTCCTACAGGCATGCTTCGCCAATGCTCGAGCTCCATGAGTCAAGGCATTTTCCTGAATATTGATCATTACGTGTACCTTTGGTGTGTGAAAATTTTATTGTCATAAAATTAAAAACAATAAAATTCTTAACAGTTTTTGTTTAATGTGAAGATACTAGTTCGTAATGTTCTTCAAAACATAACAAAAAAAATCCTTAAAGAAGTGAAAGCGACTAAAACTCTGCAAAAAAATGGCAACAAAGTAATTTTCTTACGTTTGGGTTGCATGGGGAATTAAATGACGCTAAGAGAGTTGATCTTGGAGGTGGAAGTGCATTAGGAATTGTCCCGGTAGTATGCATTAGACCGAGAAGGCCTTGAACACCCTCAAAGCTTAATCCCTAGATAAAAGCAGAACAGCACAATAATCAAGAATTATCTTAATTCTTCAGCTAAATTTGATATGAAAATACTCATTAGTCCACACAGAGTTAAATGAAACAAGACATGTAAATAAATAAGCATTAGTAAGCTAACCATTGTCTTTTCTGCACGTGAAATTAACAATAAAGAAGATACAAAAATTAGCAAATCAAAGGCACCAATAACCAATCATTTTGATCGGTAGAAATTTCTGAAATTGAACAAGTAGTTAGTTATTATGGTTTCAGAGAAAAGTGAACCCACAGAAAGTAAGCTAGCCAAAGAAGTGTACGGTTGAACCGGGAGTTTTGAAACAGTGATTGCAAGAACGCCATTTGTCTGTTCTTTCTCTTCCGTGTAAAACCTCCGATAGATCTTTACACCTATAATGCCATGCAATGGAAGCATCATGTAAAATCTTGGAATTGAATCAGACATGGAATGAATGGTAGTTCTTTACTTCTTTTATATTAAAACTCCTTGCATGTACAAATACAATGCAATTCATAACAGTTATGTGTTCATTTTGGTTATTCATTTTTAATTGACTACCTCTCTAACTGATTATTTTATTTGCCTAGCTATACATGCTGCTGATTCCATTTCTTTATCTATAAACAGGACATTAGGTACCTTCTTCAACACTTTCAACTCCTGGAAGAACTTTTCCAAGACATTCTGTCTCCAACATGTCAAAGAATGAAGGATACCACTTTAGTCCCTATATAATATATTGATAAAGTAAGAGACAGAGCAAAGCCATTACAGACAGTAACACCAAATATTGACGAAACAAAGTATCACCTGAACTTCAAACACCAAAGACTTATTTAAGAGAATCCGATTTCCTAATTCAATCCTAGAAACCAAAACCAAAACAGGAAAAATGAACAAGAGAAGAAGTAAAATCGCCAACATGTAGCTCATAATAAACCAATAGTCAAATATTAAGAGATGACAAAATCCAATTAAGTCCATAACATGGCTCAGGTGACTGACATAATGTCGTATGGTACATATTGATGGATTCCCTTATGCAGCTTACTTTGATACTGTTAGGACTTAGATAAAGGAAAGTTAGTTAGTAGAAATAGTTAATTGGTTGAGGTTGTTATAATTATAAGTAGTTATACTATTATGTTGGTAAGTAGGTGGTCATTTCCCTCTCTTATCGTAAGTGTATATGGAAGTATGGAACCTATAAATAAAGGTTCTATCCCTTATGAAAGTATCTTTTATCAAATTTAGAAATTGGGTGGTGTAAACCATTGTAGGAGTGTATCCGCTTTTGTGTATCATTTTCTTTGGAGAGATTCTCTCCTATTATTTCTTATCTTTTTTCTAAATATTAGTGTTCTTCCTCTAAATCCTTAAAATTCAATTCTTGAGTTCCTAATAGATACAGATCCTTAAAATTCAATTCTTGAGTTCCTAATAGATACAGATCAAAGCATAAATATATCACATAATTTGGCTTTCTAGACAGGGGAGAGAGGCATTATATTAGTTGGTTATGTTGAATTTGGCGATCTACTACTGACTCCATGAGTCCATGCAATTGAAAAAAAAAATCATGTTAACATCCTAAAAAAAATCATGATCTATGATGTTATCTTAAAATTAAATTAAGTATACCCTTTTGTAGTGAAGGAAATCAAGAATGTTAAAATAGGATAGTAGTTATTCTGTATCTAGTCATATATTTGAAATTAAAAAGGAAGTATTGAAACCTGTTGTATTTGCCGCTGGCACACCTCCCCTCAATTGTTTTCAGACCATCTGCAGGCAATAACATCATAACACATAGTAGAATTAAATTCTAGTTAGAAGGAGATTGTCCCGCCCGAAGACAACGTTATCAATTGCCCCCGAAGGAGATTGTCCCCCTCCCCCTAACAAATTAACCATTAATGTTTGCCTATAAAAAAAATGTTACTAGCATACTATCATTTTTCATTCTCTCTTTTAAGGACAGAATTTAACTATTTAACCCAGCAACACTACTTGTGGAAATATAATATGTATCTTCTGATGTGTGATTACATCCAAATTGATCGTAATGGAATGGTCTATGGAGAGATGAATGATACCTTTTAGCTGTGTAAAAAAAGGTTCTTGAACATGGAGTTCAAAGGAAACACTCTTCAAAATCTGTTGAAACAAAAACAAAAATACATAAAACATTGAAACCATCATAATCATAGATATACATAGGAACAAACAAATGAAGCAGTTCACATAACATTATACATTCACTATTTCAGATCCTTTCTCCACAATCAATTTGTGCCATTCATTGTGTTTATGCAGCATGGAAGAACTTTCAAATTCATTGGTCATGGATAAATTGCAGCCTGTACTACAAAATGCTTCAGATTCCATACACGACAACAAAGCGGAAGCAAGACGCTTGTACAAAGGATACAGTGGCACTCCATCCAAAGAATCTGCTAAACAGAACAATTAGGCATATATATTGTACTTCCATAAGGATCTTACACCAACCCCACCTAAAAAAAATCAAACTTTAGAATACAAATTTGATTAGTATAGTAATTGTAAGCAATTAGGCATATTTATTGTACTTACATAAGGATCTAAACCAACCCCACCTAAAAAAATTCAAACTTTAGAATAAAATTTGACTTCTTTAATTTTTGTGAGCAATTAGGCATATATAATTTACCTTGTGAGTGTGAAGAAGGTAATGGGTTTGTTGGGTGATGTTTGAGAAGAGTGGAGCAGAATTGTGTTGAGAGATTGAGAAGGTTAGGAGATTGAGAATGAGAATAGAGAGTGAAGTTTACAAGCTCTTCCAAACAATCACTGAGCTTCACCAATGGATCATCATCACCATTTTTGTTTTCCATTCCAACTCAACTCAACTACTGCAACTCAAAAACCTACCTAAGACCATATTTGATGATGTTATAACTTAGATTTTGATATTTCAAGTTTTGAAAAGGTTTTATATACAGTCTACTAGTTTTAGCATCTGTGCAACGCACAAGGAGAAACTTGGATAATGATACATACATTTAATATGATTTATAATTGTTGTGTCCATATACACAATGGTGATGATGTGATACAATATATCTCAATATCAATAAAGGGGTAACACATATTTTTTAGCAAATTATCAATACAACATGATAGATGGTTAATATAAGTTTGTATATCTTGTAACAACGGTAAAAAAAATGATTTTCTATTCATTGATGACAATAGATATTGATCATGATAAACATTTATCACACACACCTCATAATTACATGATATGATTTAATGTTGCTTTTAAATGCCAAAACTACCATTGTGAAATATTTACAGTTTTTTTCTAAATTAACTTGAAATATTTTAAATTTTATAAATTAGGGTTTAGGCCTCTCATAACAACCTAAAAAGAAAAGTTGTGCTATAAATATTAGTAATAATACAATAACAACTACTACGTCAATCAAAGTAAATAGTAGATGTCCTGTATTTTTTTTTTACACAAATATATTGTTCAGCTAATAAAACATATATTTGTCTTTCATATCTTATGTCATTCATTCTCAAGATATGACATCTGAGTGAAATAATACCCTCTCACACTTCAATCATAAGCAAAAAAGTCTTTATATTTGCTTGATTCAAATATAAGCAAAGGTCGACTAATCTATCCACATTTAGTGCTTACTAATCTATCCACATTTAGTGCTTAGTGCTATTAATCCAAAATTAGCCTTAAAATAATTCTTTATTGTTGATGGAAGATTACCATTATAATTAGAGGTATGTTAGTAAATGTATTTCTTATAATTAGAGGTATGTTAGTAAATGTATTTCTTATTTTACATGAAATCGAGAAAATTAAATATCCTTTACTATCATTCTTAATAGGTGTGTAAGAAGCTAATTTTACTAATAAGAGTCCAGATGGAGTATTTTATTGTAGAAAACTTTTAGGATCCGATTAGACAATCTATTATGGAATTTTTTTAAACACCTTGTCAAATCTCAACTACAAATTGTTGAATGTTCTGAAAATGAAACTACCTACTTGTATTTCCACTGGACTATTTGTCCCGATCGCACATTTTATAGAGATAGAACTAGTTTTCCAAATATGCTGCCTCTGCTACCTTCACAATATCATGAGAATCAATTCTTCTCATTACCCTCCAAGAATGGAAGCACCCAATCACCTTCCCTTTTACCTTCTCCAAATGCTTCATAGATTATTGTATTGCTCTCTTCCTTGGATTCATCACAGGCTAACAATTGTTTAGTTTTCCTACGCCCTAATAACACAAGCTCCAACATATTCCTACGAGCTGCATACACTGGATTAGGCTCGATCAACCCTCCTTTCTCATAAGCCTCCCTAAGAAAAACAGTTTGAGCATTACCCTTTGTAGATATGTAAAATATCCCAGGATGATTCAGCAGTAGCTCGCGCAGATTAACTTCGATAGAGAAATCCCTTCGAAAATGAGCCAATTGATCAACCTCAACCATTTTCTCAACAGTCAAGCTCAATAGCTCATGAAGAACAGCAACGGCCCTCTTCTCATACCGTTGCACACCGCCGCATTTGACATCTTTTCTCTCATAAGGCTTTGTATAAGAAAGCCTTTGCCAAGTCTTCAACTTTTCCCTAAACCCTCTCTCAATCTTAAACCCAGTTGGGAAATTAACAGGAAATGCAAACTTGGTCTCAAATTCACTCAGCCATTTCTCTCTATACTCTTTCTCCCTCCATTTCTCAACATGAGCCATTCCCAATTCATCATCCCAACCAACCAATGCAACAATCTCCAAATCAACCAACCTAAATTCATCACTATATTTCCCAAGAATGGAGTCTCTGAAATCATTAGGAAGACCCAATTCTCTTCTCATCAACCTCAAAGCATGAACATGAAGTGTACCATTCAATGACATCATAAGCAACTTCTTCACCCTAATCACAGCCTCAAGTTCATGCTGTTTCAACACAACCTCTTCCAACAATACCAACTCCCTCATCTTCCTAGTGATTTTGCAGCACATGTTCCTCCTAAAAGGGTGAAGAAACAAGTCAAAAACGTGAGGGTATTTTTGAAGAAAGGAAGTGACAGTGACATTGAGTCCAACGATATTTCTCCAACGGGACATGAGCTGAAGGGAAACAAAAGTACCCCGTTTGCGATTTGACATGAGACTGTGGATTTTGAGAACAAGATTGAGTTTTTTGAAGTGGGTTGTTAATTTGTCGAAGTGGGGATCTCTTATGCGCTCCTCTAAACGGGTTTGAGCCGAGATAACAGGTTTTTTCCATCTTTTTTGGTTGAAGAGGAAAAAGGGTGAGAATGAGAATGAGAATGAGGGTGTGGTTATTCTGTATCTGAAGGTTGATAATGGGTTCATGTCATTGTTGGTTCGGAGAAGATGAACAGTTTAAACGCGAGTATTGATAATTTAGGGTTAATTTGGAGTTTAGTGCAGTTCCAATCAGCTGCTGCAATTTTGGAACACAATATTGGGTTAACGGAAAAACTCATTCATTTTACAGTTTTATAATAACATGCATATGTGGCAGTAGCATCAATGGTTATTGTATCACATTGTAAAATTAACAGTATGAGTCATTTATATGAACAAGTAACTTCACATCACCACTAGAAATGTGTATAGAAGAAATATGGCGCTACAAAATTCCAAGGAATGATCAAACAAAGTAGAGAAAGAAGAAGAAGAAGAAGAATCACCTGTTATGGCAGCAAAAAGGAGCAGTTCGAGAGAGACACTTGAAGTCTGTGGAACGCAACAGGGAAGAAGGGATTACGAAATTAGGGCTTCTCACATTAAATTTTGTGTTTTTTCAAAAAAATATAAAAATTTGAGGGATTGTGTTTCAAATTGGAAACATCACTCAAATTATAATATCATATGTTTATAACATGAGATGAGATGTTTGAATATTTAACTAATTCACACTAATTATATATCAATATCATTACAATTTACATTAAATTTTCTATGAAATTTAAATATTTTAAAATGTCATAAACTAATTTGTTTATAATTAATTAATATACAAATATAATTATTTATAAAATAAGATAATTGAATTTTATAAACAAATTTATCTTCGGAAAGATGATATTTGACGTGAGATTAATGTGAATAAATCACGTATTCAATTATAGTATGACATCAAAATATTTAATAAAATGTTATGCATAAACTACTTTATTGATTTTATAATATTAATGATGTATTAGCCAATTCATAAAATTTAGAGACTAATGTGTGTGACGTATATAATTTAAGGACTAATTTGTATATTCACTCAAAAATTAAGTGTTCTTAAAATCAGACGATTTAAAAAAAATCAATTTTAGTTCAATTGATCGATCAACTTTTATGATTTTGATATTGACGTGACTAGTGGTTTATAGGGAATGTGACTTGTATCAACCATGATTTTTTATTCAATCTACCAATTTGGTCTTATTTTTTAAACATTAATCAATACAATTAAGGACATAATAACTTTTTTTCTACATAGAGGACTAAATTGACTTCTTCTTTTTTGTCGATAGAGGTTTAAATTGACTTAAAAAAATTAAAATTGCACATTAACTAAAATTAAATTAAATATGATTTATTAAAAAATTATGGTAAATGTTCATTTAACTCTTAATTTTTTAGTTTTTATGGGATTCTAATTTTCAATAATATAAAATATATTACCAAATTCTAATTTTTTATAATATATTTGGAGGTGAAAAAAAAACGAAAGACCATCTACCAAAACTTTATGATACATACAACATATAACGACGTTTATTTTCACTTAAAAAAAATATATGTTTAGATTAACCAACACGAATACTTTTAAGGAATTTTTTTTTTCCTATATCTATATATATTGCAAGAAAAAAGAGGGGGAGGGTTTGTGGATGATGTGCAAAGAATCTTCAAAATCTCATATACTATTGTTTGATGATATTGGTACATTTTTGTAAGCATGCTTATGGGGGCTGGTTGATCCCTTTTTCTAAATCGATCGTTTTTATTTATTTAAAAAATTAAATAAATAAAGTATGTTTTTTAAATTGATGTATTAAACAAAGAAATTCATAATATTTTTCATATGAATTACAAATTAAAGCAACTTAAAGGAAATAAAAGCTTTCAATAACTAGATTTGATCTATCACTTGCCTTGTATATGTACATTTTTAGTATGTTATATGTGTATGTACACATTTATGTATCTGTCATGTACAAAAGTTGCACATCCTTCTATATAGGATTATTAGAAAGCTGCTTGCGCATTTTTGCCTTCTAATACCCATTTTCTAAGTTCTTATGAAGAAAAAAAATTCCTATATGATTGGTTAATTAAGTTGCCATCAAATTTCAATCTCTTTAGCTAGTCCTAATTTGAATGCATTTGGTGTTGGCTCCACAGAAGCATCTTTCTGATGATAATAATGTTGATGATTAGTCTTTATAGTCCAAAGCAAAATCAACAAAATCATTATCAATGCAAGTAACACCATTCCTATCCATGCCATTTTAACATATTTCTTCATAGGCTTGCAATGATTGATAACAACTTGTGAAAATGCATCTTTTACTACCTTGCATTCTAATAAATGTTCCATACTTGGATACACATTCAATAAGTCTTGAATTGCATTTGTGTAATTTTCAACTCTAAGGTATTCACTATCTGTTATAAAATTTCCCATCTCACATGTCCCATCATTTGCATCCAAACAAGTAAAAGCCTTCAATACCTTCACATAGCAAAAAAAAAAATATCAATATTGCTAGAATTTTTTCTTTTATATATTTTTAGTTCTTATAATATCACTAATGTTTAACTTAGTCCTATATAGATTTTTTTATAGGACTAAGAATGAAAATATTTTTTATAGGAACAATAATTAATCGGCATTGATTTTATAAAGACTAATAATATATTTAATCATGTAGCACACGTACCTTTGGAATGTCGCCTATTCGTATAGTATTATCTGCACAATTTTCAGGCTGGTAGAAATAATTTGGTGGTGCTGAGAAAGGATTGCAAACATGAACAAGATTTGGATATGTTGTTGCTTGCAAGTTGGCATTCACCTAGACAATGACCAAAAATTACTCATAATGTTGAAGGGGGAAAAGGATGTTGATATTTTAGATTGTGCAAAATTTAGTTACCTCATTAACAAGATCATAGATTCCAACACTAAATTTAGATAGAACTAGTTTTGCTTTGAGCAATTCATGACATGGGAGGATAGAGCTTAGGCTGTTGTTATAAGGATTTTCTTGAAAGTTGTCAAGAGCTGTGCAAGCATCACTAGAAAATCTACATACAACATGTTGAGGACACTTTAGTAATTAAACACCAACCTCTATTTTATTATAAAATAATTATTACTATGAAAGGAATTTTTTATTTACTTTTGTAAGAAAAAATAGACTCCAAAGAATAGCCAGCATAACACTGTCATCAACCAGCAAAGTACAAGAAACCTGTGAAAAAAGAAGTGGAAAAAAATAAAAACAAAATATATCATACATGTAACTTATGTTTGTAAACATGAATAAATACACATGCTTCCCAAACAAATGAAATTTTAGCATGCTTACAGGTTGAGTGCCTTCCTTAACCTTAGTACTCCGGAAACTGTTCATATAAAATTCCAACATTTTTTTTGTCAGAAACATGCATCAATCATTATGTGTCAGTCAATAAATAATTTATAATGGTCCAATCATTATGTGTGAGTCAATAAATAACTTATAACTGTCCAAATAGTCTCTCATTTTCTAAAAAAGGGCAATACATTTGAAAATTGTTCATCTATTAACTTCTATCATTAGAGTATATGACGTGTTATGTTAAGTAACATATTGATCATAAGTCAATGCTAATACTCTATAAATTAATTTGTCAATAAAATTTTAGTCATCTCGTGAACATGTTGGTCGGTGATTGCAATTGTATATGGACAAATTAGTCTATAAGAAACCTAAACTTCATAAGTAAATTAGTCTACTGTGTGATTACATTAATTAGAAGTCAAAGGCAAGTGACAACATATTCAATTAACATAATATGTTATTGTCTCCAACGGTAAAAGCTAAAAAGAGAAATGATTTTGAGAGATTTCTACAATTTGAGTTACATGTTTGTCTATTTATAAAAATCAGTGACTAATGGTTACAATTTCGATGACAAATTTACCTATAAAAACAGGATGTTAATACCTGACAAAACTATTACAGCAACCAAGTTGAAGCTCATAATCATGGTAGTAGCTACAAACCTGCAATCAAATTAATTTATTCCATTATTTCTATGCAATTTGTCATTGATTTAACACTAGTAAGAGAAAAAGAGAGTCTTACACTATTTTCAAGCCCTTGTTGATAAGTCTCCTATTCTTTCTAGCTTGCATATCAATATTTGCAGATGCATCTTCAAGTCTCTTAGCTGTAGAGTCAAGATTTTTAGAAGCCTCAACATTGACATTGGCTTCCATCAAATTACTCTCCATGCCTTTTAATGCTTCTGTTGTGTTGTGTATTGTTTCTGATGCCTTGTTTGCTGTGTTGATTATGATATCAACTGAAGTTTTTGCTTCAGAATGGAATCTTGCACTCCCTACAAGAACTAGTCCTGTTGCAACTCTACAAAATCAAGAGTCATGCATTTACATCACTTGAAGATGTGCCAATTTTACATAATCTCCAATTATTAATCAAGTAAATGTACATCTTACTTTTTATTTTACATTCAAAACTAGTTTTTTGTCTATGGTACTAAGATCAAGGTTTTAAAATCTGGACCGCGGCATAAGGATTGTTATGTATACATAGTGCAGCTGCTATTGAGACTGCATGAACTACATTTGACTAAGATTCTCTTTAGTATCAAAAGATTGCGACTCTACCACAACTTAAAACTTTGATTATTAATATTAGAGAGCTCGTGTGATTTCAAATAACCTCTGTAGCACCTACAATTTTGTTCAAAGGCGTGTATGGTGTCTAACATGTATTGGTGTCCGATCGTGACACATGTGATTCCATTCAATTATTTCATTTTCTTAAATTATTGTTGGTGTCATCGTGTTGTCAATGTTATGTGAGGTATTGGTGGCGCAAATGACCAACTAGTGAAAAACTATTCTTTTCAACTTGGAAAACTATTATGATTGTTGCTAAGGCTAGAGACAAGGCTGAAAAACTTACATGACCATTAACATGAGAAATATAGCCAAAGGAATTAGTGAAACAACACAGCTCTTGTAATTACAAGGAAAATCCATCTTCATTCTTCTTCTTCCTTCATTTTTGTGATAACAAAACTTGGTGATTAGCAAAAAAATTCCATACAGTATTCCACATAGAAGGCACAGCATTCCAATTGCATATCCATAAACTCCAGTGAATATCACTGACTACAAAATATTAAACACATGTTAACAATATCATTGGTGTTATAAAGTTAGACTCAAAAAGAAGAGTTAAGAAATTTACACTCCAATAATTCTTGTTGGTGATGTTGAATCCTCCTCTGTACTTTTTGAAATGATCTAAAGGATCCACTCTAATAGTATTATCACTCTGTCTAATTATTTCTGACACATTACCTGCATCAAACATAAACATAATAGTTCTTTAGTACCAAAAAAGCCAATTGCAAAAAATGAAACAATGCACAAATTTTATTGGTTACAAAACAATGGAGAAATTGATTATCTCATGTTAAATTTTAAATATTATCATGTGAAGTTTTTGTGTCAATTGATTTTTATACATTTTGATAGGATTCTACATATTAAATATTTATTTAATGTATTAAAGATGAAAAAGGTTACATTCCTAACAAATACAATTTATAACATGTATTAGTCTCTAAACTTGGGCAGATACATGATTCAAAATCATCTTGTGCATGATATAAAATCTTTTAGATATCTTCATTTTTTATTATCATTAAACACAAAATTATAACCATTAATTTGTTAACCTTTAACCAGGAAATCCTTAATCCTACTCCTATGAACTCCTTACTTTTAAAAGTTTGAAAAGACAATATAATTAACAATTGATGTCAAATATTAATAATCATGTCACATACACATTATGACATTAAGTTCCATTTGTTTTTTCCTTGAAATAAATACTTAATTTGAAGGAATGTGATAAAACTACCTGAAGCAGAATCACCAGGTGAAACAGCTTGTGCTGATATTTGTAGAAAACCCAAAATTACAATCACAATTATAAATACCAAAATTTTGGTGCCTTTGGCTATGACCATCTTGAATTAACCTGCCAAAATGTAAAGATATATATTCATATATTATACCTACCAATTTAACTAGACTCAATCAACCAATTGAGAGATGAAAAAGAAGTCTCCATGGTCTATAATATATCATAATCAAAATTTGCATATGGTAAGCTATATATATGTATAAGAAGCAATCTTGAATCTACTTTATTATTGGAATATAAGTGAGTTGCAAGGAAAGAACATTATGACATATGATTTTTTTCAGAGTAACTTACTTGATAACCTGAGAGATGAAAGGTATTGGAAATTCTTCCTAAGACCTATAAGAAGCTTCAATATCATAATCTTGAAGTTTAAATGAATGAATCAGTTGCAAACACATATCAAAAACTTTTCCTTCAAAATTCTCTTTATTTAATAACACAAGTGGAGTTGAACCATATCACATTTTCAACTCTCATAAAGACTGCAAAAAAGTATATGTAGTCATAAGATAACACCATTTTTTTTTTTTGTCAAATGGTTAAAAAGCAAGAAGCCAAATCCAACATCTCAACTAAAACACTTTAAGATATATAGTTTTTGTCATCCTCTGATGGCTTTATATAACTAATCCTCCAACCACAATAGATCAAATAAAAGCTCCTTAATAGGTTGGTTTGGTTTAGTTTCTATTATGAGAGTTACTCTGTTTGATCACTCAGTGAAAATATTAAATTTTATCGATGCAACAGTTAAATATTTTTATATTATTTTAATGATCATTAGCTATTAAAAATTGTAGAAATTAGATTAGATATTGATTACAGTACAAAAAAAAAATATATGAAATTTGTCTGTCGGACTAAAAAATTGTTAACAATACGTTCAATTATATTTTACTGTATAGAAAATTATAAAGATATTCGACCAAACAAAAAATTATAGAGATGTTTTAAGGAATAAAATGAGAGATGTATACGAAGTAATCTTTTTTTTTTTTCAATTTTTTATTACTAGATTAAATGAAAAAAGAATTAGATAATACTTTATTTTGTTTCTCTAATTTTGATGACTAATTTTTTTTTTAATGATATATATTAAGTGGGAAGTTGTTCTAAAAAAAGTGGGGATTATCACCATTTGCCATTCTAAGTAAAAAGAAACATTTGCCATTTTAAAAAAAATAAAGAGTAATCATATTTAAAAAATTGATTTCTACAAGTATTATTTATTTTATGGTTTAAGTGTGGCGATATTTTTGTTCGTCGTTTTGGTGTAGTGTTATTTTTATTTGTCGTTTTAGTGCGATATTATTTTGATTTATTGAATTTATATGGTATTTGTTTAATTTAAATTAAAATATCAATCTTAATCAATTCAATATAAATTTAATTAATGATCATGACGTTTTCAACATTATAGCTTTAAAATATAAATATTTTAAATATTTCAATTTTATTATTTTTATAGTCATCATATTTGTATGCAAATTTAGATATTGGATTAACCATTTTTCGTTTTTAAACACTAATTTTTATTATTTTCGAATGTAATTCGTACCAATTCATAACAAATGAATATTCTTTAGCCAAAAAAAATTATGATAATTTTATAGAGTAAACACCGTTTCTTATGCGCGTTGCGAACATGACATATCTACGTTCACATCTAGTCATCAATTGTGAATATTGAAGCAACTTAGTGCTTTCATTGCTCACAAATCATAAATAAAAAGATAAATCATAATAAATAGATAAAGTAAGTTATCTAAAAAAGTGATAAATTCCAAATGAAATAATAGTAAAGTAAGTAAAAACAACTTTACTGAATTTATAAGGCCAAAATAGAATAAAATAAAACGTGTAAAACACTCCACTAAACTTGTAAAAAGGGGTGAGTTTAATGTGAGTGTCAAATTTTTCAACTTAATCCACGTCTGACATCATAAGTCATAAACAACAACTCCAAATATTCAACAAACTGGACCTAAACCCTTTTTTTTCTGCTTTTTAAATTACATTCTTAAAGTCAAATATGATGACTTTCTAGTCAAGGTAACTACAACTTGGTGTTGCATTGCATGGTGTGTTTTCAAGCATGCTTTTTAAGCTATGTTATCTTATATTTTTGGTGCAAACAAGTGAAATCTATAATATATTTTTATTAATGAAGAATTATCTCTAAAGAATCTAATAGACCATTTTTAGATGATCTCCTCTCTCGATTACATTTGATTTGAATATACTTTTTTTATTTTTTATTTTCCAAGTTTTGTTACTATAAAATTGTTTTTTTAATTTTCTTGAATTGATTGATTTTTGTCTATATAAAAAAACTATTTGATTTTTATCCTCTATGATTCAAAATAGTAGTTTTTAATCCTACTTATGATTCATTTTAACAAAATAAAACTATAATAGCCAAAATTATTTTGTATCTTTTGATTATGTGATGTGCTAAAAGAAAGTAGAAAAGGAGTTCCTTGTTTGTCCATTCCCTTAATAATAAGTCAAAAAAAGGCAATAACAGTTATCTGATATGTTTCAACATCGGTTGCTCAATAATGACACTTTTTTGGGCTTATCACCAAATAATACAACTCACCCATATGCTGCCTGACATGATATTATTCGAAGGTTTTTGCAAGAAATTCAGAAGTGGCTTTTTTTTTTTTTTCTTCTATAACAAAAATATTATGTTTACAATTTAAAGATATAAATAATGGGAAAATTATTTGGTATTCATGAGAAAAAAGGTGGATAACCATAAGATAAAACTAATCTAAGATATAAATTATTTAAAAAATAATTAAACATAAAAAAATTGATATAATTTCAAATATTGTAAGTAGAATATCCAACAAAATTCTATACCATAGAGTTGTCACTATTATTGGTTTTTGCTTTGGACCCTTGCTGTATTTTTGTGTTTGTTTTATACTCCAACTATAGAGTAATTAAGGTTAAATTAATTTTGAGTACCTATATAGATAAATGTTAGTATTTTAGTTAAGTTAATAATTTTTTTCTTTTTTAGAACTTGATTTCTAGTACTTTTACTCTTTCAACACCTTCATTAAACTCTGAACCAATAATATTATTTCTCCAAATATCAAAGGATTAAGGGAAAATATGAATAACGCCTATATCTAAAGTAAATTTTAAACGAAGAATCAATCAAAGTAGCCAGCCATCTTCATGTTAACAAATGTCAAATACCGTGGCGAAGTTGTGATCAATTTTATGGGATGGCTAAATTTAGAAACACTCACCATTGTATTAAAATTCACAAATAAGTACTTAACTAATAAATAAAAAATTAAAACTAATATAACATATAAGCTATTTCACTGACAAAAGAAATAAAAATTAACTATTTAAAAATATTGAGTTCTCAAAAAGTCAAATTCATCAATTTATAATTGATTATGGACTAAAGATACTTGTGTATATTTCAATGCAACATTCTTTATTCTTTTTTAATTTATAAAAAGTAATGTTTTTTCTTTATAATTTTAATAATTTTAATATTAAAATGAGTTATGGATACTATTTGGTTTGACTAATAATAAACCAATAAACTAATTATTTTTATTATTATTTATTTGAACTTATAAATTTGTATTTGAAATAGTTAAATATATATTATTAAGAGTAATTAAGATTTTGTTTGGTAAAAGTTAACTTATAGTTCATAATTGATAGTTGAAAAGTTAGCTTATAATTGATAATTGATAATTGATTACTCATAATTGATAAATTTAACTTTTACAAATATAAAATGATAAGAAAATATATAATTATTTAATTTTAAATATATTTTATTTTGAATGTATTAAAAAATTAAATCTCAATTTTCGAGCAAATTCTCCTCTCTCTCTTCCTCTCTCATGTTTGTTCTCTCTTTAGGTCTTTTTCGTTGTGAATTTTAAGGAAGAAAACAAAAACAAAAAAAATCAATAAATCTTGTAACAAATACAATTCAAAACTTAGAGTGAAAAAAATACAATTCTAAACTCTCAAACAAATTTTCAATTACAAATAGTTGTGTTTGGTATAAAAAAATTTAAGAGAAATAAAATAAAAATTTATTTATTTTTATTTTTTGAGTTATTTTAATAAAGAATTAAAAAAAATTCACCAAAAAAAATTTACGTAGAAGAGTTATAGAAAATAGTGCATAAGAGAGTGATTAGTGAATGAAATAATTATTTTGTATTACATGAAGATATACTAATAATAAAATTATAAATAAAATAAAATGTAAAAAACTTTAAATTAATGTAAAAAGCTTATTTATCAAACACATTTATTTTATTCAACCAAACTAAAAAAATGCAATATCAAAAACTAGTTTATTGATATTGCCAAACATCCACTACATATACAAATATATCTACTTAATAAAACAAAGAAGAAGAAAATTACAAGCTACCCCATCCATCAATGACCCTTCGCCCCTGGTTCTATATATATGTAGTATTTACTTTTCTTTTCTTTTTCTTTTTGTGAAAAAAGAAAAAAAAAAAAAAAAAAAGTCCGTCGAAGTGTTTTTTTTTTTTTTTTTTACTTATTCAGTATTAATTTAAAAGAATAGCAAAATTGAAATAAATAAATTAATTCCATCCTGTGAAAATATTAAGTGATAACTAAATTAAAATTTTCTATTTTTAAAAATGACCTTTATATTAAAACAGAAAGAGTACTAAAATCATCAAAATGAAAAAGACACTAAATGAGAAACCTCAACCATCAATAGATATTTTTCGAACAAAACCCCATCTCTAAGCTAGTTAAATTCCTAAGCCATATGTTTAAAGTCAAGTAACAATTTTTTTTGAAACTTACATCTAAAAAATTTCTTTAAAATTGTCACTAATTTGAGCAAGTACTTTTATATATATATATATAAAAAAAAAAAAAAAAAAAAAAAAAGATTAAACAGTTTGAGTAAGTACTTAAATGTTAATAAGCTCTACTCAAGATAATCTTGAACTTAAGAGTAGTTGAAATATAATAAACCAAAAGATCCTTTAAAAACAATACCAAAAGATAACAAAAATCAAGTGCAGGATTAGAAGATAAAGTAGATCAAGAAAATAAGATAAAGAGATAACATTATAAACATCTAAAAATTTATTGCAACAAGTTCCATTTAAACTTTTTTTTATCAGTAAAATAAAATCGCCAAAAACTGTGCAACATATCTTTCAAACTTAAATCAATGTCATGATCATAAATCAAACAAATCAGATTATGTAAAGCCTCTCAATTATTATATATAGAGAGGCTTCAGCATATCAGTAAAGATTTGGCACAATTGTAGGAAACGAGTAATATACGCAAGTGTATTAATAATGTCATTAGAGTGCCATAGATTTTGAAAGATAAATTGCCATCACAACTATCTCAGTTCTGAAAGGCATTGGCAAATCATCAACAAAGCTGTTCAACGCCAAGCACAAAACCAGTGGGAGTCGCAGACCCACTCAACTTGCAAATTAATGTGTGTGAAAACAATTTAAAAGCATGGAAGATTCAACCAGTTACCAGAAAATAAAGGATATAATTCAACAGAGTGGAGAAAAATTTATGTTGAGTAATGAAACTAAGTCAGAAAGAGATCCACCAATAGCACACCTTATTAACATGATGGTAAAACTTGTGTTTCACCCATGCTTATGCACATAATACAATTATGACATTTCCATGGAAGCTCCCCAACCCATTCCATTTTCAATTAATGGATAGGAGGAAATCAAACATGGTAAAAATATGTACCATTTGATACAATATGCATGATAAAATGCACCAACAACATTAACAAGAACGATAAATAAAATTATACCACAACTTATTGCTCTCATTGCCTAAATTTAACTGAATAAATACCATGAATACAAAATAATTCCTATAGTACTACTAAGTTAGAACAAAACAAAGGAACAATAGCAGCTAACATCTGAAGAAAAAAAATATGGAAACTAATTCAACTTGACGACTATCAACAATTATTCATTCTTTCTCCTTTTTTTCAAAAGAAATCTTGGGTCAACTTGACTGGCAGTTATTCACCTGATTGAAGGCAGAATATGATTAGTTCTACCGCAGGCAGAAACAATTAAGAGACAAGCCAGTTCATCGAAAGCATCATGATTGTGGTGGGAGAGGTGTTCTTGGAAGTATGGAATTGGCCAGCTCTTCATTCATCTTCACTGGAAGAGGTGGCATTTGCTTCATCACCTCTGGTGAATCATTCAACCTGTCGAAAAAATAAGATTTAATCCACTAGTATAATCAAAGAGACATATTTATTTTCTTTGATTAAATTATCAAATTATGATATAGGAAAGGACTAGCAAGCATTCACATACAGAAATTTGAAAAGAGAAACAAATAAATCACTTACATTAACATACTTCCTTAGAGAGAGTAAATATAAAAAGAACAAAAACAGTACAACTCACTCATTCATTATTCTAAGGATGTTGTCTCTAGTTTGGCACAAAAGATTGATGTTCTCTTGTATCTGGAAAGAAGAGAGGAAGCACAAAAAATTATTGGTTAGCTTTACAGCCAAAGAAAATGGCCTAAGAATGGAAATCATACAGATAAACTAGAACACCACTTTCAGAATATCAAGCAGAGACATTGTGAATTATCCCAGCTGTAATCAGCAATGCAGTTACAAAACTTCCTAACATACATGATTTCAGGTTGTGGACTAAACTATTATAAGATATGAAACAACAAAAGCAAAAAGGGAAAATTTTCACAGTGTACACACAAACATATACATATCTGGTATACGATTACCTGAATTTCGGTAAACTGTTCACATGTCTACGAATGTTATTCTCATTCTGCCACTATCAGGCAATGACGCTTAGCTCTGCATAGGTATTTTATGTTGCATGTGTTTTCAGAAGTAAGGCATTTCTATAAATACTGATTAAATTATTGAATTGTGGTTGGCATAAACATTTGAAATGAAGAAAATATACATTAATTACTATTAATTTTGTGGGGAACTCTAATATACTGTTCATATTTACATTCTTAACTTTCCCTCTGTTTGCTTTCATACAAGTTATAATTGAAGAAATCTCATTCTAGACAGTTTGTATAAGCTGAACACTGGTTTAAGCTCTTCACTAGTCAAAACAAAACCATAACTAAGGATTCCAAAGCGTTTAATAACACTGAGAATTCACTGCCAATAATGGACATAAAACCTTAAATGAAAGACAGAAAAACAATTGAAGCAATTTCTCTGCTCAAATGTTACCTTAGTAAGTCATGTTGGTGAATAAGCGTATTATTGCCGAGCGACCGAAATGAAATTAATATAAAATAAAAAACAAGAGTATAGAAAATAGAACAAAAGAAAAGCTAGAAAAAAAGGCCTAATACCAAAATCCGGTGAATAATACAAATAAATATATAACCAGTCTCACTCAGAAGTTGAATTTTTTGTCAAGCACGTCATAGGTAAAATAGATTAAGGATATTGTCAACACACCTGAAGAGAAGAAAGATTTGCAGAAATTTGGCTCAAGGCCTGCGCATTTTGTTCTAATAGCTCACCAGTGGGACCTCCAATTGCTGCAAAATGATGATGAAAGAAGTTAGTTCACTTAAAAAAGGCAAGTACTTGAGACAAATCAAAGCTGAAACAAGTGCCCATTGGAGATATAAGGCTGTATTGCTTTTTTCTCAAACCAGGTATGAAAAAATTCACAAGGCATGGAGCTTGACCTGCATAAGAGATGCCATCATCGTTGTCCATTGTAATCATTGGTGGCGCATATGGAGGGACATTGGGCCGAGCAGCAAAGTGAGATGATTTTGCTGCAGGATCAGAAACCCTTTCCTGGAAAGAAAAAGAGAGTTTTGATAAGCATCTAAAGTCCCATTAAAGAGAAGAATAAAAATGAGAATTTCCAATATTTCACAAAGGCATTAATATTTTATTAGCTTTCTTCAATTGTGCTACTCTTTGTTTTTGTTTCCTGGTACTTCTTTAAGCCTATATGATAAACTATTAATTATTTAACAAGTCAAAAGAAATGAGAAAACAGAATGTCATGCTAGCTTCTTCCCAGTAAGATAAGTTCACAGTGCTCAGTTTATATTCCAAAAGAAAAAGTAATAACAACCATCATAATGAAATTCTAAGAAATAATGTGTATAGAGGAAAATTCAGGTAACATTTACTACATGAAAATGAAATTTTTAGAGGCCAGTATCAGAAAAGAGAGGCAAAATAGCCTTAATTATCCGGCACTTTTACATGTCTAGATCTAGAAAAAATAGGATAACATTTACATATCCAAGGAAAGCTTAGTTAAAATTATTCAAGCTGATAAATGACCCAAGAATGCTTAGTAAAAAGATGTCAAAAGTTTAGGTTGAATATATTACTCGGTATAAGTACTCTCAAGAAAGCTTTTTTTGCAGCAAATGCCAGTAGTTAGTGGGGGATTTGAACCCGTTACCTTTTGATTTCTTGTCACTCCAGCCCAGTATGTCCCTCCCCCAAATCAACCCATTCACCTTATAACTCCTTATTTTTGTTATCTTCGACAATGTAACATATACTAGTTTGCTAGACGAATTTATAAGCTAGTTACAAGCTGCAAATTTCAAAAGCATAATAATAGTCTTGTCATTCATATATCGTTGAAAGTAGAAGGCTTGGAGAAGGGATTTGTTTGATGCATTATATGCACTGTGAATGAGGGCTTCTCCAAAGTCCTAACAAATCTATGGAGGAACAGGTCCAGAGGTCAACCCTCAATCCATATAACACAAGGATATACATCCCCAATTTAAAGATAATCAAGTAGCCTTTACTCGAAGTAGGGAATTCAAGGCAAATTAAATTTGTGTGACTAAAGCAGGGATTCCATGGTGATGGCGTGAGAACACGAGAAACATAATATTCACCAGATAAAATTCACATAGATAGGACCAGATACAAACAATATCCAGATATAAAAATAAGGAAAACAAAAGGCATTTCCTAAGTTGTGCGTGAGGAAACAAAACACACAAAACGAAACATCCAATAAATGAAAGATGTACCTTTTTATCTTTACTTTTTCGTGATAAATTGTGATCATCCTTCCTTCTCTTGCTATTTTCTTTCTTCTGTAAGAAATGAAAAACAACACACCATTATAATAAGTGAATGCAGAAACTGAGTTTATGTAATCTCAATAACACTGAGCTTCTTTATTTCATATTATTAATTAAAGGTGGGGTGGGTTGCAAACAGAACCAAAGTATCTTGCACCGTTCTAATGGATGAATAGATCATCAATTACCCTTTTCTCCCGGGAAGGAGCAATATGATTACTATTAATGTTCTTTATCAAATATCTATGTAATTGAATAAATCCTATTATGAATCTTTTATTAAGCTAAAGAGAAGATTATGACATATCTCCACGAGAAGTTGGGTACAAGAGGCTGAAAGGTTACAAAAAGTTTATAATACATAGTTCTAATATTAGGTGGATATACTTACCATGCAATGAAATATCAAAGATAAGATTCCCATGTCCCAACAAACAGAAGAATTCTCAAAAGTCACGACGAAGACATGCAGTGTTATCAATAGTGGAATGCCAAAAAACCGCTACGTAAAATAGCGCATAGCATTGTGGCTAATAGAAGTTGAAATAAATCAATTATCCAGGCAGTGTTATCAATAGTGGAATCCTAAAATTGTCTATTATCCACTATGAAAAAAAAATGCTATTTCCGCTATTTGGCAACACTCAAATGAAAATCTTGAAAACTTTAATGACAAACTTCTAGAAAAGGCTCATGATAAGTTAGAACCTGATACCTGGTTGATACGTGATCCAGATGGTTCATTAACCAATGGTCATAAACTTACATATAAATATATAAATTATAGTGTACCAGCACCCTTATAAAATCAAGGGATGTATATTTTCTAGCATTCACAATGAAATAAATGACTCAAGGCAGAAACAAAAGAGTATGTAGCTTACGTTCATCCACCTGACTCGCAGCGCCACATCCCGGACTGTCTTATTCTGTAGCTGTAGGGCTATCTTAGCATAGCGTACTATGTTAGATTCTGTGGCATACCTACAAAGAAAATTTTGAAATTTTCATTAATTTATGTGGCTACCTATATAGAATATCACTGATATGCATTCCTAATCAAAACACATGTGTTAAACAGTGTGACAATAAAATGAACTATCTGTTCAATCAAAGTACAGAAGAAAAAAAAAGTGTTGTATTTAAGGGTCGGATGTGATTCACTTGAATTCATGATTCTGCTTGTATTTTTGCTAGTTCATTATAATCTATGTAACAAATGGTAGATAGTGGAGCTTAGCAGCCAACCTCCAAAACACTAAAGTGTTATGGCTGCTACGTCTAAGTTTAGGGAAACAGTGCATGAAATATAAACCATAATACAATACACATGTAAAAACTACAAAATAGAAGAATACACAAAATTAAAGACATATTGATAGCTAACAATCAAAGTTCAATAATATTCAACCCCAATAGAAAGCAAATAAGTTTTACACCAAAAAATCCAAATTCCAAAAATAACAACAGATGGAGCAGCTATAAGCTGAGGGCATGTTCATATATTTCCATTTCACAGTAGCAGCTGCTATTTGGCAACTACTCAAAAAAGCACCACGATGGGTTTCTCGTAGCACCTAGAAGTTGCTACAGCGGCTATTGACTATTGTGATTAAAATTGCAAATTGTTTACTTACTATGAACCCTAATTCATGACTTGAACTGCAAAAATAGATAACAAACACCTAAATTGAATTGATGGTAATTAATTTCAATTTGCAAACAAAAATCAAATTGAAAACATAAAGATAAGGCATAGTAATTAATTCCGTATGCTAAACAATAATTCGATAAGAAAAAAGAAAATTACACACTTGGAGAGTCCATTTTCAAGAGTAGCTTGTTCTTCAGGAGTCCAATCAAGGGATATGCCTGGATTATGCTTCATGTTCATAGCAAGACCTGAAGAACTTTCGGGAACCGAATTTCCGTTAAAAGAAGAAGGATTGACTTGCTCTTGATGATTACCGGTACCAGATGGGTTCGCCATCGATAACCTAACCCTAATTCTAGCTGTTGGTAATCAGAAATGTTGTAACCCCAAATGAAAACGTTGGAAATTGTTGTATCTAAGGAAATTCCGATGAAAGGGGTTATTGGAATTGACGGTTAGTTCCCGCCAAATTAGCAATAACGGAGAGAGAGTGAGTGAGTAAGAGAGTGAGGTTGAAACCGAATTGAGCTGGAATTGAAGAAGAAGAAGGAAGAAGAAGAGGGTTTTGATTGAAGCTGGAATTGAAATTGCAGGATCAGAGTTATTATTATATTATATATAAATAATAAAGAATACTTAAATACTTTATCCAAAAAAAATACTTAAATATAGATAAAATATATTTTTGAATATATTTTATGTCCTCTATTTTTTTTATTCACGATTTTAGTCTAGTTATTTAAATGTGAAAGTGCATTATTTAATCTTTTGAATTTCAAAAAAAAATTGTCTGCCACTTAATTTTGAAATTAAAATCTCATAAGAAGTAGAGGGATGAGGGATCTAATTAGAGAGAATAGATAGAAAAATATAGTATATCAAATTACTTTCATCATTTAATTTTTGTATCATATTGTCATGTTGAATAATGAGTAGCTGACAAACACCTAGATAATTTTGGGAAATCTTAATAGTTTAGAGTTTTGTATTGTTTTCATTTTAAGTATTGAGACTTAATATGCATTGTTACACCACCAATGATTTGCCAACTTATTGCTATTTGTATCTACTGACAATGTTGATAATATTTTAGAAATTAAACTAAAAAAATGATATTGTCGATTGATTTAATTGAATATATGTATAAAAATAATTTAAACTGTTAATAAGTATAAATTAAATTAAGTATTTATTCAACTTTACATACTACTAAAACTAAACTCCAAATCTTGACAAAAAAAAAAATTCCAATTTCCAAATACAATGTTATTAAATTTTCTTTTGAAATTTCAGAAATTGTGAACATAAATTTTCTTTAAATGTACGTGAACATAATCTTTAAATGTACATCCTTTTACTTGTTCCTTTTTTTCTTTTCTTTACTCAATAGAAAAAAAAAGTGGTTTAGAGTTAATTTTTGATTTAAAATTACATATATAAATCATTTTTTGTTTTCTTTTATGTAAATAATTAATTTTCATATATATTTTTTTTTCTTCATAATCTAGTAGTCTAATAATATGTTTTTTTTTCTCATTTTGATGCAATATTGTGTGTTCGAATTAATTTATCAATTTCAATCGAGTGCATATTATAAATTTAATTAATTAATTTGACATCTTCAACGACTACAGAAACATAAATATTTCAGACACTTTATAATTGAAATATTTATAGGTTTTGTCACATTTATAAATATTTTAATATTTTATAATATTAATTTAAATGTTATAAATTTATTCATAAATTTATATTTTTTTTATAATTATAAATTATATTATTTTTAATTGTTGTAATCTCTATCAATTTAAATAAATTAATATCATATTTTTTAATTAAAAAAAAAAGTTAATTTACCTAATATCTAATCATTCAATCATATTTGTTAGTATTATATAGAAACAACTCTCAACCAACATCTTTTAGCACAATGTGTTCTTTTCCAACATCCAATCATATTTTCAATACTTTTCAACACATTTAAGCCTACAATATTTTTCAATAACTATAATTGAATGATTGGATATTCAGTATAATTAAATATATTCAATATGTAATCCTTTAATGCCATGTCAGTTTTTCTTATATTTAATTATTTTAAATTAAATTTAAATTGATTTTGACTTAGAGGAATCGGTACTCAACAAAATTTTAAAATATCAAAAAAATTATTTTTTCTATTTCATTCAAAAAATTAAATATATTTAATGAACATTTAAAGTGTAAATCTAATTTAACACGACATGAAAGAGAGAGACAACTATTTATCAATAGTCATGCTACTAGTATCAATCAATTGTAAAATACATTTAAAACATCTCCAATGGCACTACTTGGAAAGTCTTGAGATTCAAAAAATGTGTCCTTAACAAGTTTTACAATTGGAGAAGATTTACACAGCAAAAAACTGAAATGGTGAATTAATCCATCTATAATAATATTAATACGCTAAAACTGTAACACTAAAACAAAAAATGAATAAATTATTTTAAGATAATTTGACATTGTAGACTCAACATTAACCTAAAATAGATTGTATTGTTTGATGTAATTTTACAAAAGTAGAATTGTGTAACTCTAAATAATATATTTAATTAAATATTTATATAAAATTATTTTGCATACATATATATAATAAAAATAATATATAACATGCGGGTCTAATAGAGCGAGTATTAAATTATTTCTATCCGCATTTATATCTGTTTTTTTTTTGTTTGCATATAATTATTTATGTTTTACATGTATTATAATTGACTTTTTACTTTACCATTATTGTCACACCTATGTATTTATAATGCCAATTTTTACTTTATCCGTTGTGTGGATATTTTTTGAAATCTATTGAGTATGATTTAAATTCATATTCCTATTTACATGGCACTTTTGCAATCTACAAGCCAAATAAGATAGCGCGAAATGAGTGATACACTCTGTAATCCAACTTGGATTTTCTTTTTCATATTAATCAGTCAAAAACTTTAAAACTAAGTAGCCTCACAGCAGACATGGTAAAGTATATATGCTTAAAGAAGCTAGGTATAATTATCATTATTCTTGATTAAATATCTAAGCAACATTATTTGCTGCATTTTTCTTTCAATTTATTCATGTCATATTTGTTTAGTTTAATAGTTATTATTTTTTGACTGGTTTAGTTTAATAATTATGTACAAACAATAGCGTCAAATTATATTTCAGCATTATATCAGTTTTTTTTTCCCAAAAGAGAAAGTCAGAATATAAAAGATGAATAAAATTATAAATAAACAGTTTAAATAAATCGTAGAAAATGCTAGTTAGTATACATCCATTAGTTTTTAATAATTTTTAGTTATACCTTGTTGATATTTTCCTTCTAAAATCTAGCAGATGTATTATAGCAAATGTCGGTAAGAGTTTATATTGTAGACCCAATTATTTTTTAGAATGAATAGATTAGCAAGTTACTCATTCGTGTATTTAATAATTTTTTCATTACTTTTTTATGATATAATCTTTTAATTATAATTGTTAAATTTCTGTTTTAAAAAAATAAGTAGATGTACATTAGCAAATCTCAATATATAAAAAGTGTAATTTAATGTCTATATAAAATTATTTTAAATTAGTATAACCTTTATCGCAAAAGTGCAATACTCTTTAAGAATAAAAAAAATTATTTCAAATTATCAATACTAAGATTCATTTTTACTCCGTAGATGATGCCGAATTTGTCTATTAATTGGTTTTACTCTTCACATTTCAATAATCATCAGGACATTATTTAATTGCATGCATTTTAGACATGATAACACAATTCATAGTCGTAAAAATCCACTTGATTCGTCTTGATTTTGACAAAATATAAATTTTCTTTGAAATTAAAACTCGAGAGTATAAATAAATTTGAGGTGTTAATATTCATTGTACCAATAAAATTAATAGTATTTTTCAAAATTTTACACTCTTAAATATCAAAAGACACATGTGATACCATAAATTAATTACTAATGATATTGCTAATAAGTGTTCCAAAACCACATATTAAGACACTTTAAAGATAATTTTTAAACTTAGAAAAAATGAAACACACAATTTCTAATATAATATTTTCTAAAACGTTTGTTACATTTTCCGATTAATAATCACATAATATAGATTACAATCGGTTACTGAGCATCCCGTTAATCCACGATACACCCATTTTTTTTTTTTATCGATTTATATGAAAGATTGGATCTTTCAAAAGAACAATTTTCGTGGCTGGCTAGAGCCCTATAATTTAATGAGACCCTAAATCCAAGTATAGAGCACATGGAAAGCACGTTGCTAAATACCCACGTCAGTGTTATAAGTCCTTAGAAGGATTTTGAAAGTGCATTGGTGCATGTGAACAGCTCCATGCCTCACTCTTCCGTCACACGGTACCTTAATGCATGGATTAGTATTATTATTATAAATTTTAAAATTAAGAACAAGTAGTATTTGAAATCCCATTATTCTACAAGTTTTCTTTCTTAATTTTAATATCATTCTGATGCATGGTCGGTTATTGCCACTAGGACATTGTGTACTGCTATATAAGCTGCAAAATGCATTAAGTTTCTAACCAGTGCTAGCTATATTTACAAAACAAGCTTAGTATTACACACAGAGATATAGAGATTTGATTTTGTAGTTGTTTTGCCCTAATGGGGAGACTTGTGTTTGTGGTTTTCCCACTAATAGTAGCTTTTGCAATGTTGAGCCTGTGTCATGGGATGGCAGCAGCAGCAGCACCTCCAAAACCAAAGTTGCAATGGCATTACTATCAGGTTCACAATACATGCCGCGACGCAGAGCAGTATGTCCGACACGAAGTGAAGATGTTTTGGAAAAGTGACAAAAGCATTACAGCTAAATTACTACGCTTGATTTCCTCTGACTGTTTTGTCACCGTATGTTGTACCGCCTTTTTTCTCCTTTATATTTCGGTACTAGTTAGTCTTTAATTTCTTTTATCTCGTTTTCAACTTTTTAAGCTAAAAGAGACATCCTGTGAGATCAATGGCTGAAAGGAACTTTTAAGCAGTAGGAACAACTAAATGATAGATTACAACTAAATGAAACTCCAACTCCTGCTGTTCAATCTAAATTCAGTTGTTTCATTTTAAATTAGTATTTAGAGACAAAGTTCATGAGGTTTAAAACATAGGATGCCATTTACACTTACCTTTTGTAACATCACAAATGCATAAGTTGTATTTTTTTCTTTCTGCTGATACTTAAATCAATGTTTGGTGGCATAGGGCTGTGATGCATCAATACTGCTTGATGAAGGACCGAAACCAGAAAAAACTGCACTGCAGAACCGGGGGCTTGGAGGATTTGTAATAATTGACAAGATCAAAACTGTTCTAGAATCACGATGCCCTGGAATTGTCTCCTGCTCTGATATACTCCATCTCGCCACCAGGGATGCTGCTAAAATGGTACTCTTTCAACTAGTCTACTTACAATTCCTTTCAGTATCCCTCCGCACCAAAATCTTCTCTCAAGATAAGGGTGAGTAAAAGTTAAAAAACAGTTAATAATTTGAGAATTAATGTCAACAGGCAGGTGCACCAGGTTATCCAGTTTTCACAGGAAGAAAGGATGGCATGAAATCAGATGCTGCGTTAGTAGACCTGCCATCACCATCCATCTCATGGCAGAAAGCTCTAGAATATTTTGAATCGAGGGGATTGGACGTACTAGATATGGCAACACTCTTAGGTAAGGCAAGATTACAATCCAGTAGAAATTACATGCTAATAATGTGTTCTAAATGAGTGTATGTTTCATATCAACACAGGAGCACACACAATGGGCCGAACACATTGTAGCCACATTGTTGATAGGCTGTATAATTACAGTGGTACTGGAAATCCAGACCCAAGCATGGACGCTACTTTTCGAGACACAATGAGAGGACTTTGTCCCCCCAAAACAAAGAAAGGACAACATGACCCACTGGTATTCCTTAACCCAAATTCTGGATCAAATTACACCTTCAGAGAATCATACTACAAAAGGATCCTACACCGTGAAGCTGTCCTGGGAGTCGATCAACAATTACTATTTGGCGATGCCACCAAAGAGATCACCGATGAATTTGCTGATGCTGCTGGATTAGAAGATTTTAGGAGATCTTTTGCTCAATCAATGTTCAAAATGGGAAATATCAAAATTTTAACAGGAAATCAAGGAGAGATACGCCGGAATTGTCGATTCACAAATAAGTGAAACCCAAATTTGCAGCAGGAGAAATTGGGTGTTTAGTGTGGATTCAGATCTGCCCAGTTTAAACATAATTGTCTGTGTTCTGAAGGTAAAAAATAATACATGAATAAGGGACAAGAACGTCTCCTCTTTTGTTCTTTGTAAGATCCAACAATTTAAGAAAACACAAAAAATTTTAGTATGTATAAACCATTATATATCCTTTCTTCTGCCAACTAAATACACCAAAAAGATTAACTATACGTTTCCATATACTACAACAATTCTCTCTCCTGTATCTGCCCTCCATTTCTTCTTGTATGCGTGTGCTTTTTCTGAACTCTAAATGCTCTAAGTAATAATAGACGTACTTATAATGATCTCCAAAAATATGAGCTGAACAGAATTTCAAAGAACATCATCTGCATAATCAGTCCAAGTATCCAAGACTGCCAATTGTGTAAGACACGGGAGCAACCAGAGTAATGTAAAATCCCCTTGTGAATCTTCTTACTGGCTTCAAGAGGAAGAAAAGATAAAACATAAGCAATGTAAAAATCAAAAGGGAAACGAATTTATGAAATGATCTCCAGGAAACATCCCTCACAGAACAAACCTCCTTGATTAGACAATAAAAATAATCTGGAAATTTAAAAAAGGATGATAATTGCAATCAAAATATCAAATCCAATTTTATCAATTTCCAACAAGATTTCTATTCAATTACAACACTTAGCCATTAAATAACGAATAAAAAATCAAATTTATAGACAAATATTCCAGCATTTAATTAAACATAACTAGAAAAATCATCAGCAATGCTGCTACAGCTAGTGAATTGTCAAATGGATATATTGTGTGGTGCTAATCAATCACAGACACAAAATTCATTTGAAACAATCTTAATGCAATTAAGTGTGTAAAAGAAGTTACCATAATACAATAAGACAAAAATAGATGAAACCCTTACAAGGTATGATACAGGTATATTAAAGTCCCAGAATCCCTTCAACAGGGATCTTAGTGTTTCATTCATTAGCCACATCCAGCCTTGGCAAAGCAGGTTAAATTGCTGCACAATTTTCATCATGAGGAAAGAAGCTACATTGTTTAGTTGTTTAGTTGCTTCAAGGGTTGAGTTTCAAACAAATAGAATCAACTACATATGAGAACCCCATTCACACTCCCAACATATTTGTTGCATTCAACCACAATGTTCCAATTAACTTCTTTGTTTACTCCTTATAGTTTTGCCCAAAGCTTTCAGTACAAGAGCCTTGTAAAATACACTTTTTCAATTAATGATCCAAGCATCAAATTTCCAAAAACCGGAACAGAATTTGAGTGCAGCATACTTATAAAAGACATGGAAAAGGCCATCGAGTAGTCTATGTAAAAGCATCTAAAGTTAAGTGACCGGACAAAACAAAGTGAGATTACCTCATAAAAAAGAGTAATGATGATTATGAAGGTACAACAGCTGGATGAAACTCCAAAAGCAAAAACACTTTAAGCTACAAAGTCTCCCATCCAAAGTGGATAAGTAATAAAAATATTTAACATCATGGTCCAATTTGGAAACACACAGCCGCATAAGTGGTCCTCAGTGCCTTTCAGTGCTTTTGCCTTAAGATCATATAACAATGATATTGCCCTAGTCTCCTTTCTCTGCAACATGGTTCTTTTTCTTGATCACCTATCAAAGGATTAGACTTCAATTTCACCTCCGAAATCTTAGAATTATGGACAAATGTATGTCGTATTTGGAGGGATGATCATTGTCACATAAGAATAAAGAAGAGTAGAGAGCAACCAATTTGAATCTAAATTTTATCTCACATGAAAATAGAAACATTATAGCTAAACTATGCAAGTATTGCAGTTCATCAGAGTCAGATGAAGTATACCAATACCAAAACATAGCAGCTGTACTTCCACAAGTTATTTGATCTTTTAGAGATTAAAACAAGGGTATTTAACATTGACCAAACAAAAAAAGGGAAAAAGTTAGCAAAAGAAATTATTGCCCTCTTTTATGAATAGCAAGTAGAGAAAAATAACTAATTTAGGACTTACCTTGTTAAAATATTTCTTCCGAAGTTTGATTGCTGTTGTTATGCATCTTTTTACATTGATCTCCAACATGTTGTCATTGAACATCTGTGATATATAATTTTGAAATATTTAAGTTATAAAATGCACAATAATGCCTCAGCTTATTTCCTTTCTTCCTTCTCTGCATTGTGAATTAAAGAACTTCGCATGGAAGAATTTTTTTTTTGAAAAAACAAGTTGCAAACACATCTCATTAAGTATATGTAGATAGGTTTTCAAGTAATGATTCAGGACAATCACCACAGACGGACTCAATTGGACAAAATAAAAGAAGATAAACTGAGCATGACCGAAAGGAATAAAATGCAAAAAATAAAAATATTGACAATGGTCTCAATCAGACAGATAATAATCCCATATCCAGGTTAATGATATCATAAGCTCGCACATCATGATAGGTACAAATTCTCATAAAAAGAACATCATTCGCATAAAAAATTACACCATGACATGCCATTATGCACAAATGATCGTAAGAAAACCTCAAGGTGATACGAAGTGCTCATCAGATTTAAGATTTACAAAATTAAAATAGAAATCTTTACACTATCAACTTCAAAATTCCAGATCAAAACATAATCCAAATCATGGTGCCCAACAGTAGACATGAAAACATAAAACCAAAAAAAATGTAACTGGAGAATAATAATTGTAAATTTAATAACAATAATTAATTGCAGGGTAAAAACAAAAGATCGATGCACCTGCCTTTATCATATCATCGAAGGAGTGGGTTTCTCGGATGATCTTCTGGCGGTTTAAAACAAGAATTGCTGCGACGCAGAATGTGGCTAACTCGTCATTTCCTTTCCTTGCCAAGGAGGAAATGGTTCTCGTTTGAACTCGATCATTTCTTGGCCAGAAATTCCTTGCCAGGCCACAAAAGATATGGGGTTTTTGCAACTTTAATTTGACATCGCATACATGGTGATCGGTGTCCACATGATGTGACTGCAGGCTGGCTTTTGTGTTGTCATTTTCATTATGACTTGATTGTGAACCACTCTTGAAACTACCATCATCAGAATCAGCAATTTCTTCTCTTATATAATTGCTAGAGTCTCTGGGAACATGTACATCTAATGCTTCTAGACAACTCTCCTCTAAATCATATGCCCAGGATTCATCAAAGTCAGCTGCCCACATCATCTGCATTACACAAGGTTGCTGTGATCGTGTATTGACAAACTAAACGAATGATGTATCAAAAACGTATTTAATAAAGGGCGCAAAATATTTATCCATTTCAAAATTACAGGCATAATTTTCTTTATAACAATACTTTCAAATCCATATGCCCAATGCTTTGTCCAAAAAAAAGCACTAACTCATTATTACTCTACAAAAATCATATAAATGTTTTCCTTAAGACGCCAATAAATTTGATCAAATCAATATGCACAAGGTATGGAAGGTCAATCAACGCCTTTGAAATGACTAATTGTAATAAAACAAATCAACAACTCTACCTCAAAAGAAAAAACAAAAAAACAAAAAAAAAAGAAACAGCAAAACTGGATCTGCATGGTGTGAACCAATAGCAATTAATCTTATTACTAGGATCATATTTCACTGCTAGCAACCATATCTCCCCAAGAAGTTGCAGACAGACAAGAGAGTAGGTTCCTCTGGAATAAATTGTGAAAGTTTAAATTCTGGTTGAATTTCAAAAAACGTGGAAAAAAAAAGTGGGGGCATTGAACAACTTTTATCTCTGAAGATATCGTATTTTTCCATGTTTATCCCCATTTTCAATTTTTTTTCCAAATCAGTCTTCCATAAATTATTTTGCTTACCAAATGGTACTCCATTACATGTCCCCGTTAAGTGCACAGGTTGCAAAAGAATGGACTAATTCGTAAATAAAATTTTTACGGAGGATACATTTGGAAATTATACTATTATAGGACCAAAAAACATAATTAAATCTGAGCAACTAACGGTGAAATGAGAGGGGTCATTTGGTCAGCAAAAAAATTATGGAGGTCTTGTTTGAAAACGATCAAAAAAGAGGGGAACCAGATGAGAAAATTTCAACATTTTGTGGAACTAAAAACATATTTAAATTAAATCAGTCAGTTGGAACTGTGTATGTGATGGAAGTCTTGTTTGAAAACAGTCAAAACAGAGCAAACCACATGACAAAATTGCAAAATTATGTGGATCTAAAATCATAGTTAAACCGGTTTGTGGGATTTTTGTGTGTGATGGGATAAAGGGGGTTGGAAGCGAGTTGCACGAACCTCCCACATTGAAAGAGCCTCGTTAAAAGATAACTCTCTCCGAAAGAGAACTAGCAACATACGAAATGCAAAATGAAGGCTTTCAGCACCAATTTTTGACAGGTGGGCAAAAATTTCTCGATCTGACAGTTCGAGAATATGCCACAATGCTCGCAGCTGCTTCATCACCTTAGTTGGGCCTTCCATTTGAAAATTCTCTCTCTGGATATATGTCACAAAGAAAACTAATCAGTCACTGCAAATAAGTTATGTTTTTTTAATCTTAGCCAAAATTGCAAATACCATTCTCCTTAAAAGCATCTCAAAACACCAAAATGCATCTGCATTATCCTCAAAGATTACAACAAAAGGAGACAGCAAATCACTCATACCTAAAATTCAATAGCCCGTGAAAAGAAGGTAAGTTTTGGGTCCAAATCAGTGTAACAAGAATCATAAAACGAAAAAGAACACAATCATCGGCAAGAGGTCAAGAAATTTACAGGAAAAAACATAACCTTGGCAATACCCCGTTGCAGGATCAACCCATGCATAGACAGCGAGGATATCCGACATTCTAGCTAAATTTCTCCTGTCCTCATAGAATTCAAGATGACTATCGGTCCTCACAACATCAACAACTAGAAAAAGATGAACCTCATTAGCCAGAAAGAATAACAGAATAAAGCATATGATGTCATCTAGAACAAAATATAAACTTCATCCATCAAATAACAGGGAAGAAGGAGACACATTATACAACTTATATACCTATCCTGTGCAAAGTCCAAAGCCATTCTGATACTTTATCTTCACTGGCAGGCCATCCTTGAGACATTGAGGCACTTATCATCGCTGTCTGTGGTACGTCTGATATTTTTAGTTGATTTATCTGTGTTTCATAAACTGTTTTGTCAGATGGAAGTTCTGGATCATCTTCATCAGGTGAAGCAATTTCAATTTCAGAGTTTACAGGGTGGAAGGTAGCAAGAGGTTGGCCATTTGACTCAATAACTAGGTCTACATTGTTATTGATATGGAAGCTATGCATTCTGTCATCTTCAAATCTAAGTTTCCGTCGTGCAGAAAGTTTATTGCCCTGCTCTGTTCCCGAATTTGTATCTATACCACTCTTTTCAAACAGATTGGTGACAGGTAAAGAAGGAAAATCAAAACTACTGTCAATCACATTATGTGATCCATCTGGTTCTCTCCCCATCTTTGGGGAACTGCAGTTTTGTTGACCAGAAGAATCACAAGTTGCACTATCTGCGCTTGCTCTCAAACTAACTAGGTCAAGTTGCTCAGCCCAATTATCAGAGCTTTCATGATGGTCTGTGTTTTCTGCCTCTGCACAACTAATGCTCCTACCATGACATTCTTCTACTTCAACATTATTATCATTAGATGTTGATCTTTCTAGTTTAGCTTCCGTTTGTCGTTCATAGGAGGTCCTCATATCCATAACTTTGGATCCAACAACATATGCCAATGAACCAGTTCCCACACTTGCACTATCTGCGCTTGCTCTCAAACTAACTAGGTCAAGTTGCTCAGCCCAATTATCAGAGCTTTCATGATGGTCTGTGTTTTCTGCCTCTGCACAACTAATGCTCCTACCATGACATTGTTCTACTTCAACATTATTATCATTAGATGTTGATCTTTCTAATTTAGCTTCCGTTTTTCGTTCATCTTTAGAGGAGGTCCTCATATCCATAACTTTGGATCCAACAACATATGCCAATGAACCAGTTCCCACACTTGAATGCATTGCTTGACATTGCTTAACCAGGTCACTATAAAGCTCCCTGCAATGACAGTTTCTCATGGATGTCAATAAGTAATAACATCCTATTCAACAACCCAAGAAAGGTGCTACAGTACAGTAGCTGAAACAAACCGTGTCTCCACTGAAAGCCAAATGCACTTTACAACCACACTTCTATTGACACAGTTACACAAATATTTGTTATCCAGATGAAAAAGGAATGTATTAGCTATGGGCCTTTGCATGGAACCTAGTCATAGGTTTAGAAGCGGAAGAAATCGTCTTGTGGCTTATGGTAAAGTATGAATAGAAGAGGAAAGCAGCAGGCTTGTGCTTGACAAAGTCCCTCCTAGAATAACTAAATTAGAAAAATAACTGATTGTTTGCCTCGGAATGATTCACATCCTTTTAAAGTCTAACCCTACCAAAAGAATGAATTCTGATTGATAGGATCTCGTCTAATTAAGGAAACAAATCCCAAATTATAGGATCAATGAAGAATTCTGCATGATAAAATCCTAATCCATAAAGGAAACATCATAAAAAAACTAAAGAAACAAAAATCAAGTTATGTTAATTAGGATGGGCTAAAGGCTGGGCAGCATTTATTGCTGTTGCCTACCTACAAAGGCATCCTCATCATGTATTCCAGAATGCATTGACATATTACAACATTCATCCATAATAGAAATACTGAATTGGCAAGTTCAAAGTTGTGACTTTCATGGCAATAAACAATAGCTTCAATATTCATTACGAGCTAAATAGGCATATATAATATCCAGCAAATACTAGAGAAAAATCCACACCTTCTTGCTGCTCTCAACCTTCTTCGGTACTCAGTAGTGCTGCTCAGTGCATAACAACCAAGTAAAAACTCCCAAACTTCAGGTCTAATTGATGGATCTACACCCTAACAGACACGGGAGGAAAAGAAAATAATCAAAAAAGAACAAAAGAATGCCATACTGGCCTCAATTTAGAAATAAGTTATAAGTTTGCATGTTTGATGTCTCTAGGGTACAAAAGTATAGTTTTTATATTGATGTAAAAGAAAATTAAACTCTTAAATTAAAATTAAACGTTAAGTAATCCACAATGAACACTTGGGAGTATGAACAACTCTATAATTTGATTCTCATCAAGGCGGTTCAAGCTATCCCCCCACCTATTGTTTAAGCTGGTTATCATGGGACAAGTTATCAAGCCTGTGGCATCAACTGGTTATCATGATACAAGTTATCAATGCCTTAAAAAGACAGAGGTACGGGATTTCAGAACTTGTATGCTTTCAATTTAGCCATGCTCGGGAAAAAATGATGGAACTTCATAGATAAACCATATTCCCTTGACTCATGACTTTTTAAAGCTCGCTACTTCCCTCATAATGACTACACAGGCTCAGTTGGGTCACAACCCTTCTTATTCTTGGCAAAGTGTTTGAGCTGCTAGAAATTTGGTGAAGGCCTGCTTGCGCTAGACTATTGGAACTGGGGAACATATTCCTTGGTTTGGAGCTCTACATGGATTGGTAATGGTATTGTGCTTCCTTGCTCGGATACTTCATCTAGCATGCTTTCAACTCTTATGGTCAAGGATCTCCTGCTCCTGCTTCAGAAGCAACAGAATTATGAAACTATTCAACCTTTTTTTCCACTCGCCGCAAACTTCAAAGATCTTCAGTACTCCGCATATCCATGCAACCCCTCATGACAGGTGTGTATGAGATCCTTCGTTAATGGATTTATTCTGCGAAGAGTGCTTATAAGCTAACCGTGACAGATTTTGTAGACTCTTCGCATTTGAGGGTTGAAGGAGAGTGGAATTTGGTTTGGCGGCTTCCTATTCCTCCCCGTGAAGAGTGCTTATAAGCTAACCATGACAGATAAGATGCATTTTTCAGGCCTTAATTTCTGCAGGCAAAAAGGCTAGACAGATTGGACCTAGTGCACATTCAATGTATCATATTTTTTCAATTAAAAGCGATCCTAACAACATTTTTATTGATTGAGCTAGTTATTTGTTGAAGAAAAGGAAGAAAGAAACCAATGCAGCACACTAAATATACAATACTTAAGGGACAAAACTCTCTCCAGGCCTATTTCTACCATTCATATATATAGGTCAAATCCAGGACTTTGCTTAAGGGGAAGTGAACCCATCATCACACTCAAACAGCTAATACTTTCAATCCAATAAAACAAGAGAAGGTGCACCAAGTTCATGAGCATGCAGCATCCTAAATTGAAGATGACTATCGTGATGTTGATGAAAGTGATGACATATATAAAGTCACAAAGAAAAGATGAAAAACAAATTCAGCTTGAATAACAACATACCCCTAACACAGCCAATTTCAGTGCCTTCCGAAAACCAAACACTTTTCCTTCACTGTCAGACAACGCTTGCCATATGTCCGCCTTAAGCATTCTGTTTCCCTGCTGCATGATGATAATAGTAATAAAAATCTTTAAACAAGACATTTTATGACAAATACTTTTTCTAAATCAAACAAAACAAAATCCCCTCCCATGCCCAATGCTTTGAATGGAAAGTTAGTAGGAATCCCTATAATAAAACACTCTAGTAACACACTCTTTAACATTCTTTTTGAGATAGGTACCGCTAAATAGGAAATGGGACCCACATAATTTCCTGGAATCCGTGTGATTTTTATCCGATCATAGAGTAAGTGTTGGAAAAGTGTGTTAGAGAGTATCCCGCTAGACACCTGTACTCCTCACCTATAATTAGAATCTAGATCATATATTGCAGAGGGGAGTTGTGAGAGAACGAATAAAGATGTCAAAAATCTCAAAATGCATTCCATTATATAAGAAGAACCTTGAAAAGTACAACTGGCCCAGAAGTTTAGGACACCATTAACTGATGAACTAACATCAAACTACAGAACATACATTTGACTGATTATCCACATCCCATTTTACACAAAAAGGGAATCACTTTATAGTTAGAAACAATGTAGAACACACACTTGAGGGTGAAATAATGAAGAATTAAACAAAAACAATTAGTATAACCCAGTAGAATGCAGTCTTACAGTTAAAAACAACCTTTACAGGAGACTGAGAAAGGCAAGGATCTCCAATATCGCGCACGAATGAGCTCACTTTTCGCAAATTCACAGTACCAGATTTTCCACAATTCCATAGCTTGTCTTCCCCGTTACAATACATCAGATTCCTCTCTCCCACCTTCTCAGCAACCTCTACATCCAACTCAGCAATATCAACAAACTAAGCATTCACATAAAACCCTAAATTCGCAATTTCATTTCATTACTATCATTATTTTTAAAATTTAAAAATTCAAACACAGTGAGAAAATGGTGTGAGCGATGAAAACAGAAGATTACTTGTTTGGAATAGACATAACTTGCAATCGTAATCGATCGTAAATAGACGAAAGTAAGAAAATGAAAATGGTAAATGAAGGTTTAAAGAGGAAATGAGAATCACACCGAAACGCAATTAGAAGTGAATTTGTATGGAAACGGAAATGAAATGGAAGGATCGTAGAAGAATAATTCAAATTCGTGAATGTGAATTTGAGTGATTGGTAGAGAGAGTAAGAGAGATCTCAGAAAATTGAAGTTCGCAGATTGCGGAAGAGCTCCTCCGTGCTTGATTCCGTCGCCATTTTCGTCTACTAATAATAACGCAGAATGAAAATACCGTTTCTGTTTTTTACTTTCTTTTTATTTTATATATTATTTATTTATTTATGAATAAGAAACATTTTCGTGTAACAAAAATAACAACAACAAAAAAACAAACGCGAGACTGATCAGTCCTGCATAAAATACAACTTTTTTTTAGTTTTTGATTAAAAAACAATCTGAATAATTTATCATAAGTTGCCTTTAATTATTTCTATATGAGGTATTTTTTTAGTCATTTTTTTTTGTTTTCATTTTTAATTTGTGATTTATTTTTATTTTGGACGAGTTTATTTCTTTTTATGTTGACTATTATATGATACGTGTATTGTCACGTAATTCGATTATATTTTATACCAAAACTAAAAAAACCAATTAAAATAATGTCATTAAATAAAATAATAATTTAAATGTATTTATTTTATTTTTTACATTAAGTTGATCTAAATAGAATTTGATTCATTATATACGAAATATTAATTTGACTTAAATTAAGAATTAAAAACTCATATTTAAGTTTTGCGAAGAAAAAGATAGATGTTTTTAAAACAAAGATGATCAGTTAAATTATCTAGTTTATAAGAAATTGGTGAATATTTTGAATTAATAAAATGAGTGTTTCAAAAGTATGGGATTGGTCTGAATCACCTCAAACTCAGACAAATTGTGATCTCAAATACTCAAACAAATTTCAGAGAAGATAGTGCAGCAAAATAACAAGAGTTGCAGCAAATATACATATACCATATTTTAAGGTATCAGCGAAGATCGAATTTACAATAAATTTGATATTTATTTATTTTTGTTAGATAGAATTATTGATGTTAAATATATGTTTAATTTTAAGACAATATATATATAATTTAATTAAATGAATTTGACTATGGCTTAATCCTATGTCCAAAGGTTAATTTTAAAAGAATATATGATAAAATATATATTAATAAGATACTCGTGCATTTTGCACTTATTCCATTTTTTAGTTCTAGATGTGTGTTGTTTATGGTTTTTTTATAATTAATATATTATAGTTTGTCTGATTTTTATATAGACGATATTAAGTGATATTAATTTTAAATAATTTTTTAATGACAACAGTGTGTTTTTTTGTGTGATTTTAAGAATAAAAATAATTAATATATAATAATTATTATTTATATATTTTTTATGTATTAATAATAAATATTTATTCCATAATTATTTTAAATTAATAAACAATAAATATATGTCTAATTTTTTTATATCTATCAATTACAAATATTTGTCTCATTATATTTTTATATTTATAGGTGACAAATATGTATCCTTTGTTATTTTGTATATTAGTGATAAATAGTCTTCCGTGTTATTTTATATTTATTAATAATAAATATTTATTTTTTATATATTTTAATATTTATTAGTGATAAATATTTGTCACATATATATTTTACTAGTGATAAAGATTTATCCATTTTCTTATATATTTATCAATAAAAAATATTTATTTTGTACTATTTTTGGTATCAATGAAAAATATTTTTTTATGTTCTTTTAATATTTATTAGAGACTAATATGTATCACACAGTATTTTTTAAATATAAAATCTTTTTTTTTAAAGTCTAAAATCCTACTTTTGCTAAAAAATCAGAAATTAAATAGTTCGTCTCATTGTATTAAATAATCATTTTCTTCATAAATTATTTACAGGTTATTTTAGGTATTAAAAAGGATTTATTGGTTTGTACCAAAAAAAAAAGGATTTATTGATTATGATTTTTTTCCGTTTTAAATTTGATTATAAATTTTGTTGTTGTGTTAAAGATTTATTTATGTTGTTGTTTTTCTAATTCAGGTGATGAAGGAGAAAAAAATGTTGAAATAGGAGATAACATGAGTTTTTGTGTCAAATATTTTTAAGCTTTAGTTATATATTTTTAAAATTATAAATGTAGTTAAACTAAAACATCATTACTTTTGGTAGTCAATGACAGAAAAATATTATTATAAAAATTGTGCAATGGTAGTCAAATTTACAAGTTTACAAAAATACACGTAAAAATGATAGTATATCTCAAATATATAAAAATGGACATAATTAACATTTGATAGTATCTTCTTTATATATATTAGATATTAGATTGATGAGCACATAAGTCAGAATGTTCGGGCAAACAAAGTGCAACGTCAACCATCAAGGTTGAAGTACTCTTTTGTTAGGTAAGATTCAGAAAAAATAGAAAAGAATAAAAGCCTGTACTGAAAACTGAAAAGGTCGCAAAAAGTAAAAAACAATCGAAAAAGTTGTACAATATAGAAAAATACAGAAATATATGCTATGCTGATGCAATTGCCAATTACTCTATGGTGTATTCTAGGAAGTACGGCGTCTTTTATAACAACGCAATTCATAATTTTTTCACAAAAAAATTAAATCAAAACTATAATTATAGATAACTAGCAATACGATTTTTTTAAAATTTAAAATTTAAAATATACATTATGAATATTGATACATGTGACGTATGCGCGCGGTCATAGACAATCCAATAAAAAACAGATAGTTTATATCTTAGAGGAGTTTTATTTCTTTTGTAATTTTTAATTATTAAGTTTAAAATTTTGACCATCCAATTTTAATCTGAAGCTCAAGATAATTGTGTGCAACTTAAATCAGTATCCTAAATCAATTTGAACATAATTGCACCACTATAATATGCCTAAAAAGCAACAACAACAAAACAATATATTTTTATGAAAAATGTTAAAGAGTGTCATTAAGAATCTAAATATAAAAAAAAATTAAAAAATTGTGTAATTTAAATATTAAAATTATAAGAAAATAAGATTTTTCACTTAAAATTTATCTTTAAAAAATGTCCTTATAACATTTTCTAACAGGACCTTATTTTTATCAGGGCAATAGTTTAATTTGATTAACTATAACTACCAACCTTTTCTTCCCAAATCTGAGGAAAGGGATTTTGCTTTGGAAAATACAAAAGAAATATTTTCCCTTAGTGATCAGTGATGCCTAAAGGGTGGAAAATTTTTTAAAAGCTGTATTTATTATGAGATTCCATAAGAGAGTCAGACAGACGGCCTTTTCGTAGTTTCATTTCATTTCATATAAATCTCAACAACAAAGCTTTTATTTAAAAAATATTTATAAAATTAAAAAATGAAAGTTTGACTTTGACCCGGAGGAAAGTGACGAGAAAAGCTTAGTAGAAAACGCCGTACAAGAATAGAAAAACGGCTTGTAAACACCGTCATACTGTCATTCCATTTTTAGCAACCGAATGAATCTTAACGCCCCAAACTCTGAACTGTGCTTTCTTTTTATTCTTTCCTTTTATAGCAACCTACACATTCACTTCAGTTTTTTAACTGCGTTCATCACTTCTTTTTTACCTCTCTTTTGTTGAATTTTCTAAAATATTTCGTCACATTCTAGGGTTCACGTCACTTCATATTTCGTCAATTCCCCAATTTCATTCTTAAATTTCGTGCTATTCTAGTTTCTTATTCTTGTTAACGCTTTGCATTATATAAAATAGCTACAATCCTAATATCTGCCAATAGTTTACGAATTCTCTGTTCCTTTTATCTCACTTTGTTTATCTTTTACTTGCTTTGGAGCTCTGGTCACCAACATTGAGGTTTTGTTGGGAACCCTAATTTCATTGTTTTTCAGTTTTATTGTATTTTGATGGCTTGTTGTTTAAGGTATATGTTTCAATTGTAGACTATTGAAGATTGAAATTCTCATTTGGGGATTTCGTGCATAGCTTTGAGGTATGAGAACTGTAGTGTATGGTATAAGTTGCTATTCCTGAATTAATTAATGTCCTATGTAGTTCTAAAAGATAGGATTTAATTAGAGTAGTGGTGGTGGTGGATTCTTTTAATGGTGAAATATGAGTTACAAAGATGGTTGATAGATTGATAGTTAAGATTTAGGGTATGTTTGGATCGGTGATATAAGATGGAATGACATGAAATTATATACCAATTTCTAAAAAATTAACCGGTCAATCCAAACATACATGAGGGATTTAAATCAGCTCCATAGCAGTATTCGACGTTATTATCAAATTCTAAATGTTCATAATAGAATTCTATCTTGTAAACAAGAGAACTTCCTTCATGCAAGTTTCTTGCAGACAAGAGCAATTTTAACACGAGGGATGTTTTATCTATGCAAACATATATTTTTACTTGTGAAGTTGAGATGAACATTTTTTTATTTTCAAAAGAGTTTTAGCTGAAATTTGATTCAATATTTTTGCATAAGCTGTGGAACATCTGCTTGTGCATTGCTTATTCTACAATCTCAAATCTGCAGCAATTTTTATGATTTTTTTGTTGTCGGGGATTGTGTGGTTTTCTATTTATTGATTTTGTAAATTTTGCATTAGGGGTTATGCTCAATTTCTCATGTTTAATTTGCTTTATTATAAATGTAGCTGATTTGAGTATACAAACTTATAGGATTCAAGAATGCTGGTGAACAAAGAAGCAATGTCTTGTGAAATTTTTTACATAGAGGAACTCTAAGATTGGTTACGTTTTGATCGGTTTTCATCTCTAACCTAAGTATGGAATACCCTTTTTACCATACGGGAAAAGGAATTGGGTATTGGCAATCTCCCGGTACTCAGCTAGAAGGATCGACATCGTTAGATGGTGGAATCAGCAATTTGGTGTCAGAGGATATGCCTAGCAGCTTCTCGGAGCTCATGAACTTTGATAATTATGCTGGTTTGTGTTCTGGTCCATCCATGACTGATCAAATTATGGCTAATGAGCTTCCAGCTCTTGCCTCGGTATTATATCAATCGTCTGATGGACTCAATATAGTCGAACAGAACAGTGGACAATTCTATATGACAGAAGTTGGTGGAAATTCCAATAATCCGCAGAGCTCGCCCATTTATGGGGAGAAAATTGTGTGTCAGCAAATGGATACCCTACTTGGTTTCTTAGACAACAATGATGCAAATAACTTAAGTTCTAAGCAAAAAATTAACGGGTCTTTGCAACATGTCAATACTTTTGATACGGGCAATTGCGTAATCCCCAAGCCACCTGCTTTGTCGCTTGATGAGAGAATGCTGAAAGCCTTGTCCTTCTTTAAAGAATCAGCTGGTGGGGGAATATTGGCACAAGTTTGGGTACCCATAAAGCACGGTGGTCAAGTCTTCTTAAGCACTAGTGAGCAACCTTATTTACTCGATCAAATGCTTGCAGGGTACCGTGAAGTGTCAAGGACATTTACATTTTCTGCAGAAGGAAAACCAGGTTGTTTACCGGGACTTCCTGGTCGTGTGTTTATCTCCAAAGTTCCTGAGTGGACTTCCAATGTTGGTTATTACAATCCAAGTGAGTACTTGAGGGTTGAGCATGCAAGAAATCACGAGGTTCGTGGGTCAATTGCTTTTCCCATATTTGATATGCACTCTGGACTGCCATGCTGCGCTGTCCTGGAGCTTGTCACTACGAAGGAAAAGCCTAATTTTGACAAAGAATTAGAAATCATTTGTCGTTCACTGCAGGTAGGCATACAGTTCATTCTTTGCCCTCAACTTATTTATCCTCTATTGATAATTTATTTGGATCTATATTGCCTTGGTTTAATAAGCATTTAAGGAATTTGGGCAAATATTTAGCCCACAACATGATGCAAGTCTATATGGAAATTGTTTGGGCAGACATGTGTTGCACACATTATTTTGAGACTTGTTGTTAATTGTTATTCTTACATCATCATTCAGGACTTGAATGTCTCAATACAAAGGTATCACGGAGAATTTTGTAGTTTGGCATTATCTTATGTGTTCGTTTGTAATTGGTCAATACTTAATAAATTTACAACGTTGTTCCACACCATGGTTGAGAAGAACTTAGGCAGGAAAGTTTCGGTTGATGTGTATTGGGTGGTCATGTTGCCTGTCTTCGAATTAGGGATCATAGCTAAATTGAAAAATAAAATTCATTGGTATTATGTGTTTCTAGTCTATAATTGACTTGTATATGCATCCAATATTGGGGCACATATATGAGTAGTTGCGTTATTTCAAAGTGCATCTTATATTCATTTGACCGAGAATCCTCTATCTTTTGCCAAATCTTTCAAAGACCATCACGAATCTCAGTCGATTCAGTTATTGATGCACTCTTCAATTTCTTAGAAGAAGTAACCCGTTTTTATTTTTTATAAATTTTTATGTATATTACAGCTGAAGTTAGTAATGATACATGTATTTCTCATGGCTTTCTGCAGCTTGTAAATTTAAGGACTAATGTGCCTTTTCGGCTGCTTCCTGAGGTATTTTCTTAAACATGATTTTTTTTTTTATTTTCCCCCACAGTAAGGAAAGGCAAGGTAAAAAAAAGGTGCAAAGCTAACATATCTTAAAAACTAATTTTGTATTCTGCAGTGTCTTTCAAGCAATAAAAGAGCCGCTTTAACAGAGATAGTTGACGTGTTACGATCTGTGTGTCATGCACATAGATTGCCACTGGCATTAACATGGATTCCCTGTTTTTACACCAAGGGCACAAGAGATGAAACTACTAGAATACAAATTAAAGAGGGCAATTCGAGTTCTAGAGAAAAAAACATACTGTGCATTGAAGAATCAGCTTGCTATATAACTGATAGAGTGATGGAAGGATTTGTGCATGCATGCGTTGAACATCATCTTGAGGAAGGGAAAGGTGTAGCTGGGAAAGCGCTTCAATCAAATCATCCTTTCTTCTATCCTGATGTGAAGGCATATGATATTAGTGAGTATCCGCTTGTCCATCATGCACGCAAGTACAGTTTGAATGCTTCAGTTGCAATCAGGCTAAGGAGTACTTATACTTATAATGATGATTACATATTGGAATTCTTTCTGCCTATCAATATGAAAGGGAGTTCAGAACAGCAACTTTTATTAGACAGCCTCTCAGGTACCATGCAGAGAATTTGTACGAGTTTGAGGACAGTTTCAGAGGCCGAATTATCAGGAATCAAGAGCTTGCAGGTGGGGTTTGAAAAGAAAAATGACCCGCGTTTTCCCCCCTTGTCTACTCAAAACTCTCAGATACCATCAATAAAAGAAAACAATGGTTCTGTCCAGAAGCTGTCATTAAAGGCTTCTAACCAGAGAAAGAATGGAAATGAGCCATCTTGTAACCAGGTTCGCACCTACTATCCCTTGACCTAATGAATGAGTTTTATTATCTTGCAAAATTTGTGATAGCACGTTCTTCTTAGTTCTTAATGTTTAAATTTGTAAATAACTTTCCGCTAGAAATAAGAATGACTAGCAAATGTATTTGCTAAGCATTTCTGAAGTTCATAATTTTCTTATATTTCTGTTAATTGTTTACTTAACCAAGAAGATTTTCCTAAGGATACAATAATAACTGGTATTTCTAACAATGAACGGTATCATAAGTCTCAACTCTTGATCCTCTTATAGTGTTAGTTAACCATTATGCGAGCAAGAAATTCCTCGTTTTCTATTTTTGTGATGACTAATGAGTGTAGTGATATAATGGTTATTTATTATTCTGTTTGAAATAAAATGCTCTAGGGATGTTGATGCCAATATATATATATATATATATATTTCTTTTTCTGGAATTGACGACTACTCTCTCCCATCTCAATTGTAAGCAAATTATTTGGTGGACCAAAATTTAACCACTTTCACCCTATTTAAAGATGTCATTCGTAGAATACCCTTTTAATTAAATATGGATTGTATTTTTAATAACTTTTTAGTTTCTGTAAAAGGTGGTTTGAGGAAAATAATTTATTTCTTTATAATATTAAGAAAATTAATTGTAGTATAACTACAATTCTTAATTCGTGTGATTTTAGGTATTTTTGCTTATAATCGAGACTGAAAGAAGCACCTTGTATGTCTACACTAAAGAGTTGGCTGTTAAAGTTTATTGTTATAATGATAATAGTGAAATTTAATGTGAAGTTGCTGCTCCATCTGAGGAAGCATTTGTTAAAAATGATTGTGAATCATGGAGTAGAACAGGGAACCAAAAATACTAAACCTCTATCTCACTTTATTTATGCTATAAAGGAGTATACTAATGTTGCAAAAAATCGATATTAATTATGCATCAATTTTGTAAGTTATTGATGGTATAATTGTTTTTAGCGTTTCTTGGCCTTTTTTTTTTTTGGGTTCAGGAAACAAATGGACCGAGAAGGCGAGTTGAGAAAAATAAAAGCACATCAGAGAAGAATGTTAGTTTGAGTGTTCTCCAACAATACTTTTCTGGTAGTCTGAAGGATGCTGCAAAAAGCATTGGTGGTTAGGCTCCAACGTTATTTTGTCCTAATTTCTGTATATTTATTGACCTGGCTTATTTATTTTGGATTATGGTGACAGATGTCACTTTTTATCATATCTGCACTTGCTTGAGTAATATAGATGAGTCCTAACCATAATTTGAAATGTATACCTTAATGTTGTGTTTGGATGAAGAAATTCAAAGTATTAGATAGTTTAAAATACAGTGAGATTAGAATGCAGCAATTTAAAACTTGTATGTTTAATATATTTTTTGTTTGGATAAGTATTTGGAGTTTTATACCCGCACCAGCCACAACATGAGAGCAAAGCCTTCTCTGACCAACCACACTATATGTTCACCTTCAGCTATAGCAACCACAAACCAGCATAGGCTTCTCTACACCATCATCTGCAATGCTGCAAACACCTTCTCGTCTTCCTTCCTAACTCTCAGATGTGCTTGACCCTTCCGCAGACAACATTGAGACATTTAAACGCACTGTTTTTCAAACGATCTGCAAGAATTTGACCAAATAGTGCTCCTATATAGGGAATGTGGAACTGAAGCCACAACCTTTGATAGTAAGATGTCATTGTATATGGAGGATTTTTAAAACTTTATCTCAAGAAGTAGAATTTCGAACTCACCTTTTTGAGTAAAAAAGTTACCTGATTAAAGTTCTTGTGAATTTTTAAAATTCCTGTTTCAATTACCCAAACAGGTTATATCTCCTCCTTAAAACTATATCTCCTAAAAATTTCTTCTCCAAACACACAGTTAGGTTCTTAAAGGCATTATAGATCTTTCTCCCTTCTCTAGTTGCCACTTTGTAGGCAAAACAATGAATGCAAAATAAGTATTTCATGATGGAATTGTTTAAACGGTTCTGATTGCATGTTACACCTCTGTATTAAGCATCACTTGATTGTCAAATTCATATTGAAATATACAAGACAAATTTTTCCAAAATAGTATGATATCTCCAAAACTTTAGTGCAGTTAAATCAGAATAACATCATCGTCACTAACAATTTAAATTGACAACTGTTTACTGCAACTGTTCTATCTAAAACAAAGAATGCCCTTTCATTGTCCAAAGAAGCTGTTATATATTTCTGACAGATATTTTTATTACTTGAAACATATTTGTTCTTAACAATTGAATTATTCTTTGACCAGTTTGTCCAACAACTCTGAAAAGGATATGCAGACATCACGGAATTTTAAGATGGCCATCCCGCAAGATTAATAAAGTGAATCGTTCTTTGAAGAAAATTCAGACTGTGCTTGACTCTGTCCAGGGAGTTGAGGGTGGGTTGAAGTTTGATCCTTCCATGGGGGCATTTGTGGCAGGAGGGTCAACCATCCAAGAAATTGATGAACATGAAAGTCTCTTTTTTCCCGAGAAGAGCACTGCACAAGACCCTCAGAATTTGGAAAATAAGTTGGAGGGGAAATTGAAGGAAACCAACAGTTCTTCAGTTGATTGCAGTGAAGATTCAAAATCAATGGCAATGGATGATTGTCATGAACAAGCTTGTTTTGGTTCTGTTCTTGGAAAAAGCGACAAATTGGTTCTGAACAAGGGTGGTTTGAGAATAGAAAAATGTAAACATAATAATACAAGTTCTTTTTTTGTTGATGAGATGGATACTTGTGTGGATGGGGATGATGAGGTTGTTGAGCACAACAATCCTACTTCTTCAAGCTTGACCGACTCGTCTAATGGCTCTGGTTCAATGATACACGACATTTCATCAGGTTACGAGGACTTTGAGAACCAGAAGCACTGCAAAGGGAAATCAACTATCGTTGATGGTGGGTCAAAAATCGTCGTGAAAGCTACCTATGGAGAAGATACCATTCGTTTCAAGTTTGATCCATCCACAGGTTGTTTTAGACTATACGAAGAAGTTGCAGCAAGATTCAAACTGCAAAACGGGACGTTCCGGCTCAAGTATCTAGACGATGAAGAAGAATGGGTGATGTTAGTGAACGACTCGGATTTGCAAGAGTGTTTGGAAATATTAAATGATATGGGGACACGTAATGCAAGGTTTCTTGTTCGTGATGTGCCTTGCGTTTTAAGCAGCTCTGGCAGTAGCAATTGCTACTTGGGAGGCAGCTCATAGCATATCTGATGATGAATGACTTTAATGCAACAATTGCTTTGACAAAAATTTTGATGATTTTTTACGAGGGTTCTGCATATCGAGTTTGAATTTTAGGTATGACAGTTGCCAAGCTTCGCTACAATCATCCAATATTGTCATTTTCTGAGTGGCCTTTTAAAAGATAAGGCTCGTGTTGGAGCACTTGCGGGTATATATTCCGGCATACGAGCGAGCCTCGGCACAATGACAAGGTGGTTGTCATGTGACCTATAGATCATGAGTTCAAATCTTAGAAATAGATTCTTTTGCTTGCGGGATAAGGTTGTGCACATTTACTCTCCTATAGATCATGAGTTCAAATCTTAGGTGGTTGTCATGTGACCTATAGTTATGTACATGTTGAAGACATAGCAGCAGCATAGAAATTCTTAATAGTAGTGAGGACTGATGTAAATGGCTTTGCGGTGCTGCAATGTAATGTATGTCATGGGTTTTGTATAGAAAAATGATGACAATAAATATAGAAAAGTGGCTGTATCATTGTAAGAAAAAGATATTTTAATATTGTTAAGTTGAACATTTCTGCTCACTCGATTCTGAATTTGAGATCTTCCAGTTGTATGTGTGAATTTTATGTGGTGTTTGCTACTTTGCCTACTAGAAAAAAATATATATCAATTCTTCTCTTATCTGTATTTTTATATAATTTTATATTTATCAATATAATTTATCAGTTGATTATATTGAATTTTTTAACTATAATTTTACTATACATTTAAAATTCCTATATACTATTATAAGTGTCCTAAAATAATTGGTTGAGCAATGATACATGAAAGAGTTCAAGAAAGAAGTCTGGTGCCTAAACTCTTTCTACTAATAATTAATATTAAATTTAAAATTCTCATATTTTTAAATCAAATTTGCAATTTGTAATAAAAATTGAAATCGACACATATCCAATTTTACATGAATTAAAGTTTACTTTTTCTTAAAAAAATATTTAATTATATTTTTAATCTCTTTATTTTATTTTATTCATAATTTTGAATTTTACTATTTTTAAATCTATAACTTTAGTCCTTTAATTTTAAAATATCTAATACTTTTATCACTTAAGTATTTTAAGGCTAAATTTGTTCAAGTGTCTAGGTGAACTATCACTTACAACATAATTTTAAATTTATCAAAATCTAAATTATTTGTTATATATAGTAAAAGTAATCAAATTTGATATAAAATATTATTTAAGTATTTAGATTATTTGTTATATATAGTAAAAGTAATCAAATTTGATATAAAATATTATTTAAGTAGATTATCGCATAATAAGTTAGAGTTTAGAGGTGATACAACGTCAGTGTAAAATTATTTTATATTGAAAAAATCAATTATATATGGATAATATAATAAATAAAAAATTGAAAATAAAAGTTATACACATATTTTTTGTTTAACACATTATGATCCATTATTTTTATATGATCAACTCAATTACGAGTATCTCAATTTTGAATTTTTAAAATTTAACCTCGAAATACAAGATAAGGCATTTAAAAATTGGGAGACTTAAAGAATTAATTTAAAATTAGGTGAAAATAGTGAATGAGAAAAAATAGTGAAAAAAACAATGAAAAAAAAACCCTAATAAACCGAAGTAAAAAATCTATCTAGGAATGAATAGGTTGATTATTGGTGTGAATACATTGGCAGTTCAATGCATAAACAAGCTGACAGGTGGCGCGGGCCCAGTTACCAATAACGAGTGTATTATGTTATATCTATCCTTCGTTCGTTCCACTTTCTTTCTTCTTCGTCTTCTTCGTCTTCTTCTAACTCCAAAAAATCAACATTCACTTCATCAATAGAATCATTGAATATACATGGTGAATTTTCCCTGCTAATTAATTAATCAATTCATTCCCCATGGAACCCAAACCCCAAGGTTCGTTTCTTCCTGCTTTCGCCTTCAATTTTATTAATCTCCTTTTCCTCAATTCAATTAGGGTTTGCATTTCATTGCCGTTTACCACATCAATTCATTTCACTTTTTTTATCTCCATCGTCAATTCCTCCGGAGTCCTAAATTTCCACTCATCAATCGTCTTATTATTTTCCTTCGAAATTATTCACGAATTATTATATATTTCTTTTTGTTTATGCTTATGTATGCGTCTATATGTGTGTTTGAATTAATATACGATTAATCTGAGACCATAGTTGAATTGAACTTGAATCCTGTTTCATTTAATTTATCTTCTGAAGGGTGCTAGTTTTGAAAGGTTTTTATTCTTTTTAATAAGTTATGTAAACACCTTAATCAAATTTCTCCTATTCATTGTTTTTCTTTTCATTCTTGATATGATGATAAATTAAGGTCTTTCAAGTTCCAAGCTGTTGTAAGAACAAGCATTCAGCGTATGACACTATAAATTTATAACCTTGTACAAATTGTATTTCATTGTCGAATGGTTTCATACTGTTTTTTATTGTTTGAATGAATTTGTGTTGCAGCTAGTAGTCCTCCACCGAAACCTTGGGAACGAGCGGGTTCTTCGTCTGGCCCGACACCTTTTAGACCCCCATCAGGTGGAAACACAAGTGATGTTGTTGAGGCTTCAGGGACTGCAAAGCCTGGTGAAATTGTTACTACTGCTGATAGAAATGCAGCTGTCAACGGGAATACTCTCACCAGACCTGTTCCCACAAGGCCATGGGAACAGAACTATGGAAATAACACCTATGGTGGTGTTGGTGGTGCGTCTTTTATTTTATCCTTTGTCGCCTTTCAATGTTTTCATTGTTTTCCTATTTCAAGGAATCTTTTTTTTTTTATTATAATCAGCAGGTTATGGTTCTACAATGAATTATAATTCTGGATATGGATCTGGATTGTACGGATCTTCTTATGGTGGTGGGCTAGGAGGAGGAATGTATGGTGGCGGAATGTATGGTAGCAGTATGTACAATAGAGGAGGATATGGTGGTGGCCTCTACGGATCATCTGGGATGTATGGAGGTGGAATGTATAACAGTGGCCTGGGGGGTCCAATGGGTGGTGGTTATGGCATGGGGGGTGTTGGTCCATATGGAGGTGATCAAGATCCCAATAATCCATATGGTGCCCCTCCATCCCCACCAGGTTTTTGGATATCTGTGATGCGTGTGGTGAGTCATATGATACTTTCTGAACTTAGTTTTTCTTCCACAGGGATAATTGAGCAACATTTACCATGGTCATTGTTTGTCCCATTTTGTTTAAACTAGATTGTAATTCACATATAATTCTTTATCACTGACCACTTCCATATTTGCAAGTGATAGTTGATTGTAGATCAAATGCTCTTGACTTTTCCGATTAAACTGTATGTAGCCATTATATTTTGTCTTTGCATCTTATTGAGCAAAAAGAATCAGAATTTCATGTTCATGATAGTAGTTAGGATTGCATTTGAGCCACGTGAGAAAAGGCAAAGTTAAGCTGCTTAGGAACATGGACATTGTATTTAGGTGCATTTTTGTGTACTCTGCTTTCTTTTTGTTGCCCACAATTTCTTCTTTACTTTTTTCTCTTTGGATTATTTTTTATAATTTAATATGATTATTGGTTTTTTGTTGTTTGCTGTCCAAAAATATGTTCTACACAAGTTGAATTTATATCCCTCTAATGGCAGATGCAAGGCGTGGTTAACTTTTTTGGTCGGATATCAATACTCATAGACCAGAACACCCAGGCTTTCCATTTGTTCATGACTGCACTTCTCCAGGTTTTGTGTTCAATATTCTCTTTCCAGTGATTTTATTTATTTACTAATTGTGTACCCACCTTCTATGGCTGTTCAAAGATTGAGTTGAAATTAAAGTAAAAAATGAAATCATATATGTACTATTTGTGTTTTTGAATTGTTGGGAATTTTTTGCTTTGGCGAACCTTATACAAATACAGGGGTTGGTTATCAAACTCTAAGGTAAACTCAGCATCATACATGCTTACAAATTTAGGCATCAAATTGTGTTGACTTGCTTACAGAATAATTTGTGTAAACATGCATAGAATTGTGAGTTTGAAGATAATTGAACAAGACAACCAGTCCACAATATAATGACTATTTCCCCTGAAGCGCCTAAAATGACAATGGTTGAAATGCTGAATGATAATACTCCGTCCATAGTGGCCAAAACATTAACCTCACCTTTGTAACACTCGTTTCTGCAGATGCATCTAATATTTCACATGAGCCAATTTGTAAAGGAGCTATACAATGCTGTATCCAGCCTCAACCCCATATCTCACAGTGTAAAATAAGCCACAAGCCTAAACCATAAACAAATCCATCAATGCAAGTTTGTAATGACCCCAACTCTGATGAATTCTAGCTCTATCGAGCTGAATCCCTCACTAGCTTGGGGAACCAAGTCCCGCCAACCTTCACTCTAGTAATTTTGAACCTCACAATTTGTCTACTTGCCCATTGCTTTTGAACTTGCTATGATCTTTTTTTGTGCCGAGTTACAAACTTATCTTGTGATTTGTGAAGTTGTCCATTAATTTTGAAGTGTGATTCTATGTTTGTGTATTTGTGTTGGGTTGTGAACCCATCATAGTTTATTTTATTGGTTGCTTACCAATTCACTAGCGCGGTTTACTTAATTACTAAGTTATAATGTTAACTATTTACTATAAACATAGTAAATTGTGTTGTTATATACTATGATGGATGTTTTATTCATTATTTTAATCTTAAATAAACTCTTACAAGTCTACATGTGTACTCTACGTAGATTTTGAATTTATGAAGACTCTCAAGTTTGGCTTTTAGTTCTATTTAACAAATCAATTTTTTGTATTGGATAGTTAACAAATCAGTTTTTTGTATTGGAAAGTTGTCTATAAAGTATGTGGTGAAAACTGAATCTTTTATCCTTTGCATATTATTGGGAAATATCATTCCTGGTGTCAAATTATGGAAATGGGATGATTTTTAGATACAACATTTTTGGATCTAAATTGTATGATGTTAATTGAGGTTTGTGGAATCAATTTAAGAATAATTAATCATCAAGTTATATGGATGCACAAGTGACATCATAGCTACACATATGATTTGTGATGTGTTAACTTGTCTGTATATAAACATTTTAGGGCTATTTTGGTCATGCATGATGAACAGCAGCGTATTCTGGTAAAAGCAAAAGTAACCTCATATCTACTTTTTGGAAAAAACGTGAAAGTTACAAAAAAAGTGTAATATAAATTTTAATCACATACTGCTTGATGGATCCGTTATTTCAGCATTTCACAACAATGTACTCATTTTACCTTGTGTAATATTTATTTTTTATATATTAGTGTTATTTTTATTTTTTTAGATGATCATTTGGTGTTTGTTGCAGCTGTTTGATCGCTCCGGTGTACTGTATGGAGAGCTAGCTAGATTTGTGTTGCGGTTGCTCGGGGTCAGAACTAAGTCCAAGAAGGTTAACCCGCCAGGTCCGAATGGACATCCACTTCATGGACCACACAATTCTTCTGGAAATATGAACTACATTGAGGGAGCAAAGGCTGCTCCAAGTGGTTCTTGGGACAATGTCTGGGGAAATGATGCCAGTGAATAATTTGGTGAATTTAGTTAGTGTGTTCAAGTACAGTAAAGAAAAGAGAGAAACAGAAGCATTTCAAATGAAGATACCAAAGCTGAAGAATTCATGTACATCCTGGATTTAATTTCAGTTTTCTGTTTTTCGTTGCCTAGATTGGTTCTTGGTTTTACTAGAAACGGGATCTTCAGATGATAATATACCATCCCTACCTTTATACCTTAGTTTGCTTTGAATTTGCAGGATGCTGAGTACATGTATTTTGAGTCTAGAATGAATGCAATCTTGAATACCTGCACAAATTTATCGGCACCTTAAATTACATTTCTTTTAATGTACTCTTTTTCACAAGTGTGAACATTAATAAAAATCACCTTTATATGGTGAATTTGAGGATGGACCACAAAATATGCGGTTGTGTTGACTGTGAAGTAGTCTATTTATGCAATCTTGTTATTATTGTAAAGTTCTGTAACTTTGAGGCAATTTCAACCTAGACCATACCCATCGCCAGTCTCTGGAAAATGAAAAGCTTAGCCGGAGGGGCAAACCAATGCGAAATGGTTGCAACACAATTTGGGTGGAATATAAATTAATGAGTTGGGTGACAAATTGTGGCTAGATGAAGCACCTGGCTGTTTCCCCTTTTTGTTGAATATGTTAGTGCTTCCATCTTGTTTTTCAGCCCTTTTTTCCCTTTGAAAATGTTCTCTTGAATCTACTTGCACTTTTGGATTTAACTTGGACCATTGTTCAATAGTTAGATTGAGTTGTTGGAAATGTAAAAAGAACATCTTTTGGGCGTAGTCCACACCTTAATTTGATCTATAAGTAGTTTTAAAGATTAAGCTGTGTTACTTTTCTTCTTGATATAGAAACCATCAAAAGAAAAACATAGGAAAATATATTGTGAAAGTTGTATTGATAAAGTTACAAATTTTTTTATTAACCCATGAATTCAATCAATAAAAATAACTTTTACTAACTAGTTTATTTAATAGTTTTTCCTTTACTAAAGTTTGAAATCTAGAATTTAACTCCTCAAATTCTTTTAATCCTTAACTTAAACCTGTTAACATTTATCTTATCTTATTGTTGTAAGCTAAACACCACTCACTAATGATGCACCCAAAACGAAATTCTCAAGTGTTGATTATTCTCTCCACTTTTTATTAATTATTGTTGTCGCTTTAAAAAATGAAATTAGGCATCAACGGTTTTTTCAATATACAATATTACTTTTCTCTCTAATTTGACCCTTAAATAAATACTATGTATTATTTATTTATTGATAAATTATATAAATTATTTTCAAGTCATAATTTTACATACTATTGTTTTTTTTTTTTTTTTTGACTAAATTCTGCACGATACTTTAATAAAATAGAGACCAAAAACAGATACTTTAATAAAATAAGTATGAATTTATTTACTGTTTTTCTGAAGGAAAAAAAAAGGAAAAAAGAAAAAGAAAAGTAAAAGAGAAGATTGGTGTGTAGTGTATTGATCTTCATCATGTTGCTTGGTTGCACTCATTCAGTAGCTAGCTCTCAAGTCTCAAAGCAAAAACACTCATCGTCACTATTAACTGTTATTAATAAATTTCATCAGATCAATTATGAAGAACGACGACAACAACAATAACAAAGACACTACCATAGGAATCCTTGATTCACGATTCCACCAGACCCTTAGAAATGTTCAAGGGTATCTTTTCTTTCCCCCAATTATTCCTCTTTTTTTCTTCTTCTGTTAAATTAGTTGCTTGTAATAATCATTTCTTCGTAATTTCATTATAAAACATTTGGGCTTTCAAAGAAAGTTCATGATCTCGAGAATTACGCTGCCCGATTTGGTGATCTTCACACATTTTTATTATTTTATCATCGGATATGGAAAATCCCCCATAAAAATATTGATTTTTTTTTAACATTAAGATGTATGATTTGTTTGTCTGATAAGTGATAATTGACCCCAATGTTTAAGTCATCTGTGTAATCAAGTTGGATGGTTTATTCTCAGTGTCATGAATTGTGGAGATAGTGGAAGCTGGGAAAAGTGTGGTACATGTGAATTTTTAATTTTATTTTTGTCTTAAGTATTAACCCTGCAGTCCCTGATCGAAAGGGACTTTGGTAATTCGGAGTTTTGGCCAAGGACTGTTTCAGTTGGGAGATTGTGTAGGTTGTTAATTGATATTCTTCTAGAGAACTTTTTATGTATCATGGATTTTCAAAATTGCTATTTCATGTTTTATTTTTCTTCCTCTTTAGTGAGTTGATTGACTGAACAAATAATTTGTTTTATTTATACTTCATGGATTTATTATATGTTTGGTTTAACCTACAACGCGATACGTGTACCTTGTGATAACAATTGATATGCTGTTTCTTTGTCGAAAGGTTACTCAAGGGCCGTAGCATTCCTGGTAAAATATTATTGAGCCAAAGGGTAGATCCGATAGATAATTCGAGCTTATACTCGCCAACTTACCATAGGAGTTCCTCATACAGTGATACTGGCACAAGTGATCGCACACATGAAGCAGTAGAGGTGAATTTAGTATTTATATTTTGTGCTTATTTATGTCTCATATATCGTTATATGACGATCGTTAGCGTTTCATCAAGCGTGACTTCTACTCTTAACACAGGAGGAAGTTCACAGTGGAAGCAAACCATTTGGCACCAATGATAATAAATTAAAAACATCAACCTCACATGTAGAGAACCCATCTGAAGAGGTCCAGAAATCTTCCATGGGTGCTAGAGCTACTGATTCTGCAAGAGTTATGAAGTTCACTAAGGTTCTTTCTGGAACAATGGTTATACTAGGTATAGTTTTAACTTCTGTATTTCTATTTTCTTTTATATCACTTATTGACTTTGTCCTCGTTGCTCCTAAATGACCAATTCTGATTATGAAAGTATCATATGTAATTCCGAGCTATATGCACAGATAAACATATATATGGTTGTATGACGTAGGGTTCAAAATAAATTGTAAGAAAACCTGCAACATTGCTATTATAAATAACTCAACATTTTCTCTCTTCCAATTTTCTAGGTGTTATGTTTTATGTGAACTTAGGCTTGCATATTGATTACTGCCTCATTTGGGTTGTGCAAGTATCTTAAGAAAAGGATTAGTTATGTTGATTTTATTGATAAAATGAGTTTCAGTTACTAAAATATCCTTATTAATAATAGTTAATGGAGTAGTTAGATAAGTTGAGATACAATAAATAATAATATATTAGTGGAATAAAAGTAATTAATGCTTCGTTGGTAATACAGAGAGAGAAATAATATGAGACACATAAATATAGCAAATGAGACACTTAATATAGAGTACTGTCTATATAGTTATGTATTTGTCTCTCCATTTACTGCTTTAGCATAATTGAACATAAACAATCTATATGTGCTTTATCAGGTTGTTGTTGGTATTTATGCACAAAATTTTCATGGTAAATATATATTCCTATCACAATAAGAAGCCATATTCCACTAATAAAAAATTAACTACTTCAGTGTCTTTCATTCCCTTGACTTTTGGATCAAAATATTGTTCATTGTCAAGTATCCAAAATTCATGTTTGCTTATGCTATAAAGCAATTATGCTTCAATAATATTTAGTTAAGTTTCCAGTTTTCAATGGTAAACTGATGTTGCAAATCTTAATTTTCTTCCTTCACTGTTCTGTAGACAAATTGCGTGAATTAGCTTGGAGTGGTGTTCCAGATTATATGCGCCCTACAGTGTGGAGACTTCTCTTGGTAAGCTGAAGCTCTATGATCTTCAAGAAGAAAAATAACAATTAATTTTTTAGTTCAGATTAGATTAGAATTTATTAGCATGTGTATTCTTGTTATATTTTGGTGATATATCTATACAAATCTGGGTTGCAGAATTATTCTTTCATGGTGATTCAGTGCTACTTATATGAAAATTGCTTTGAAAAAATATCATACAGAGGAGTTTGAAAAAGAAAATTCAGGGGTTTTGGGCCTATAGATAACATTAGTCATTTTAAGTAAAGAGGTCAACCTCATGTTTTTCCATGGATAATTTATTTTCTTCTTGAAATTTAAAGATGAACTGACAACAGGGATATGCACCACCCAATTCAGATAGAAGGGAGGTAGTTTTGAGAAGGAAGCGGCTCGAGTATCTTGATTGTGTTTCTCAGTATTATGATATTCCTGATACAGAACGCTCAGATGATGAGATCAACATGCTTCGCCAGGTATACTTAATTATAACAACACGAGCCACCCTTGATTATTGACGAAAATAATTTTTTTTTTAATGTTTTACTATTTACGTTTGTTAGATTGCCGTTGATTGTCCAAGAACTGTACCTGATGTTTCATTCTTCCAGCAACCGCAAGTTCAGAAATCACTGGAGCGTATTCTTTATGCATGGTATATTACAGATAACCTGTTTTTTGCTCCCCATATTGTTTTCATCCTAGTGTTCTTTGTGATTTTTTTTCAATGCTAAATGTATGTTCATATTATCATAGTTATTTTAATTACATGATTTCTTGATCTTTTGACAGGGCCATTCGGCATCCTGCAAGTGGATATGTTCAGGGAATAAATGATCTTGTCACGCCATTTTTTGTCGTTTTCCTATCAGAATACTTAAAAGGGAGCATAGATAATTGGTCGATGTCCGATTTATCTTCAGATAAAATCTCTAATGTAGAGGCGGACTGCTATTGGTGCTTGTCAATATTGCTTGATGGTATGCAAGACCATTACACATTTGCTCAACCAGGAATTCAAAGGCTTGTCTTTAAGTTGAAGGAATTGGTCAGGAGGATTGATGGTAACCTTTTTCTCCAGCCTGTTGTTTTTCTTCAAACATATCTATGATTGTATGAACTTAAATATGCCATTTTTGCATTTAGATTTCGATTAGTATTAGTTTTACGAAACCCACTCATTTTTTGTTTTACTATATTTCAAAATATCAGTTGCGTATTGTTTTTGTACATTAAATAAATACCCTCAATTTTGAAACTTAAGGAGTATATTATTATTTGCTTATATCCATTTACAATCTGATACTGAAACTTTGAGCTGCGCCAGATCCGGTTTCAAGCCATATGGAGCATCAGGGACTCGAATTTCTTCAATTTGCTTTCCGCTGGTTCAACTGTCTTCTAATCCGTGAGGTTTGCTCTGATTTTGTTTCTTCTTCCAAGTACACAATAAATTTCTATAGAAGACAACTCTATATAATTAATAAAGGGGTTGGATTTTCAGTTTAAGGGATAATGTACTAATTAAATTTGACTCAGCTTTGATGCTTTTTAAATCTGATGTCTGATTTATGTAATCAGATACCCTTCAATCTTGTCACGCGCCTTTGGGACACATATCTAGCCGAAGGAGATGCCTTACCAGACTTCCTTGTATATATATTTGCCAGTTTTCTTCTTACGGTGAGTCAGTATACATTGTCCCACTTATAATTTGTTTGAATTAAATTCTATCAATTAAATGCACAATGTTGTGTAGAATACATACCATTCTGTAACATAATAACATTATAGCATATGAGTGTCTTGTATAATTAAGATACCTATTGTCAATGTCTTATACAATTAAGATATACTTATGAGGTTTATAAGATCACACGCTTTTGAATGTTTGCATTAGGAATGATAGTACAGTACAAAGTAAACGTTCTCTAATCTCTATGGTTATTTTTTCAGTGGTCAGATGAAATTCAGAAGCTTGATTTTCAAGAGTTAGTAATGTTCCTTCAACACCTTCCAACTCAGAACTGGACTCATCAGGAGCTTGAGATGGTACTCTCTCGCGCATTTATGTGGCACAGCATGTTCAACAACTCTCCCAGCCATTTTGCTACCTAAGCACCAATTCTGAATTTCTGTATTTAGCTTTTTCCTCTTTCCATCAGACTTTTCCCCCTTTTAGTGTGTGATGCCTGTTTCTTATAGATGAACTATTTTTTTAAAACCATTTTTACATTTATTTTTACATGTAATATCTTGTAAAGGAGAGGTAAAATTAAACTGGAGATAGAAAGGTTATTTTTGTTGTAATAGATTTTTTTCCCTTCATATCTAGCAATGTCAACAACCAGTGGGAGTTAGTAGACCATTGATTTTCAATTTACATTGATGATTTAGATAGTCTTGTATTATTTTATGTCAATGATGATTTGCGTAGTTTATTTAAAGCTACAAGTAGGCACATGCTTTACTTATAAGTACAAAACTTTTATATTCTTGAATGCTGCCAGCTAAAAATCTACCATTATTTTCAACAAGACAAGAGCATATCATAAACAGAATAAATTGAGCTGCAACAACCCTTCATCATTGTTATAATTGTTAAAATCAACAATACAAATTATCTCAATCAACATTACAGCATCACCAATACATTGCTTAGCTACCTACTAACCATGCCAAAACCATTAGTGCCTAATGCCTATCACATTCACACATGATTTCATTGCAACCAAGTTGGCATTCGCTACCAACAAGCGCAAAAATAACATTGATTTGAAGCTCAAGTGTGTGGAATGCTCCCAGTAAAACTTCTCCAGCAACAATGGTGAGAATTAATCACGGAAAGTAACATCTCTCCAATAAAACCAGTGCAGTAGAATCTCATCCACCACAGGAAATTACATAACCAGATTGACATGTCTCTTTTTTGCCTGAAACACAAATTCATAAAGAGAAATTTGTTAAAACACCAAATCATTTTTACAAAATTAGCTAATTCCATTGAAAGAGAGAAAGAGAAAAAAATAGTTGCATAGCGTAACACCATAGAATTTGAAACCTCACATGTTTCTGTTGGACTTTCTGAACAAATTTATCAGGTGCATTGACATAGTCAAGACTCTCTTTTTTCAGTGTTTCAGCCAACTCATGTTCTCCATTCTTCATTAGATTCCTAATCAATATTGTAAACGTCAATTCATCTGGTGAACACCCTGAAGCCTTCATGGATCTGTATATATCCATTGCCTTCTCTGTATTACCAACTTGCAAATAAACCCCAATCATCTCAGTAAACAACCTTGTATCCGGTTTCAACCCCTTATCCACCACTTGATTGAACACCTCTTCCGCCTTCTCAACCATCTTGTTCCTTCCCAGCAACAGTATTGTATCAGAGTACAATGGCAGTAGCAATGTATCATACCCCACTTCCTCACTAATAATGAACTCGAAAACCTATGCTTCAATTATCAAATCCAAAATTGAAAAACATCAAACAAGACAGTAGTTAGAGTTATTTTATTTTTAGCTTCTTGTAACTAACTGATTGGAAACAAGTTATTAATTCCTATCAAGTGTTGACAGACATTGATAATAGTTTTTAAAAATAAAAATGATTGGATGTAACTATATGTGCTTCATCATGTGACACCTGACGCACCTTCAAATTGTCAGTACTACATATAAGTTAATACATTTAAGCTAAGATCAAATTGTTAAATTAGTACTGGAGTTTAACACCTAAATGAAGTACTTTCTTACCAACTTAACTCTCTCCCGAACACCGAATTAGTTGGATATTGTTTGGGAAAATTGATTATAGTTAAAAGTGAGTATAAGGTAAATGATTTATGTTGGAATATATTCCCAGAAAATTGAGTTGAACAATGTAAGCCTCACATTTAGAGGCAAAAGCTATATAAATCTCAATTTCAAGTTATTGTACGTTTAATTTCATTTTTGGAGGAGTCAAAATTGATTTTATAAGATGTAGAATTGATTTCAACATGTTTGTTTGTTCTCGATTATAATTAAATTTGTAGGCTTTGACTCTAGAATTGATTTTAAGCCTGAAACCTGTTATTGAACTAACTTTTACATAAATGTATCCATAGACAAATCACTTTCCCTTTGCACACTTAATTGTAAGGCAAAATAAGTTCTTCTAATGAAAAACTCCTAAACACATTCAAAATCACATTTGAGAAGAGTGAATTCAAACATACAAATTGTTTGTTACCTTGAGAGACAAATGAAGTTGCTTTTGTCTTTGCAATTCGGCCAAGACATCTAAGACATCAGCTTTCAAGAGTCTGAGGAGTCTTAATTTCAGTACTTGATTCAGTTTTTGTTCATCGTTTTTAGCGAGTTTGAGAGCGTGAATTACTTGAACGCTTTCTTTGGAAATTACCATTGACGGTGGCTTCTTCTTTTTGCACGAACGGAGACCACACACTACGAATGTTGCTTCTTTTCTTCTTATTCTTATTATGTTGTTGTTTTGAACAGAATAATCGATTCTATTGTTGTTAATTGAATTTGTGGTTTGCAAACGCGATTCCATCAGGAACAACCATCCGTTCGCTCTAAGTAACATATTGGAGGATGCAGAAACAAAAGAGGGTTTGGTAGAGATTAAAATTGTGCTATTTTAAACGGTTTAGTTGAAGTAGCAGCACCCTTTCTTTTGTTTTAGTGCTTCGGTCAATCAATGGAGGGTTAATTAAACACCTCTTAGTTTTGTTTGGATTATGCAATACAGTATATTCTTTTGACAATATAGTTTTGTGTGTTTGATTGTATTTTCTTTTTATCTTTTTAAATTTATGTTGTTTTTCTCAACATAAAAATTAAAAGAAAAATAAATAATAATCATAATAAAATTACAAATATATCTCAAATTAATATTTGTAAAATATATTTTATTTTTTATAAGAAGAAAGTATTTTATAATAATTAAATGGTTAAAATAAAACAAAATGTATACAAATAATTATTTAAATTTTTTTAATAATATTTTTAAAAATAAAGTCATTCATATTTTATTTTAATATATTTAATTGCGTATATAATAATCACTCGTATTTTTTTATTTATATATTTTAGAGTAAAAATCACTCATTTTATTATAAAGTTTTCATTTCATTTATCTCTTTGATAATCAACCACTATTTTTTTAAATTAAGAAATTTATAAATATTAAAACTTTTTTTATTATCAGATCGATACATTTATACACCACAAATATCACTTTTAAAATTTTACATTAAAAGAAAATATTACAAATTACACTCTTTGTGAGTGATTATCTTCTAGTTGATCTTAAATTGTGACAAATCACTTGCTATTTGTTTGTGAAATGTGTTTGTGGGACGTTAAGCATTTCCATTTTTAAAATCACTTATATATGTAGTTGGGATATGTAACAATGTGATTTTTTATATTAAAAATGTATGACAATTACTTTAAAAAAACACATATAAAATATTAAAAGAGATTATTAAAAGAGAATAAAAGTAGTGAGTTAACCATGTATAATAATTTTATATTGTCATCTAATCGTAATTCGCTACGATATTCTATAGTTAAATAATTAACATTGATTTAAAAACTATATAATGTGATTTTAAAACTTTACCTTCATGCCAAAAATAAAATAATTTTCCTCCAAAACATTAATTGTATATTTTATATTTTTGGTAAGTAGTGTAATATACTTTTATTGGATAAACTTCATTGCTAAGAATCAAAATGAAGTAGAATAAGTCTGAGCAAAAATCAAAATGATCAAAATTTTAATCAATTAAGACTATTCTATTTATTGGTTTAACTACATTGCATAAGAACTAAAATGGTTTAGATATAGCCAAGTGAAAATCAAAATGATTGAAATCTTCGTCTATTGAGACTCTTTTATTTATTAGATGAACTACATTAGTTAAAAATCAAAATAGATTTCAATAAGTTCAACAAATACCAAAATTATCAAAATTTAATCATTTGAAACTAGTATACTTATTGGATGAACTGCATTAACTAAGAACTAAAATGATTTACAATAACATTAGTAAAACCCTAAATCTTAATCCATTAATACTATTCCACTATTTGATTGATTAAAAATTAAAATTGAGTAGAATAACTCGAACGAAGACTATAATAACCAAAATCTTAATCGATTATGACTATTATACTTATTAGATAAACTATATTTACTATAAATTAAAATGAGTTAGAATACGTCAAAAAATTAATCTATTAAAACTATTCCACTTATTAGATGAAATACATTGAACTGAGAATCAAAATAAATTAAAATAAGCCGAATAAAAATTAAAATGACAATATTCCATCCGAATGAAGTAGAATAAGACTAGCAAGTAAAGAAAACAAAAATATTTGATTGCGAAGGAGAAGGAAGTAAGGAAAAGAAAAAATATGATAATATAATTGTCAATTTGGCATGGAGGATAATTAAAAGAAAGATGGGGATATCAGCGTCAAAGCGAGTGAACAAGAGTCTACACAACACGGATCAATTCGACTCAGCATGTGACTCAGTTTTCTCTCACTGTCTTTCTCTAACACATCACGCCTTCCAAGGAGTTTTACCTTACCAACTCAAAACTGCTTCCGATCAAATCCACACCATCCTCTCCGACATCAACAATCCACATCCACTCATCCACAAGTGGGTCCCCACACCACCCGATCGCACTCAAGTTGACTCCGCTCTCCGTCTTGTCTCTCCTCCCGATCACCACCACGACGACGCCCTCCGACTCCCTCTCTTCAAGGATTGGGCTTGCCAACTCTACACCGACGCCGTGTTGTCCTCCGCCACTAAAGCGCTTCTCCTACGTGTTCCCATTGGTGTCGCCGGAATTGTTGGAATCGGTGCTGTTGCTCGCCCTGCTCCGGCTCTGCTTGGGACCTTCGTTGGAGCTTACTCCCTTGGTGTTGCCCTCTCTATTTTTCTTGGTTTATCCGCATAAATAAACCATTTCTATTTCTTAATATTTAAAACTCACATTATTAATTTTGAAATTCACAAATTTCTATAATTCAGTACTCTTTTTGCTTTTTGAGTGTGTTACTGTATTGTAGTTTAATTAATTGCATTACTATTACTTCTATAAACCTTATATCAATTATTCATACTGTCCGAATCTGATAGCTTAGACGTGGTAAATTTTTTAATTTTAGAGATCATTTTAAGATTTTATTTATTTCAATTGTGCATAAACTAAATTTGTGACTGTCTTTTAAATGAGAGTAATAATACTTACGTCCAGTTTCTTGTGTAAAAGTTCCTCCACTGAACCAACTCTACCAAATTGATTGTAAGAATTGAGGGCATCAAGAAAAGCATCTCTTGAGTAAAAGTTCTTTCCTGCACAACTAGAATCAGCCTGATCATTTATACTATTGAAGAATTGTGGTGTAACAATGTTTGTCACATTAACATCATTGGTAGTAGAACTAGGTGCATTTTGGCCCCCAAAACAAGGACCCTGTGCCACAATATATGCATCACTATTACCACAATACCCATCTTTGCTGCAACACAACCCTTGTGCACACCCACAATTTTGACCACTCACACTTTTTGGAACCATAATTATAACAAAAAGTGCTATAGCAAGTCCTGTTATAGACATGCTTACTAACTTGTATCTCATTATAGTATTGTGGATTAAAATTTTATACTCATATAGATCATTTTGAGGGGGGTGTATTTATATTGTTAGCTAGGAGTAGGTGATGTGATTGCGATGAAGAAATGGATCCGGCTCTCCTGCAATCGAAGTCTAGGCATTTGGGATGTCGGTGATCATGAGATCAAAATCAGCTGTTTCAAATTTAAATTTAATATTTTAAATTATAAAATTTAAATTAAAGTTGATATTTTTTTTTACCGTATGACCAATGTTGGATACCTACCAATTTATGTGTATTTGGGGCGTATAACGGACGAATTAGGTCGGATTTGATGTGTCATTTACCCTATTTCAATATTTGATTGGATCAAATCTTAACTCGTATCTTAACCTGATTAAAATCGATGAGTTACAGATTCAATAAAAACAAAACAAAATAAATATGAGACCGAATTGGCCCCAAAACGAGTCGCAAATAATAATACTTAAATATTATTTTAGAAAAAAATGTAAACATAAAGTAACTGATATAAAATAATTATTTATTTTTAAAGTAATTTGAGATACGACGGGTTGACTTCAATCTAATCATTTTTTTTGTTTTGTTTCTATTTTGACTTTATCTTTTTATCTCTATTTTTTAAAAGATATAATAAATTCGATTATAATTAATTCACATAACTACAAAGTCACGAGTTGAATTCATTTTTATCTCTATTTTTTAAAAGATATAATAAATTCGATTATAATTAATTCACACAACTGCAAAGTTACGAGTTAAATTCATAACAAAAACACAGTTATTCAATTTGTATAACTTACTTATGTCAAGACAAATTTGCAAGACCACCTCAGTTTAGACTCCTTATACCTCCGTGACTAAAGGGAAATCCAATTTCGAATAAATATCTAATTAGATTTGTGGATGACGTTTGAGTTATGACATTTCAAAGATTGAAATTAACTTCCAATCCTTTCCTGGAAAGTATATGAGTTGCTTTGTGAGTAGACTTTGACTTTGACTTGTCAATGAAATATTTTTCAACACGGCTGTGTTATTAAATGATAAGGGTGGTGTTATATAGTAAATCAATCAAATTAATATTAGATGGTAAGATAAGTACATTACATGCATGTTTTTACTTGTTTATACGAAAATAGCTTCTCACAATCATTTAATTTAGTTGAATCATACCAATGAACTAATTAAATTTTGTAATTCTAGTTTGATAATTTCGTAAGCAAAAGATAATTTGGTAATTATACAATGCATTTAAATATTTTTTACAAAAGACAATCAAAACATGTAATGAAAAATGCTTAATGAAAAATGCTTAGTGACTAGAACAGTCAATAAAGTCTCAAACCCAATCCCATTTAAAATTTTTTATATTAAATCTCTAATATTAAACCTTCTATTGAAATAATTTGTTTTAAGGTTCTGATCTATTATTTTATTATTTTTTGTGATAAGTGAGGGGCTCATAGGTCCAATGTTTAGTTGATTGTGATTTTTTTTTTTGAAAATTTGTTTATATTTATTTTTTTCGAAAAAAATATCTCAAAAAAATCTAAAATATTTTTTTATATAGTTTTTTTCTCGAAAAATTTTGTCAGCAAAACAAAAAAAAATGTTCAATTTTTTTATCAGAAAAATATCCAAAATTTTTTTATCAATAAATTTTGAAAAAAATTAATAATTTTTTTTCAAAAAAATATCGATTATTTTTTAAAAAAAGTGCGTCCATCAATCACTTAAGTCCACAAAATTTTAGGAATTTTCTTTTTCGGGACCTTTAAATTTATGAAACTTTGACCCCTCCAACACGTAGGTTGAATCAATAATTAGTGGATTTGTGAAATAGACAGTGATATTGATTGTGATATATTAGACTTTAATTGATTTTTTTTTTCTTTCTAATACACCTCTTCATGAACTATTGAGTTTTGTGTTTAATATAATTATAAAGATGAAATATCAAATTACACCTAAAGAATTACACTATCGAGATCGGATCATCTAGAATAAAATTATTGGCATCTGCATTTTAATTATTGATTGTCTGATCAAAATTAGACGATTATTGATGTTCTAACTGTGTGATTCTGAAATAATTGATTGTAGAAAATTTAATATTTTAATATAGAGTACCAAATATTTGAGCAGATTTCAGTTTTCACAATTTTTATGATTTATTATAATGTTAATTATTAAATAATTTATTAGATCTGTTTGTTTGGTTCTAAGTCGATATTATGTTAAGGATGTCACCCTAGTCATGGAGTATTACTTTTTTTTTTTAATGATATGTGATTGTTTAAGGCATTTTGTTCATTGCTTACCATCTTTTTATAATTTATTGCTTTTAAATTAGTTTTCGTTATATCATCATTGGTGCAAAATCATGGTGGTGGAGTCCAATGGGTTTTTGATTTATTTGTGCACATATAAAATGGCTTGTGGGTCTTGTTTTAAAAATATTTACTCAAAATAATTTGTTACACTGTATACACGACTTATATAAGGCATCTTAACTATGTTCGAATCTCAACCGGTCACATATCATTTATTCATATACTATAATATACACATATAATATTCAAATAAAATCAAATACTATATAATATAAATGTGTTGTATGGTTAGCTAACTTAATTAACAAGTAAGATTATCACCAGGAGCAACACCCAATTGACTACAATATTGAGTGTAATAACTAACACGAGCCTGAACTGTGTTGGGGTTTGCACCATCACATTCAAGTTGACCATTAATGGCTCTAATGGTTGCACCAAAGCCTTGGTTAATGACAGGGTGCACATGTTTCATCCAATACCATAATGCTGTCTTGAAGGACACTACAGGATCATTGGCCACTGTTTCAGGAGAATTCAATCCATCAAAACCATTGTCTTTTCCTGCTGCTCCGTAGTTGTAGTTCCATGATAATTGAATTGGTCCACGACCATAGTAACCTTTGTTTGTGGCACAAGGGTACTCTGTATTGCTTTCATCACAATAATCCTTTGATGCACCATCAATCTCTTCAATATAGCAAAAATCTGCATCGACATTTCACATGTTAACTTGTGTTTGTTGAGAAACATGGCCAAAAGAAAAAAGAGAAATTGATATTAAGAAACATCAAATTTACTTAATTATAAGTCTATGTATTTATAGCCTCTGTTATAAAAAAAAAATGCATGTATTTATTGTCATTTCTGTTTTTGAAAAAAAAATTATAGTAATTTCTTTAATAAACGTGAAACGAACAAAAATGGTTCAACAAAAGTGGCCGCACATAATTGAGAAGTTGGAATTAGTTGCCACTAAATATTAGGATGGTTCAACATAAAACTAAACATAGATTTAAAAGTGATGTGTTAAACTATTATCAATTTTAGTGAACAAATTGTGTGTAAAAATTTGTGATTGACTCCTAAACGAGACCAGTAATACTTACGTCCAGTCTCATGTGTGAAATGAGCAAAAGCGGCTGCAATCTCACGTTTGGAGTCCTCCACCAAACCAACCCTACCAAATTGATTGTAAGAATTGAGGGCATCAAGAAAAGCATCTCTTGAGTAAAAATTCTTTCCTGCACAACTAGAATCAGCCTGATCAATTATACTATCAAAGAATTGTGGTGTAACAATGTCAGCCACATTAACATCATTGGTATTAGAATTAGGTGGATTTTGGCCCCCAAAACAAGGACCCTGTTGACACCCTGTACCACAATATGCATCACTGTTACCACAATACCCATATTGGCTACAACACAAGCCTTCAGCACACCCACAATTTTGAGCAATCACATTTTTGGGAACCATCGTCATAATAAAAAATGCTATACACATTTTTAGTAACTTGTTTCCCATTCTGTTGTTGTTGTTACAATAGTAAGCTATATAATTAGCTGATGGAGGAGTGTGTATTTATATCTGTAGCAAGGTGTTGTGTTGTGAATGTGATGAAGAAATAACTAATTAGTTTTGTGGATGATGACGTTTGAGTTTGAACATTTCAAAGATTGAATTTGCAATCCTTTCTGGAAAGCTTATTGAGTTGCTTTGTTAATTAGTGGACTTTTATTTTGACTTGTCCATAGAGTACTTATTTGTCAACACGGTTGTGTTGTATTAAATGGTAGAGACTTCTTATCATACAATTAAACATGAAAAATATGTCTAAATAACATAGTTGTTATATAATAGAGTATTCCTATCTTTTTGTGAAACTCCTATTTATACAATTATACATCCATGAAAATAAGTTTTTTTTTTCTCATAAAAATTAGTATTTAATTTCCACAATAATTTTAATTAATTGATTTATACCAATGATCTAATTTGATCTTGTAATTCAACTACTTAATAAGATAACTTAGTAAAATAGTTTGATAATTACATAATAAGATTTTTTTTGAATCAAAATACAATGACAGCAGTGAACATGAAAGGGAAGGGACAGTGGGGCCGCGGTAAACCACTCAACCCCATTCTTTCCCAAAAAAATTTATAAAGATGAATTACAAAACTACCCTCAGTTTAATAAAAAATCACCGTCATGTCGAAACCCTAACTTTGACACAACTCCGGCACCGACGGTCACAACTCCACCTCTGCCGCGACTCACAGTCACACACTCACTGCTCTGCTCCCTCTGAAAACGTTACTTCTCGCCCCTATGTTGCTCTGCTATCTCTTCTTTCTCACCCGCGGCGGCCACATCTCCTCGTTACACCTCTCCGTTTTGTGACTCCGGCTTCGTTGCCGTCGTGGTCGGTCGCCTCCAGTCTGCGCTGATTGAAATGTTATATGATCATTAATCATTTTAATTGTTGTTTTCTTTAAAATTCTCAAATATATATTAAAATATAGACTTAGTCCTCCAAAATCTCCCTACCAAACAGACCTAAAAGATTTTTTTGCTGATGTTTTGATGCAGAAATTCTTTCGCAAAGCTTGTAAAAATGATTGCATTAGAAAACATTCTAAAAGTGCAAGTACCTACCAAGCACTAGAGTCATTAAGCAGAATGAATGGATTAATGGAGAAGCCAACAAAGTTTGCTCTTTGTAATGCACTTAGTTCTTGTGCTAAAACCCTGAATTGGCATTTGGGCATACAAATTCATGCATGTCTGATTCGATCTGGATATGAAGATAACCTGTTCCTAAGTAGCGCACTTGTTGATTTCTATGCAAAATGTTTTGCAATTGTGTATGCAAGGAAGATATTTAGGGCCATGAAAATACATGATCAGGTTTCGTGGACTTCACTTATTGCTGGATTTTCAGCAAACAAACAAGGAAGAGATGCCCTCTTGTTGTTCAAAGAGATGTTAGGAACTAAAATCCGGCCCAACTGTTTTACCTTGACTAGTGTCATTAATGCATGTGTGGGGCAAAATGGAGCCCTTGAACATTGTCCAAGTCTTCATGTTCATGTCATCAAACGGGGATTTGATACTAGCAATTTTGTGACCAGCTCATTAATTGATTGTTATGCGTATTGGGGACAAATTCACGATGCTCTATTATTATTTAATGAAGTTAGTGAAAAGGATATTGTTATATACAATACAATGATCTCTGGATTTTGTCAAAACCTGTATAGTGAAGATGCACTGAAACTATTTGTTGAAATGCAGGAAAAAAATATGAGTCCTACTGATCATACTTTATGTTCCATTTTAAGTGCTTGCAGCAGCCTTGCAGTGCTTCTTCAAGGAAAACAAGTGCACTCTCTGGTTATTAAAATAGGTTCTGAAAGGAATGTGTTTGTGGCCAGTGCTCTGATTGATATGTATTCAAAGGGTGGTGACATTGATGCAGCTCGATGTGTGTTAGATCAGACTTCTAATAGGAACACTGTGTTGTGGACATCCATGATCATGGGTTATGCTCAATGTGGGAGAGGCTTAGAGGCAGTGGAACTTTTTGATTGTTTATTAACCAAACAAGAGTTAATTCCTGATCAAGTCTGCTTTACTGCTGTCTTAACAGCTTGTAATCATGCAGGATTTATTGACAAAGGAGAGGAATATTTCAACAAAATGAGAACAAGTTATGGGTTGTCTCCTGATATAGATCAATATGCTTGCTTGATTGATCTTTATGCTAGAAATGGAAATCTAAGGAAGGCAAGGGATTTAATGGAGGAAATGCCTTATGATCCAAATTGTATAATTTGGAGTTCCGTCTTGAGTGCTTGCAAGATTTATGGAGATGTAGAGCTTGGAAGAGAGGCTGCTAATCAGCTCATTAAGATGGAACCATGTAATGCAGCTCCATATTTAACTCTAGCACATATCTATGCAAGAAAAGGTTTATGGAATGAAGCATCTGAAGTTAGAGCCCTTATGCAACAAAGGATTAAAAGAAAACCTGCAGGATGGAGTTGGGTAGAGGTAGATAAGCAGTTTCATGTCTTTGCAGTTGATGATGTTACCCATGAACAATCAAATGAAATCTATGCAGAGTTAGAAAGGATTTACTTTGGTATTTTAGATATGTCGCCCTATGTAGTAGAGGATAACTACATTGAAGTATAGGTTTACTTGCTTCATGTGGATTGCACATTACAATTCATGATGAAAAATGTTAAGACTTTCATGCCATTAGTTGATTACAAACAATGGTTGAATTTAACTTCCTGAAAACCATAGAGGTTGACTCAAACTCTCTCTGTGGACCTGACATTTTGCAGATCCCAAGGATTTGTTCTATCTACAGCTTGCCTTGCAGATAATGCCATCAAGGTGATTGTTATATCTATCCTTCTTTCGTTCCACTTTCTTTCTTCTTCGTCTTCTTCATCTTCTTCTTCTAACTCCAAAAAATCAACATTCACTTCATCTATAGAATCATATAATATACATGGTGAATTTTCCCTGCTTCAACAATTAATTAATTAATCAATTCATTCCCCATGGAACCCAAACCCCAAGGTTCGTTTCTTTCTGCTTTCGCCTTCAATTTTATTAATCTCCTTTTCCTCAGTTTAATTAGGGTTTGCATTTCATTGCCGTTTACCACATCAATTAATTTCACTTTTTTTATCTCCATCATCAATTCCTCCGGAGTCCTAAATTTCCACTCATCAATCGTCTTATTATTTTCCTTCGAAATTATTCACGAATTATTATATATTTCTTTTTGTTTATGCTTATGTATGCGTCTATATGTGTGTTTGAATTAATATATGATTAATCTGAGACCATAGTTGAATTGAACTTGAATCATGTTTCATTTAATTTATCTTCTGAAGTTTGCTAGTTTTGAAAGGTTTTTATTTTTAAAAAAAAGTTATGTAAACACCTTAATCAAATTTCTTCTATTCATTGTTTTTTTTTTTTTTCATTCTTGATTTGATGATATATTAAGGTCTTTCAAGTTCCAAGCTGTTGTAAGAACAAGCATTCAGCGTATGACACTATAAATTTATAACCTTGTTCAAATTGTACTTCATTGTCGAATGGTTTCACACTGTTTTTTATTGTTTGAATGGATTTGTATTGCAAGCTAGTAGTCCTCCACCGAAACCTTGGGAACGAGCGGGTTCTTCATCTGGCCTGACGCCTTTTAGACCCCCATCAGGTGGAAACACAAGTGATGTTGTTGAGGCTTCAGGGACTGCGAAGCCTGGTGAAATTGTTACTACTGCTGATAGAAATGCAACTGTCAACGGGAATACTCTCACCAGACCTGTTCCCACAAGGCCATGGGAACAGAACTATGGAAATAACACCTATGGTGGTGTTGGTGGTGCGTCTTTTATTTTTATCCTTTGTCGCCTTTCAATGTTTTCATTGTTTTCCCATTTCAAGGATTTATTTTATTTTATTATAATCAGCAGGTTATGGTTCTACAATGAATTATAATTCTGGATATGGATCTGGATTGTACGGATCTTCTTATGGTGGTGGGCTAGGAGGAGGAATGTATGGTGGCGGAATGTATGGTAGCAGTATGTACAATAGAGGAGGATATGGCGGCGGCCTTTACGGATCATCTGGGATGTATGGAGGTGGAATGTATAACAGTGGCCTGGGGGGTCCAATGGGTGGTGGTTATGGCATGGGGGGGTGTTGGTCCTTATGGAGGTGATCAAGATCCCAATAATCCATACGGCGCCCCTCCATCCCCACCAGGATTTTGGATATCTGTGATGCGTGTGGTGAGTCATATGATACTTTCGAAACTTACTTTTTCTTCCACAGGGATAATTGATCAAGATGTATCATGGTCATTGTTTGTCCCATTTTGTTTAAACTAGATTGTAATTCACATTTAATTCTTTATCGCTGACCACTTCCATATTTGCGAGTGATAGTTGATTGTAGATCAAATTCTCTTGACTTTTCCGTTTAAACTGTATGTAGCCTTTATATTTTGTCTTTGCATCTTATTGAGCAAAAATAATCAGAATTTCATGTTCATGATAGTAGTTAGGATTGCATTTGAGGCACGTCAGAAAAGACACAGTTAGTTAAGCTGCTTAGGAACATGGACAATGTATTTAGGTGCATTTTTGTGTACTCTGCTTTCTCTTTTTGTTGTCCACCATTTCTTCTTTACTCTTCTCTTTGGATTATTTTTATTATTTAATATGAATATTGGTTTATTGTTGTTTGCTGTCCAAAAATATGTTCTACACAAGTTGAATTTATATCCCTCTAATGGCAGATGCAAGGCGTGGTTAACTTTTTTGGTCGGATATCAATACTCATTGACCAGAACACCCAGGCTTTCCATTTGTTCATGACTGCACTTCTCCAGGTTTTGTGTTCAATATTCTCTTTCAGTGATTTTATTTATTTACTAATTGTGTACCACCTTCTATGGCTGTTCAAAGATTGAGTTGAAATTAAAGTAAAAAATAAAATCATATATGTACTATTTGTGTTTTTCAATTGTTGGAATTTTTTTGCTTTGGTGAACCTTATACAAATACAGGGATTGGTTTTGGAAGTCTTTTTTATGGTTATCAAACTCTAAGGTAAACGCATCATCATACATGCTTACAAATCTAGGCATCAAATTGTGCTCTGACTTGCTTACAGAATAATTTGTGTAAACTTGCATAGAATCACATAGAATTGTGAGTTTGAAGATAATTGAACAAGACGACAAGTCCACAATATAATGACTATTTCCCCTGAAGCGCCTAAATGACAATGGTTGAAATGCTGAATGATAATACTGCGTCGACAGTGGCCAAAACATTAACCTTACCTTTGTAGCACCCGTCTCTGCAGATGCATCTAATATTCAACATGAACCAATTTGTAAAGGAGCTGTACAATGCTGTATCGAGCCTCAACCCCATATCTCACAGTGTAAAATAAGCCACAAGCCTAAACCATAAACAAATCCATCAATGCAAGTTTGTAATGACCCCAACTCTGATGAATTCTAGCTCTATCGAGCTGAATCCCTCACTAGCTAGGGGAACCAAGTCCCGCCAACCTTCACTCTAGTAATTTTGAACCTCACGATTTGTCTACTTGCCCATTGCCTTTGAACTTGCTATGATCTTTTTATGTGCTGAGTTACAAACTTATCTCGTGATTTGTGAAGTTGTCCATTATTTTTGAATTGTGATTCTATGTATTTGTGTTGGGTTGTGAACCCATCATAGTTTAATGTATTGGTTGCTTACTAATTCACTAACGTGGTTTACTTAATTACTAAGTTATAATTTTAATTATTTACTATGAACATAGTAAATTGTGTTGTTATATACTATGATGGATGTTTATCCATTTTTTTAATATTAAATAAACTCTTACAAGTCTACATGTGTAGTCTACGAAGATGAGTTTATGTAGACTTTAAAGTTTGGCCTTTAGTTTTATTTGATCAGTTTTTTGTATTGGAAAGTTGTCTATAAAGTATGTGGTGAAAACTGAATCTTTTATCCTTTGCATATTATTGGGAAATATCATTCCTGGTGTCAAATTATGGAAATGGGATGATTTTTTAGATACAACATTTTTGGATCTAAATTGTATGATGTTAATTGAGGTTTGTGGAATCAATTTAAGAATAATTAATCATCAAGTTATATGGATGCACAAGTGACATCATAGCTACACATATGATTTGTGATGTGTTAACTTGTCTGTATATAAACATTTTAGGGCTATTTTGGTCATGCATGATGAACAGCAGCATATTCTGGTAAAAGCTAAAGTAACCTCATATCTACTTTTTGGAAAAAATGTGAAAGTTACAAAAAAAAGTGTAATATAAATTTTAATCACATACTGCTTGATGGATCCGTTATTTCAGTATTTCACAACAATGTACTCATTTTACCTTGTGTAATATTTATTTTGATTTATTAGTGTTATTTTTATTTTTTAGATGATCATTTGGTGTTTGTGGCAGCTGTTTGATCGCTCCGGTGTACTGTATGGAGAGCTAGCTAGATTTGTGTTGCGGTTGCTCGGGGTCAGAACTAAGTCCAAGAAGGTTAACCCGCCAGGTCCGAATGGACATCCACTTCATGGACCACACAATTCTTCTGGAAATATGAACTACATTGAGGGAGCAAAGGCTGCTCCAAGTGGTTCTTGGGACAATGTCTGGGGAAATGATGCCAGTGAATAATTTGGTGAATTTAGTTAGTGTGTTCAAGTACAGTAAAGAAAAGAGAGAAACAGAAGCATTTCAAATGAACATACCAAAGATGAAGAATTCATGTACATCCTGGATTTAATTTCAGTTTTCTGTTTTTCATTGCCTAGATTGGTTCTTGGTTTTACTAGAAGCAGGATCTTCAGATGATAATATACCATCCCTACCTTTAGACCTTAGTTTGCTTTGAATTTGCAGGATGCTGAGTACATGTATTTTGAGTCTAGAATGAATTAATCTTGAATACCTGCATAAATTTATTGGCACCTTAAATTACATTTCTTTTATTGTACTCTTTTTCATAAGTGTGAATTAATAAAAATCACCTTTATATGGTGAATTTGAGGATGGACCACAAAATGTGGTTGTGTTGACTGTGAAGTAGTCTATTTATGCAATCTTGTTATTATTGTAAAGTTCTGTAACTTTGAGGCAATTTCAACCTAGACCATACCCATCGCCAGTCTCTGGAAAATGAAAAACTTAGCCGGAGGGGCAAACCAATGCGAAATGGTTGCAACACGATTTGGGTGGAATATAAATTAATGAGTTGGGGGACAAATTGGCGATTTTGGCTAGATGAAGCACCTGGTTGTTTCCCCTTTTTGTTGAATATGTTAATGCTTCCATCTTGTTTTTCAGCCCTTTTTTCCCTTTGAAAATGTTCTCTTGAATCTACTTGCACTTTTGGATTTAACTTGGACCATTGTTCAATAGTTAGATTGAGTTGTTGGAAATGTAAAAAAAACATCTTTTGGGCGTAGTCCACACCTTAATTTGATCTATAAGTAGTTTTATAAAGATTAAGCTGTGGTACTTTTCTTCTTGATATAGAAACCATCAAAAGAAAAACGTAGAAAAATATATTATGAAAGTTGTATTGATAAAGTTACAATTTTTTTTTATTAACCCATGAATTCAATCAATAAAAATAACTTTTACTAACTAGTTTATTTAATAGTTTTTTCCTTTACTAAAGTTTGAAATCTATAATTTAACTCCTCAAATTCTTTTAATCCTTAACTTAAATCTGTTAACATTTATCTTATCTTATTGTTATAAGCTAAACACCACTAATGATGCACCCAAAACGAAATTCTCAAGTGTTGATTATTCTCTCCACTTTTTATTAATTATTGTTGTCGCTTTAAAAAATGAAATATGGTATCAACGTTTTTTTCAATATACAATATTACTTTTCTCTCTAATTTGACCCTTAAATAAATATTATGTATTATTTATTTATTGATAAATTATGTAAATTATTTTCAAGTCATAACTTTACATACTATTGTTTTTTTTTTGGACTAAATTCTACACGATACTTTAATAAAATAGAGACAAAAAACAGATACTTTAATAAAGTAATTTAAGTATGAATTTATTTACTGTTTTTCTGAAGGAAAAAAAATGGAAAAAAGAAAAAGAAAAGTAAAAGAGAAGATTGGTATGAATCTTCCTCATGTTGCTTGGTTGCACTCATTCAGTAGCTAGCTCTCAAGTCTCAAAGCAAAAACACTCATCGTCACTATTAACTGTTATTAATAAATCTCATCAGATCAATTATGAAGAACGACGACAACAACAACAACAAAGACACTATCATAGGAATCACGATTCCACCAGACCCTTAGAAATGTTCAAGGGTATCTTTTCTTTCCCCTAAATATTCCTCTTTTTTTCTTTTTCTGTTAAATAAACATGCAAATTTACTGTTCTTTTTCACAGGATAAATAAACATGCAAATGCCTCTTTTGTAGATGTTGGGTTCGGCATTGTCAATTTATTATGGAATCCAAATACTGGGATTACATAAGTTGCCACTTCATATTACTATATCATGATAATCATCATTATATACAGCGATAATTAATAAATGAAAACATTTTGAGCTAAATTATGTTTAATATATTTTACATGTGACAAAGGTGTAAGTTATTATTGTTACGACTATTATGAAAATAAAATCTGGAAGGACACATGGCCAGAACTAACATTAGTAGATTAAAATTGAAACACGTTTAGTACGAAGTACAAATCCAGGAATGACACTAACCATCACCTGTGTTTTCTATGAAAGAACAGTTTTATGGCAGATGCTCTTCCATCCTCCATAATTCTCGGTCTTTTATTGGATTCTACGATCCAGTAGTAAAAAATGTCAATTTGGTAGTAAAAATAGGATTAATAAATTTACTAAAAATTCTAGTAATATTTCTTTACACGTTTTGAACACTAGAGGAGCGAGCACTCATGCCCGCGGAATTGGACAATATGGCAATCAACCGATGAGAAAAATAGCGTTGTACTTTTTGTGTTTGTTGGTCTTCGTGTCCACAATCATTTTCCTGCTTCATATAAAAAAACATAAAATAAGCATAAAGTTCAAAATCTTGCAAATTCCAATCTTAGACTCGATTGATGGAACCGATGTTTGAACTAATGACTTGATTAATCAGTTCAATAGGTGATTATCTCGCCTTAGTCGTCTTGTTTTCTTTTTCTTTTTAATTTTTGTGCAAATGTTCACAAAGTTGAGTGATCGATATATTAAATAGATGTATGATATTAGAAGAAATAATAATAATAATAAAAAATAAAAAAATAAAAACAAGATTTAGATGAATAAGAATTAAACTTGGTAAATCGGTATTTTCTATTTACAACAATCACATATACTAAGCACCAACCATTTACACTAGATACTAGACTTGATGATGATAATAATAATTTTGTTAGATGAATATTAATCTCTTTAAATAATAAATAATCATTAATGATATTTTTTTATTAGAAGAAATATAAATATAATATTAAATTTACAGACATGTTGAGTTTGATTTTAAATATTTAATTTAATAATATTGATGTTTGTCAATTGAATTAAAATCTAAGGACATAAATGACATTTTATATTAGAACTATGACAGAAATTTGTGAATGGCTATGAATGATAATATATATTGTTTTTCTAAAATAATTTAAATATTTTAAATGTTTTTTAAATAAATTGATCCAATTAGTTTAGTAATTTTGCTTAAAAAACAAAACAGTTTAGTAAATTATTCATATATACAATCATTGATCAAGTGTATCCAATTTGGATTTTACACTCGCACAGTCATAAATATTTTAATACGTTATTTTCATGATTCAATGTAAAAGAATTTTGAAGATTTTCTTAATTGTGTTAGAATAATTTAATATTCTATAATTTATTTTTGTTCAAATGTGAATAAGGAATACGAGTTTTGTTACTTAAGTGTCCGAATGATACATATGTATTAAGATTGTTACCCATAAAAATACAAATAGGCCATCATTGTACAAAACACATTTTCTTGACTAACAAAATTTAAGTCTAGTATAAGCCTACCGCATAAAGTAAAATGGAACCAAAAGGTATCTAAGAACAACATACTAAGAGTAGATATAAGATTCAAGTTGAAACGGATACAACATACTAAGAGTAGATATAAGATTCAAGTTGAAACGGATGTCACTCGTTCTATGAGTTCAACTCGTTTTGCTACTCTTAAAAAATTTGAAAAACAAGTGTTAAGAGTTAAATGGGTTTTTAGTTATATGTATATTTATTGAGCTTATCTAACAAATAGTATAATTAATTAATTATTATGATTTTTTAAATTAAAATTATTTATTTGAGTTTAATTTTAATACATATATAGTGTAATTTTTTTAATATAATCGATACATTATAATTAATTAGAAGTGTGATTTTAGAAGTAACTATAACAAAAATCAAATATTATAAATAATAATTGACAATATAAAAATTGTTTACATTAACTATATGTATAAAATAGATTCTATTTATTTAGTAGTATTAACAAATTTTTTAAATAAAAATTAATTCATTAGTTGTTTAATTTTTTAATATTTTTATTAAATTAATATTTTTAATGTATTGCATAAGTTTATTTAAAAAAAATATATAAATAGTTCACAATGATATTTTTGTTGTTGATTATTTTATGGTAATAATTTTATCATTATATTATGTTATGAGAAAATAATTTTTAAATAGATAATTTGATAAATAATATTAAAATATTTGTTACGATATATACGTTACAAAAAATGTTTGTTACGATATTTACTTTAAACAAAAAATATATGTTTGTTACGATATTTAAGTTAAATAAAATATATGATAATATTTATATCTGTTTCACGGTGATAATATCTTATATTTAAGATATAAAATCTTTCCCTTGTTATATCATATCTGTATCTTAATGCGTAACTTCCAAATTTATTCAACCCTATATAAGTACTACAACAGAATAGACTTGACCACAGCAAATTACTTATTATTTGGTTTTTGGTAGGCTTTTGCTTTTAAGCGCTCTTTGTTTTGCATCTCCCTTCAAAATCTGAAAAACCACCCTCTCTTTTTTCTCCCTCTCTCGATCGCGCCGAGATATTCAAACTCTTCCACCGCCTCTCTCCGGCCGACAACCGAATCAAAACCTCAATCATCACCCAATCCCTAACCGACCTAGGGTTGCTTCTTCAGCTCACCCTTTCAACCTCTCCACTGCAATCCACCAATCAGGTTGTCATCAACCTCTTTCAGGTACGCAAATTTCCTTTTCCAATTATTTCCTTACTGCTAACTCTTCCACCTCCTTCGATTTCCTGTTTCAAATCCCCTGCATTAGCTATTTATTTTCAACGCGTGTTTTTATCCTTTTAATTTTTATCTGCAAATTAGGGTTTTCGCCTTAAAAGGAACCATATATTAGATTCTCATAAATATATTTCTTTCTGTTTGAGGAACTATACTTGCTAAATAGTTGTAACTATTACATTATTAAACACTAATGTTCTAAGTCATCAATGGCGCATCTTCTTGGAAGCGGGGCAGGGGCCACGGCATCCCCTATCTTTTTAAAATAATAGTGATAAATTATTAAAATATATTTCAACATTTGTGGTTTTGAGAACTATTTCATCTCTCTTCTCCAACTATTTACCTCTCTTGTCTCTCTGTTCAGTTGGTTCTACTTCTTTTAAAGTTTATACTAATAAAATATAATAAAATTAATACAATAATCTCTATATATATATAGATAAATTATCTAATATGGAGGATAAACTAATCCCTATTTATAAATTTTTACACGATAACAATTGATATATGATATAGTGGGATATTATTTTTTAATTATGAATTTTTGTAATTAACTTCTGTATTTTTTTAGAAGTGACACGATATTTAAATATAAGAAATTTGATACATTTTTTTTAAAAGAAATTTTTCTAAAAATACGAAAATTGTAAAATAGATATATATTTTATTTGATTAAATTAGGTGAAATTCTAAAAACTTGTGTAAATTGTGCCACTGAAAATTGTAAAACTTGTAAGAATTGAAATTCTAATTTTTTTTCTTATTTGTATGAATTGTGTGAAACTCTAAAAAAATTATATAACTTTTAAGAATTTCAATTATAATATTTTAGTTAATACTCGCTCACCAGCTCCTGCCAATATGTTGTGCAAGATCCGCCACTGTAAGTCATAGTCCTTTTTACCACACAAAGAGGCTTTCATTGTGATAGTTTTGACCATACAATGCTTAATGTGCCTGTTCAATTTTGTTAATAAAATAAAGCATTACATTGCTTATATTAAAGGAAAGAGGTTTATAAATACTTGTAGAATGCTTTGGGTTAGAGAAATAGGATTCTGTTCAGAGGTGATATAGGACTCTGTTTAGAGCGGGTCATTGGACTAAGGGAATGGTAGGGAATATTTGGGCTTTGGCGCCTTGATCGGAAATTTGGAATGGAAGGGGATGAGGGGCAACTGGGTCATTTTCTCCTGAAACCTCAAGTGTTCTATTCAGCCAGGCTTGTTTGTTGTAACTTTTTACTCGCGAGACTACAATTTTATTCTGTTTAGTTGTTTGTCTATTTCAACTTTCAATAAGTGTAACCTAAACCCCACAAAATACCGTTTAGAAATGCAAGTTACTTAAAAGGTAGTATTAATTTGATTAAATTAGTGATATGCTTTATTTGAGCTGTTCGCAAATGGAACGAAACATATTAACTGCAATAGCCCAAAATTTTATTTATCCTTAGCACGATATAATTTATAAATAGACTTCTATATTGATCACTACATATAAACTTTTTTGAAAATTTGCACTTACCTCACCTTAAATTTCACGTAAGCTTTCCAAAATAGTAGAAGTCTAAAATTAATAAGAAAAAGAAGAAAAGCAAAGCGCATGATATCCTGTACTACACCAGATAATTTCTTATTTTGTTTTGTTTTCTACTGTTATATAACTCTCTTTTCGCATCTTCCTTCAAAACCTAAAAAATCACTCTGTCCTGATAGCTCAAAGAGATAACCCGTTCCCTTCCAATCTGCTGTGTCTTTCCCCTGCCACTCTCTCTCTCTCTCTCTCTCTCTCCCTCTCTCTCTCTCTCCCTCTCTCAGAGTTTCTATGATTACTTCTTCTATTTTCTTCTCTGTCAATTTCATCCTCAATGTGAAGTTCCCTCTTAATCATTCCAATCTGCAGCCAAAAGAGGTTGTATTTACTGCACATCTGTTTAACCTTTTCTAAATCTAGCAGTCGGATCGTGATCAAACTCATAGGGGTAGGTGATTTGTTTTTTATTTCGTATCTCATTGCATTGTGCTGTTGGTCAATGGGTTTTCTCCCTTGTCTTGAATACTCTGTTTTAGTGGCTTTTTTGTTAGAAATCAAGATTATGGGTCCTATTACAGCTGTTATCCAAATAAAGGTTTTTGCCTTTAAAAAGAATGATAGACTCCCAAAGGAGGACCTGAATCTGAGGAACTTGAAATAATATTTACATCGGTGAACACTATAAGAATCTAAGTTAACTTTTGTCAAACATAGAGGCTTTGATATAGTCAATCATACAAGTTAGAGAGATTTGTTTCTCTTTAATCAAGGATCTGTAATTAATATATATTTCAGAAAATGCTATAATCTTACATGAAATAAATGTTACAGATGCAGTGGCAATGTTAGATACAATACCTAATATGAGTGAAAATTCAGAATAGAGTCAGGAATCTCCCCATTTGAGATGCTGAAACCTAGTTACTAATTGTCACAATTGAAAGTTGTTGCCTTAATAACAGTTTGATTTCATAGCTTCCTGTCTTGAAATCTGAAGTAAACTCTTCGGCAAATATTCTCTTCTGAATATATTTCATTATTTCTTTTGTTATCTTATATAGAAAGTACCTTTATAATTGAATTTCTCTGTATTCTATCTAGATTAGAGGGGTAGAGGCTGTAAGTAAGGATGAATTTGCAACCCGGACAGTCTAAATCCTCTAATGGATATGGCCGCCGAAAATATGAAAGAGAAGGTGCTGCTAAGTCTGAGAATAAGATCCCATCTGGAAAAATAAATGCCAATAGATTGGCAAGTACAGGTGAACTTCTGAGCTGGATAGTTTACTAATTGTTTGCTGCATTATTCACTATGTTGATATTTTCTGTTCATTATAACAGGTGCAGTTACTGGCTTTAAAGATGGTAGTTATGAGAGTCCTTCACATGATCGACTAGTATATGTAACAACATGCCTAATTGGGCAGCAGGTGGAAGTCCAAGTGAAAAACGGGTCTATATACTCTGGAATTTTTCATGCAACAAACACCGACAAAGATTTTGGTATGTTCTTTAATTAGTTTTGGTGATTTTGAAAACTATTTATTTGTATTATTGCACACCTATCTGGAATAAACTATGCAGCAAAGACACTAATACTGGACATATAGAAACCTATATTTATAATATCCAAAATTTAGGACAGCTTGACACACACACACACACAATTAAATATGAACTTTATTTGTGAAAGATCGAAATTGAAAATCGAAATTTTTATATTCATCATCATAGCAAAAATATTTGTTAAGTTTACAAGTTTCCTGTGATAATGAGTCTCACCAAAAAAATACTAAGGGGCATCACTATTCAATTTGAACATTATATTTCAATTTAAACATTTTACTACTGAACTATGTTTTTAATGTTCAATGCATCTATCTACTACCAAAAAGCTAAAAACGATTTAATCAATTCTGGCCCTTCCGCCCATAGTTGATCATCATCATTAATTTTTTTCCCCTTGAAAATTTGGTACCAGACGTGTCTCTTTTCACGTCTGGCTAAATGAAATGGAAGTGCTGTGAGCTAGGGTTCCAAGTTGTGTCCTCAAGGTGTCAGATTGGAGGTAATTTTTTTTATTCTGACACCGAATGGAGTATTCGAGTTTGAGAAGTATCACACAACATGTTTTGGACATTGGACCTGCCTTCAACCCATATTATCGTTGCTGCATGTTGTAATAAAAATGTCCATTTTATTTAGGATAAGTAATTTATTTTGAGAATTTTTTAGTGACTTTTTTTAAAAAAAATTAGAAGTTATTTTTTCATTTGGATTTGACTGTTTTGTTTGACATCACTATTCTTGTTTTCACTATTAGATTTATAGACCATAGACAACTTGACGTTGATTGCTTCTTAAATCATACTATTCTAGGGATCATTTTGAAAATGGCTCGTTTGACAAAGGACACTTCACATGGGCAGAAGTCTGGTGCAGAATTTGTCAAGAAGGCTCCTTTAAAGAGTTTAATTATACATGCCAAAGATCTTGTGCAAGTTATAGCACAGGTTTGCTACTTTTCAAATATCTCAAATCTTATGAGGTTTTATTAGAATGCTGTATTGTAAGCAATGGTATTGGAAACTTTAATCTATGCCGTAGGGGTAGGGGAAGTTTTTTAACACATTGCAACTTGTTTCCCGATGATTTTGACGTATCATTTATGGCAGGGTGTTGCTGTTACTAGGGATGACCTACCTGGTGAACCTCACCACGACAGGTATCGGGAAATCATGGTTGATTCATTAATATCTCAATCTCATCATGCTGAGCTAGGAAGAGAACTTAAACCCTGGGTACCTGATGAAGATGATCCACAATGCCCTGAACTGGATAATATCTTCGACGGCCACTGGAATAGGTTGTTTTTCTTTATGAAAATGTGATGAACATTAAAATTATCTCTTATCTTAAAACTGCGATACCAACATGCATGCCAATCAGTTGCTTTTATTTGCTTGAATTAGATGATTGAGAAACTATACCATGTTTCTTTTTAACTGTAAGTGGTTGGTTTCACAATGATCTCTTACTCCATTTTCTTTTTATTTCTTTTATAAAATTGAAGGTATTTCTCCTCCATTGATATGAATAAAACATGATATTGGGTATTCAGGGCTAATGAAAACTAGACAGCAAGAAATAATATGCCTAGCTAGATAACGAGTATTCAACGCCTTTTCTTGTGCTGCATCGTGTATATTTTCAGGCTGTAGTTCCATAACCATTTATAGAAGTTATGGATTGTTTATCGGGAATTTATCAAAATGTTATTTGGCTTATGGCTACTCTTGGTATAGCAAAAGGAAACAGGGTTTTTGTGGTATACCCATAATCATTGAGGGGGTTTGATTAAGTATATGTTATTGTCCCTTCAGTACTGTCATAATTTTATACAGTTTTCCCATCTGTTTATTTTTCCTTTAACGTTTCAAAATTTTCCCAGCATATCCATTTTGGTTTGCATAGGCACTTTTTTTTTAACTTCCTTTTTTGAAATTTTTTTAGGGGATGGGATCAGTTTGAAACAAATGAGACATTGTTTGGGGTAAAAAGCACATTCAATGAAGAACTTTATACAACAAAGCTTGAAAAAGGGCCACGGACAAGAGAATTAGAAAAGCAAGCTTTAAAAATTGCTAGAGAAATTGAGGGTGAGGAAACCCGAGATCTTCATCTTGCAGAGGTTAGTGTTGCTTCAATACCCTTGTTAATGCATTTCCTTGCCTCTTCTGAGTTTCTGCAGTTTTGATTTGATTGTCTATTTGAAATCTTCAAACCATATTATTTTTTTAATAGGAAAGAGGTCTTCACTTAGATGGACACTTTGATATTGACGAGGAAACTAGATTCTCTTCAGTCTATAGGGGTAAACTTGTTGATGATACATATGAGGAAAATGAAGACATACTGTTGGATTCACACAATTCTGAAACTTTTAGTGGTATATTTGGTTCGGTCGACGAGAGATCGTGTGAAATAAATGGTAGAAAAGGCTATGATGGAGTGCATACATTTGCCAATTCCTACTCCATGGTATCTCTTAATTCATTATATAGTTCTCATTTAGTAAATATCTATAATTTTCTCAACCATATTGTGTTTTGTTGGAGTTCAATGATACTGGATAACTGATACTGCATAACTACATAGTGCTTTGCATATTACATGATTGTTAATAATTCTATTGTGAAGCATCGTATTATGATTTTGAAATCAGTACAGATATAACATCTAGCAATACTACTAAGAATAATTTACCGACTTGGCCTGGAAAATATTGATATCCATGTTCTTTTTCCAAGTTTTTGCCTTCTCCCTCTTTATTTTCTACGCTTTCCTCTTGGCAAGTAATTATTTTACTTAATCAGTGCAATACTTCGTGTTAATTGTGTATGCAGGATCAGTCACAGTCATCTCAGTCAACTACTGGTGTAGATTTAAGCCGCTCTAATGCTTATGATCACGCTAGACAGTTAGCGTCCGAAATCCCTTCCAAAAGCTACCCGTCTTCAGATGGGCAAAGCAGGTGTTGCCTTGGTTCTCTTCTGTAAATTACTTGTTTCCATTGCAATGATTTTTTTCCCTGAAGATTTCAAGATTTCATTTTCAATCTCTAAGCATAAATATCATCTTTATTACAAATTTTCATATCCAACAACATTACAGAATTATGGAGAACTCGGGTTGCAATCTACATGGAGCCAGTGGTAACACCAAGGAAGAAAATCTTATAGTGAGTTAAAGTTTCAGCATTACTGCTCAAATTTTTATCTACACAAACATCTCACATGAGATTGCTAGTTTTTCTAACGCTCCTGAATCTTATTCTTATTTTTCTTCTCTAATTGGTGCAGCAAAGTGAGGATGTTCAACTGTCAAATTATGAGGGTATGTAAAGTTTCTCTTTCGGCTTCCTTAGATTTGAGCAGCTCTAAAGTGTTCAACTGCCAATTTTTGTGCAGATTCACAGGCATCACTCTACTTGAAGAAAGATGGCTCTGATAAAGGGGTGTTATCTCCTAATGCCAGCTCCTATGCCCCATCATCTCATATATTAGCAAAGTCTCATGAGAAGATAGGAACACCAAGGGATTCGGCTGAGGGTTTAGCATATGGAAAAGCTAATGGGGAAACAAAGTATTTAAATTCACGTGGGGCATCATATGGGTCAGATTCTGTGAGAGGTGTGGCGGCATCTCGTGGTTCTGGTTTATCTCCAAGTTCGTCAGTTGGTTCATTGTCTTCTGAAAAATTGTCTTTGAATCCCAATGCAAAGGTGCAGTTCAAGAAGGAATATTTCACTAGCTGATTCTTGTTTTCAAATTATTGACCAATGTCTGAGTTTCTTCTGTTTCCCTTTCATGTTTTAAGGAATTCAAGCTCAACCCTAATGCAAAGAGTTTTATTCCATCACCTGCTCGGCCTCCCACTCCAGTGTCTGATAGTTCCTTCTATTTTCCAACTACTGTAAATACTGTACCAAATATGCCAGGCGTACCCATGAGTATTGGGGTAAGTCATTCAGAGCATTTATTGAATATATAGAATTACTTAGTTATGGGTTGGAGTTATTTAAGGATTACTGCTAAATTTGACTTGCATCTAGCACAATCACTACTGTAATGTGCAATGTGCAGATTATGACTAGTGTCGATGTGGTTGTCCAATCTTATGGTGTTTAAAGTTTATTTTAAATTTCTGGTAGCTACCTATTTATACAAAGATAAATCCCCGCTTTTGCTGATAGGGGACTTCAGTTTTGATATTCTGGGGATGTGTGTTTATAGGGCTGGTTAAATAGCTTGCAAATGAGGCTATGCAGAAATGTTGGGTTTGACTTAATTTCTTTGTCTTGGTATTCATAAACTTATTATTTTTTTTGCATATGGTCTGCAGGTTGGACCTAATTTTGCTGGGACGCAACCTATCATATATAATCCACAGGTCTCCCAAATGCCAACTCAAGCATATTTTCATCCAAATGCACCGCAGGTATGATATCACTTATAGCATCTCTCTGGTGAATGTTGCGAGAATGTCGGTGCTTCATGGTAATTGTTTAACATCTTATTGCAGTATGGACAGCTTCTTGGTCATCCTAGGCAAGCTTTATATATGCCGACTTACCTACCTGTAAGAATTTCCATGTTTTACTTGTAATTTATTTATTTTTAAATTATTGTTAGATAAATTTGTTTATATTTTATTTTGGCATTTATCTTTGGTCTCTTACCATATATACTCTGGTTAGGAAACTTCAAATGTGTACGGTGTAATTTCATATATCTTACCCCTACTGTCGTAACTGCTAAAATAAGTCATCTCATTAACTTAATTCATGCTCAATGTTCCACGTTGATGTATCATGTGTGTTGGACATTCTTATCACAAATCACGATGGTGGCACATGACTTTTTTTTTTGACTTTTTTTTCCCCTTTCAATTATGCATCTCAACTGAATTCTAAAGATGTTGTAATTAATTGTATGTTTCTAGCGACGCTTTAATGTTCTGAGAAATCAATCTTCTGACATGGCTATTTTACAGGAAATGCCATACAAGGGACGTGATTATTGAAAACTTGACTGATGGTGTTATTAGCATGTCAACTCCTTGCTCGAAAAGAATAGACAAAGTCGATGTCTTGAAAAGTTTTAAATGACGATGTCAGCAGCAGATTGAAAGATTTCAAATGGTCCATTGTGAGATATAATCTTATGACATTGTATGAACCCATACATCTTTTGGGGTTTCTCTTGGGGTTTCTCAGGTTTTGATCGTGTAACAGCATAACTCATATTTATCCCCGCACCTTTTTTATTCCGTAATACAATGCGACATTTACTTTGTATTACTATTAATTCATCTTGTTCTTGTGCATGTTTGTTTGCTACCGTATCAGTTTAATTACTGGTAAATTATTATCTAATGTTCTACTAATCGATGCGGGGCTGTACAAGCTTTTGTTGAAGAATCAAGATTTTAGAAACTTCATATTTGATATCACTATCAATTTTTAAAAAATCGCACTTTCTAAGTAATTTTTTGAAAATATAACACTAATCAATTTCTAAACATTCAATGTAATTTGTAAATAATAAATGAAAACCAGCGAACAAAATGAAATTTAATGAATAATATTTATCGAATTATATAACAGTTTGTTGCACTCATTTAAAAATATAATTTTGAAAATGGAAGATGGGGTCAAGTGATCATGCTTCGTGTCATGAGGCACTTAATTCTGTCTAGAGACAATTGCATATTTTAGATTGTCATTATAGTTTAGTTTGGAGGCACTTAGTTCTGTTAAATGAGAGAGCGAACTTTTCTATTGGCAACATTTTTTACTTGGCTTCGTTTTTCGGTAGTTTCTTTTTTCACTTTATGTTTTCTGAATTGTAAATCTGGAGGTGTATTTTGACAAAAAAAATTTCTTTTTAAATTGGTTAATTTGAATATGCTAATTGGGGATTTTTGAGATTACATAGAGTGGAAAAAGATGTCATCTGATTTTTGGCTATTTTTTTACAATATCCTTTTTCTCAAATTTATATACTAATATGCCCCCTTTTTAAATTTATACACCAAAATGTCCCTTTTTTTTTCAAATTTTTTTTCCTTACAAGTCGCCATTTGGAATGGTGACTTCCTTAAGGAAGGCCTACTCCCAAACGGCGACTTCCAACTGGTTTTTTTTTTAAAATAAAAAAAAAAAAATCAATTTTTTTCGTTAAATTATATATAAAATTATTTATTATAATTCAAAAAAATATATAAAAAATAAATAAATAGAAATTTAAATTATGAAAAAAATTTAATAAATCCAAATGGACATTTATAAAATAATTTTTTGTTAAAAAAATATTTTAATTTTTATTGAAATAACAAAAGTTATATATATATATATATATATATATATATATAACTAATATAATTCATAAAAATAGATAAATAAAAATTTTAAATTACGATAAAATTTTAGGAAATTCAAGTTCGAAATGTCAATTTTTAAAAGGTTAGTTTTTTGTAAAAAATAATTATTTCAATTTTTGTTGAAATAACAAAAGTAATATATATATATAATTAATATAATTCATAAAAATAGATAAATA